>NC_082646.1:961875-1282500 GCF_028023285.1 Balaenoptera ricei
GTGCGGGGGAGACCTGTGCATTCATGAGTAGATAGATGCAGAAAAGCATTTATTCATTCAACAATAGAGATACTTTCCTAATCTGTTTAACTTTAGGAAATTGGATTAAAGAGAAGACAAATCTAGAAATTACATGCCGCTTAAGGGAGTCGAAATCCAGAGGCATGGGTCTTTGTCTGCTTGGGTTATTTTGGGAAGTGCTGTTCTCTTGTGGAAATTGAATTTGTAGAGAGAACAGGGCTAATGGCCGTTTGCATCCAGCTGCCGTGTCCTTTACTCATCCGCACAAGGAGAGTGGAGGGGGGCTGTGTGCATCTGTGTTGATTGCTGGACTCCTGTTGTCCTGAGGGTTCACCGCATGGTTGGGTTAGTGCCAGTGGTGTTGGTTTGCAGATGCACGATGGGAGGCGCCAGAGGAGGTGCTGGAGGAGGATTATGAAGATGACGACTGGGGTTATTAAGAGCTCACTAGCACCCACCACTCTGCTAATCGTGTTAACTGTTCTACCACTTAATTATTGAGTTAACTGAAGCTTAAAGAAGTTAAGTAAAATGCCCAAGGTCACAGAACTGATGAGGGAAAGCGTGGACTCAAACCCAGACCCGTCTTACTCCTAAGACCCAGTGCCACCACGTGCCACCAGTGGGGATGACAACTGAGAAACTTCACAAGTTTAAAGAACAGGGCGAGTGCTCTTCTGTCCTTTTCTCCTTTATATCGTAGTCCCTTTCCTAAGCCTCTTCCTACCAGGAAGAGGGATAAAAAAGTGAACCTGAAATTATTTCAGATATCAAGAAGAAGCAAAGAATTACATGATAGATACCAAGATTCCCAGTTTAGGATGCGAATACAGACACAGTGGCAGTTCCCAGGGGCGCCCTGCCCCCAGCGTGATCCACACGATGAACGTGGCACTTCTTCTCTTGCGGAGGTTGTTCTTTGGCAGCAGTAAGTCCTTTGCAGGACGGACTTAAGCTCTGTATTCTCTGGGAAGTTTCAGAACAGCGATTCCTAACGCACATGGGAAAGTAGGGCTAATAGAAACTTGGGTTTGGTGAGGGTGGGATCACAGGAGGGAGCTGAGAAGGAATTGGTTAGTGTTGGCTTTTCATGTAGTTGAAAGCGGGTGGCGAGGACCTGGATTGAGAAATAGTAGGTGAGGGTCTGAAGGAAGGGTCATACCTTGAGGGTGCCAGTATGTATGTCTTAGGATGTGATGACAGAGATGTTGTAGTTGTTTAAAACTTAGTTTTCAACATGCATCTTTTCTGTTTGCATCTCTTTAGATTGTTTTATTTCAAAGATGTTTATAGTCTTGTCCTTCCCGTTAGACAGAAAGAAGGAATATGTGTCTTAAGGTCCCACATTAGTAAATCGTTCTTAAATGTATTCCTGGAGGAGCAGAGAAGAAGCATCTTATTAATTGAACTGATATTAAGTGAGTCCTTCCTATGGGCTAGGGTATCAGGAAGACAGATATCCTCACTGCCTGTGAGGAGTGTGCAGTCAAGCGATTCTTTGAGATTGTCCTGTCTTAAGCCAGGCAGGAAATGGTTAACGTGGACCTGACAAAGGAGCTCCTTTCAGAAACGGCCACACTGAACTGCACCGGGACATCCAGGAGACTCCTTCAAAGGTAAAGATCAGAGACACAACTGGGAAATGTTGGTCAGATAAATCCTGCTTGCCATGAGGGAGGTCTGAGTTTTGTGCTGACCGATGTAGTTTTGTTAGGGGTCTGTGTTTCTCAGGCTGGGACCCCCAGATCGGCAGGCCGGGCTCCCTTTGTTTCAGTGGCAGGAGGTGGGGTCTCTCGTCACACACAGGCTTCTGCAGAAGCTTGTCCTTGGCAACAAGGTGATTAGTTAAGAGCATGGGGTTGGCTAGGTTCAAATCCATCGTGACCGCTGGAGAAACATTTCAGAACACATGGCATACTAATGACAGGTAAATGGCAACATCTTCCATGAAGAAATGCCTTCCGCTCACCAGAAATGAATGTGATGTCCTCTGCCTTTATGTAGGGTCAATACGAGACCCGGCAATTGAACAGCATTTTTCTACCGCTTATAAAAATGGGGTCGAAGGCATTTTTCCTTCAACAGTGGTGCCACTCAAAGTCTTTTTTGTAAATCCTGTAAATTGCAACTCCACACTGTCTCTCACAGTAAATTTCTGCTTAAGTTTGGTTCCAAGGAAAATGCTATCTTGATGGACGAATTTGTATGCTTTCTGTTTTTAGAGAGCAAACGGCATGAGCCAGTGTCCTTTCCATTCACCTTAGCTGGCCCCAACTTGGAGCCAAATGCATGACCCAAGTGTTACCTGCTCGGCTCAGGTTCCTGGGCGCCCTTCCTTCTCCTGCCTCCAGATGACCTCTGCTTTGACCTCCCGCCCCAAAAGCCTTGCTTTACCCAGCCGGGCACCTGAGGTCCACTCACAGATCTAACAGTGATGATGATTTTTTGGTATTTGACCTATTTTTCTCTTCATCTCTCTATCTGAAGGGCAGCAAATAACAAAGGAAAATCAGTCTTTCTTGAGTGATTGGGCGATAGGGTGATATCCTTCTGATCCTTGAGGATAAAAATTATAGTAAATGAAGTATTTTTGAATATTGGAGACTCCACATCTCCAGTCCAGGTATTGAAGAGGAGCCTAGAGGAGGGAAGAGCTGGGGGCCTTGTGCTTGGAAGGTCCCCGACTGGGTGGGGGACCACATACACTCCATCCCCTCTCCATTCACAGTCGCTTAGAAGTGACCTCCCAACATTCACCACCGACCTGAAAATAAGCATTCATTACAGTCACTCTTCAGTGACCAAGAAAACCCTCCAGAACCACTTCTTTAAACACATGGACATGTGGCCCTACTATGTGCTCACTATCGAGGAGTGAAGACAAGTCACACTCAGTTCTTATCCTCAAGGTGTGATGGTCCAAATAGGTGTTAAAACAATCCCGTACATTTCTCTATTAGGGCACAATGTAAATTCCTCAGCAGAAGTAGGAACAGAGTTCAGTGGTGACCCAGGAGAGCAAGGCATCATTTTCTGTTGTTGTCACTGGGGGGTCAGGAAAGGCTTCAGAGAGGAGGCGACAGGTTGAGCCAGCAGAGATGTCAGGCGGGTGCTGAGTGTACTCGGGGACGGAGGCAAGGCCATTTGTCTAGTCGTTACCTGCAGGGAGCAGGGGAGGAGCCGTGAGAGGCGAGGGGGATATGGCCGCATCCCCTGACAAACGTGTACTTGATGCTGTGATCAAAGGGCAACGAGTGAGGGTTTTGGGCAAGAGTGGTGTCGCTAGGCTTGTGCTTCAGAAGAATTGAACTGAGCCTCGGGGTAGAGAAATGCCAGCAATTGGGAGCCTGGGTGAAAGTTTATTCCAGTGACATAGAGCGTAAACTGTACCCCTTCCTTGGGGTTCGTTCAGGGCAATGAGAAGGGATAAGAATGAAGGAGGCGGATGGAGAAGAGCGTGTCGACAACATAATTTGGCGAGTGGTGACGTGTGGAGGAACGTGCCCGCTGCATGAGCCGGGCGTGATGCCATCCAGGAGGGGTGAGGGGCCGGGGCGGAAGTGGACGGAGGGGCTTGGAGAGGGGGGACTTCCCGGGCTGCAGGGGGCGGGCTGGCGGGGTTGTTGCACGGGCGAAGCGTGGGGAGGCGAGCTGAGCTGTGTGGGCAGGGACAGGAGACAGGAGGGCGGGGCAGGCACCTTGTAGTTCTCAGCACGGGCCACCCCAGCAGGGGTGAAGTGGGGGAGGCAGAGGGCCTTCTCCTGGAGGTGATTCCAGGCTCTTCGGGGCGCCCGAGCCTGACGTGGGCTGGGGGGAGCCTGACAGAGTTGTAGCCGCGGCATCTCCTGTGTTAACCACAGGACACAGCCCTGCAGAGCTTGGGTGGTTCCTGGAATTAGCCTGAGAGGGTGGAGGGGGTCCTGACGGGCTTCGTGAGACGCCCCCACCCAGCAAGAGGTGCTGGTGCTGGTGATGGGCACAATGGCAGCAGCTACCGTCCCTTGACCTTACGTACTGTGTGCCAAGCGTCATGCTACACACTTGACCTCACCGGATTGTCACATGAGGCAGAGGCTGTGGTGACCCTCATTCTCTAAAGAGCAAAAATGAGGCTTAAGTGGATTTCTCAATGGCATGTAGCTTCCAAAGCCAGGAAGCAGTAGCCAGGCATTCTCTGGGTTGGAGGCCAAATTACAGCCGATTCTCATTATTTGTGGAGGTTCTGGCCTGCAAAGACATCTCGATGCCTGAGTTGTGGGATCCCAAAGCATCGCTCCTAAGGGAAATGAGGAGTTAGGTTCCTGGGAGCCCCTGGTCCCATCTTTGTCAACTGATCAATATGTAACCTTGTTTTCCATGTATTTCTGTTTAAAGACATCTTATTTAATCTGTACTGTGCACTCACTAGCCCTGAACTCACGGCCAACAGCCCTGTAACTCACGCCTGAAAGAATTTCATCTAACACACGCACTTCCTCCGTAAGGGCACGTCACAGCTGTCCTGCACTTAGGACACCAGACGGCCCTTCAGCACTGCTCTTGGGGGGCATTTTGCACAGTGAAACCACCAACCAGAAGTAAAAAATGCAAAATCCGTGGCACCGAGTAGACCTCGAGAGGGACGCTTGTTCAGGGTCCCCTTGTCCCCCTGAGCTGGGGCCCTGTGTGGGTGACTCAGCATTTGCTGCTCTGCTCACGTCTGTGGCTGGCTCTGAGAGCACTGCACATATTGATGTTGGGGTCATGAGTGAATTTTGGTGAGTAGGCAAATGCGTAGATGTCGACTCTGAATAACGAAGATCACGTGTATCTCAGGCCAAAGGCACGTTTCTCACAATTCATGCATTTCTGGGAGAATCTGGGGAGGAGGGACTGGGATACATCTCGCTTGTTCTTGTGTTTTTTCCCTTCAAGCTTGGGGTTGGCGTTTCCCTGCCACCCCCGTTCAAAGAGCCCCCTCCTTGGAGGATGTCGGCAGCCCTAAATGAGAGCGGGTGGCCCTGGGCAGAGGGTCAGGCTGGGACCCAGGGCCTCCTGAAGCCCGCCGTGTGAGGGATGGGGGCACCCAGCAGCCTCTGGCCCCCTCCTGCGGTTTCCGGGCCCTTATTTACCTGTTCTGATCTCTCGTTGGGCTTGACAGTAGTGCGAGTCAGGACAGCTATTCTCAGCTCACATTCGTGTTCTCGTGGCTCCTCGTGACTCCTGGTCTGTTGCAGAACACGGCAGGTTTAAGTTCAAGTTCCTAGATCCACAGAGATAAAAGTTCTCTCCAGGTCCTGATCCTTAACCCACCGTGTGATCTTACGTAACTTCGTCTATTCAACTTTCAGTTTCTTCATCTGTGAAATGAGGGCAATAACTATATCTGCTTAGATTTTTTGTGAAGATTAAATGCATTCACTCATGTAAAGTGCTTAGCATGGTGTCTGCAGTATGATAAATACTCAGTAAGCATTAGCTTTTAGACTTTTATATGTAATTTTAAAAATTAGACTCTGATTTTTTTCTGTATACCATCTCAGGATGAAGGATGGGCTTTGGAGTCAGATTACCTCAATTCTACTCCTGTCTTCTCCTTTCTCTTGTCTGAATAACTTTGGGCAAATTACTGATTCTTTGAATCTCAGCTTCATAATTTGTTAAAGAGGGGGAAAAGTCTAGGTCTCAGATTTTTTTTTTAATATTAAAGTATAATTGACTTATTATATTAATTTCAGGTGTACCACATAGTGATTCGCTATTTCTGTACGTTGTGAAATGATCACCAGGATAAGTCTAGTAACCATCTCTCACCATACAAAGGTATCACTCTATTGTTGACTATATTCCCCATGCTGTATATGACATCCCCAAGACGTAGTCATTTCATAACTGGGAGTTCTTTCCTCTTAATCCCCTTTACCTATTTCGCTCATCCCCCCACCCCACCTGGCTCCCCTCTGGCAACCATCCATTTGTTCTCCATGTCTAGGAGTTTGTTTCAGTCTCAGGTTATTTGGAGTGTTAAATAATACACTGTATTTAGGAGAACTCTAGCAATGGGTCTGACACACGGTGAGCCTTGATCGATCCTTGCCGTTAAGGTGATTATGATTATTAACAATAATATGGTAACTGCATTTCTGAGAGTGCATTGAAATTCGTTCTGTAGATTTGGGGCTCATCTCTTATCTTTGTTAACAGACTTTCTTCCAACCAGGTGCATCACTGGAACGCACCTGCTGTTTGATGGGGGGATTGCTGTGTGGTCCTGCAGAGGCTCTGGATGGGCGAGGGCTGAGGCTTCAACGGGTAGAGGATGGCTGGAGCTGCAAGTGAGGGTTCTGGTGAGACAGCAGGAGTTCTACTGGGAGAAGGCATTTTGCTCCTTAAAATTCCAATTCTCCTGTGTCTGGGGCTCGTGGAGGAGGACAGCCACTGGGGAGGAGCCGTGTTTTTACGTCACGTGTCTGTCACTGGGTAGTAAGGTGCCGGCCGTGATCACAGGAGTCCCTGGAAGCAGGCGGGTCTCCTGTGGGCTTGGAGAGAGTCAGTAGGTCTCTTCGTGGCCCGTCGTCCTGTGTCTCCGCGAGTACACTCCACTGTGGGATGCTTCGACCAGGCTGCCTCGTCCACGGCTGCTTGACAGGATAGCCTCGCGCACGCCGTGTCTTTGCGTTAAACCGTCCATTGCAAAGTCGTTGACATCATTCCACAGCTGACCTTTCTTTCCCCACCTCTCTTCCCCAAACCTCTCCTTCCGTGGGTCCTGTAGGTGGGTAAATCTGCCTTTGCTACATCCCCACGCTGGGGATATCGGCTGGCTCTGCTAAGTGTGATTGGAGCCGTTTGTTTTTAAGCTGCACATAAGCATCGGGTGAGATTTATAGCACTTTCCTTCTTGCCGAATCGACCCACTGGGAGCCATTAAAGTTTTATTGCTCTCCGCAGTTGCCTGGCCAGAGTGGAACTGAGGGGGCCTGCAGTTGGAAAAGCTTTTTCTTCTGTTGGCTTGTTCACAGGGAATATCGGGGCAGGGGAGGGAATAAAAAGGATGCTTATTTTGTTCAGAACCCTCATTTTGGTCCCAATCCTTTTCCAAACTGCACTGAACTTTCGGGATGACTCCCCATATAATTTGCACTGTGTGCTAAGCCTTCCCCCTCGATCAAGACCTGCCCAAGGTCCCACCTCTTCCAGGAAGTCTTGTATTGATCCAGGGAAGGTCAAGAGTTTCCCTGATACTCCTCTCCCCTCTCTCTTGGCTGGACCCCAGTCTCTTTTTCATGCCGTGGTCTTGGTCCCAGAGTTTGAGATCCATTTTCCTCCAGACTTGTGGCTGCCTCGTATTACTGGTCAATGTACAGGTGCTCTGCTCATGACTCTTAAAGTTGTAGAATTCTAAATCTGGAAGAAGTATTAGAAATTCTTCAGTCCAACTGAAGCCGTACATTAAGCTACTCAGGTTCATGCAGTGACTGAGGCCTTTTTATGCCTGTCCTCAAGAGAGCGTGTTGGCGAGGTGTCTTCTTACGGCAGGTTGAAGAAAGGAAAAGTAGTCCAGCGATGACATCACCTGGCTCCTGCTCTCTCGTTAGGCCTTTGGATGAAATGCTTCCACGTGGCCTGGTTTCTGCAGGAGGGAGACATCCTCATTCACTGTCCAGCAGTAACACACATTGCATGTTTATCATGTGCCAGGCACCCTGGAAGGTCCTGGACAACGGACACACAGGCCGTGCATCAAAGACATCTTAAATACTGTCCCCTGAACAGCAGCTGGAATGAGAGGATGGCCTGTGTCTTGTGGTCACTTATTGAGCCGTGAGGGCCAAGCCGCAAGCAAAATCGATGTTTAGTGTAGTGAGATACAGCATAGAAGGATGACAACAGTGGCCATTTTTGAGCATCTGTTTTATTCAGGTACTACATTAAATACATGAATCATTTCATTTTGATTCTGATAAAAACCCTTCCAAGATGGGTTTCAGCTGTGTGCTCTCTATAAGAAAACCAGCATTGAAACAGGGTTCGTTGATGGACCCAAGGTGGCACAGCCGACGGGGTGGAGCTGGGCCTGGCAGCCGGACGGGGGACCCGCGCCATCCCTGCCCTCTGTCTCCCGTCTCACTCACGCCCGTCAGCTCTGGGAAGGGTTCGTAGTCATTGTACTCACGTCAAGCTGCTCCCCTCTTCCTTGTGTATCTGCATTTCAAGAATGAATGTTTTACCCTCGGGGGCAGGAATTCTGATGTGAGTGCCTTGTGCGAGGTCAGCCCCTCAGAGGCCTGCTCTACCAGCTGCGTCACCCCAGTGCTTACGGCACCAAGGACCCTCCACTTTCACTGGGGGTTGTCAGCAGTGTAGCAAAGTGGTTGAGAGCCATGCGCTGGGGTCAGAGTTCAGGGTTCCCTTCTTGCCCTGCACCTTGTTACGTGCTAAGTGATCTTCACCTCCTGTGGGCCTCAGCTTCCTCATCTGTGCCATAGGAATGGAAAAAAACAAAAAAAAATCTCTACCACACATGCTTTCTATGAGGCGGAATGAAAGCCAATACATCTAAAACACTTAGGATGATGCCTGGCACATAATAAAGTCTCAATAAATTTTAATTTTTGATATCTCTCTTTTCAAGCATCTAAAGCCATTCACACTTATTGTCACATTTAGCCTCGTAATCTAGGGTAAAAGCTATCATTATAAAATCAATTAAGGAGGTGCTCTTAGTAAGAAAGACACGTGACAGGTACTGGAATTCAGTGAAACGAACCCAAGGCAAAGCAGAGGGTTCAAATTCCTCGATATAGATCTCTCTAGAAGAAACCCATGTTCTTATTACACTACAGATGTCAGATGGTCAACAGCCCTGGTTGAGCAGCCCTTCTGATTTTGGAGCTAAGATGAAGCACAGAGTTTGGTTGTGTTGTGGCAGAGACACTTTCCCTCATCACCTAATCATCCCCAGAGTTGTTGGGACAAGGTTAACCATCCAGAACACCTGTGGGCCCAGAGCCCTGAGTACCCATCCCCCTTCTCCCCTCACGCGTCCCACAGGCCAAGAGCAGGAGAGGACGGCCCACTTTCCTAATAGCTCTCAAACTTTTATACTTTCTAGGTTTACTGATGAGGGTTAAACTGGCACAATGAAACAAATAGGTAGTACTTACACCCGTTGTGCCTCTGTGTGCTGAGCAAACCCATCTCTTTCTAGCCGTTGTCACAACATAATGGTTTTAATTATAAATGTAATTCTTGTAGTTATAATAATTTATTGGAATTTGCTACGTGCCAGTCATAGTGTGAGGCGGGTTGATCCAGGGTAGGAAGCTTCCCAACCGTCTTATGAGGCAAGGACATCTGTGGCAGAGTTTCCTCAAGACTCAAGAGTCAGGACCATGGACAGAGGCCACAGCCCCTGTGTTTCTGTCCCTTGCTGGCCTCCTGCACCCACTCTGACCGCCACCTTCTTGCTCTCCTCAAACATACAGAGCTGTTCCAGCCTCAGGAGCTCTGCCCTGGGAATCCCTCTCCTTGGAAAGGGTTCTCCCTGCCCATCAAATATCTTACTTTCTTTTGAGAGTTGGGTCCTGGGGCAGGTCTGCCCTGACCAGACTTTGTGAATTAACCCTTTCATTTTATTCACAGCACTTTTCACTTTTTCATATGTTTGTCTCATAATCTAACTTCTTTGTTAGGATTGCAAGCGCATGCAGACAGGGATTTTGTGTGTCTTGTTCACCCTGCGTTTCTCTCTAGGGAAATGCTTGCAATAGAGCAAGCACTGGATAAATATTTACTGAATAAACACAAACCCTGAATGAAGGAATGGATCAACTAAGTGGATGGCTTAGAGCGATTGATCAACTTCCTAAGTTCACACTTCTGGTGTTGGTTGGGTAACTTCTCCTGGGAGAAGCTGGCTGATGCACCAAGAGGCTGTTTCGTCCGGTCCTCTTGTTGGAGAGGTGGAGGATACAGGTTTCCGGACGCCCGGCCTGTGGTGGTTCACCTCTCCTTTGGGTCTTTTCGTGAAGGGACCGGATGCTGATGCCAGCAGACAGGCTCGGGGGCGGGGGGGGGGGGGCGTCTTGCCTCTTCATGGGGCTGGGCTGGTTCTGGACGGAGGGTGAGTGCAGGGTGGTGGGGTGGACCAGAAATCCTCGCCACGTGCTTGACAAGCATCTGATAGAATGCTGTGCAAAGAGCACAGACGTGAGGCCAGAATGTCTGAACTGAGGGGAGCCGCCTCCCTGGCCAGCCTACGAGAAGTCCTTCATCTTCCTGAACCTCAGCTTCCTCAGCTGAGACGTGGTGGGCAGGCAGGACCGGACCGTCCGTGGCCTGCACGAATGCCGTCAGCTCTGAGGGACCCTCGGGTGTCCACCTGGTTCTGCCCTTGTTCCTGCCGGTGCTGCCGGCCGGTGCTGGCCCAGCGTGGGGTGGGGCCCAGTCATTCTGCAAAGGGCCTTGGCCCTGGTGGGGAGGGACTGGTGCCTGTCTACCAGCCACTGTTTTAGTCTGGTCTCTTGGGTTCCTTCCTTGGTCCAGTTAATTAAAAGGGGGCATCTCAGAGGGAAAACAGAGCAGGGGGACCGGAAGCAATGTTTTTATCCTGCTGGTTATCAGGAAACTGTAATTGTGGGGAACACCCAATGAAGCCTCGAGAGACTCCTGTGTGTTCTGGGAGTGCGGAGACCCACCAGGGTGAGGGGAGAGAGAGGGGAGGGGGCCCTTTTGAGAGAGAAAGAGGAAAAATACTTCCTCGGAGCCGGGAGCTGGCCGGTGTGTCTTCTAATTTAATTACTTATCTTTCCCTCAAATTGTTTATGGTTCGCTAAGCTATTAAATGCGCCATAAGCAAACTGCTCTTGAAAGAGGAAGTAGATTTATTTGTTTTAGTTACCACTCCAACAAAAGTCTATTTCTTCTGCTAATTAAGATTCCATTTGTTAATTTAAATGTTATGCTAATTAAAGTATAATTCTGAAGATGTAAAAAGAGGTTAGAAAAAAAAGGAAGAAAAAACTGGGTTGGCCTTTAGGAATCGCATGGAGTTTATTGCGTTGTAATAACGGTAAGCAGGGTAATTATTTCATTTGCTGTGTTCAGCTTCTACTTATTCATAGCCCTCCTCACACTTCAGCTCATTAACACACACTTCCCTTCTCCCCCATGGGAGTTTTCTTGTGATGGTTTAAGATGAGTTGTGAGTTAGGTCCTTGAAGCAATGTTTAGAGTTTCTTCAGCTGGGTCACACAGAGTGCTGCAAGCTGCTGCTTGATTTGATGCTTAGAGAGAAAAAAAGAAAACATCTGGATTTCTGCTTCGTAACCAGTTTCTGGAGCCCAGTTGCTGCTACTCCAGCTTTTTCTCCATCCTCTCCAGAAGCCTGGGTATTCTATAGAAGACAGAGATTATGATATTTTACAAGAAAGAGGATGACTTTTCTTGGCCAGATTTGTGCCTAATGCTTCTGGTCTGAGCTCTGGTGACCTCTGTGCACGTCCGTGATGTGGGCTAAACCGGTCACCTCCCAAGCCTCAGCCTCCTCATCAGTCACGTGGAGGTTGTTGGGAAGGTTAAAGGCACTCAAGCTTATGAAAGCTCCCAGCGTGTGGCTGGAACATAGCAGGCTGCCTAGGTGGCCCCTTTCTCCCCGTGTCCTAATTCTGAGGCTGCAGCCCCGACTGGAAAATAGGCCTGGAGTTTCCTTCTCAGCTTGGACTCTGGGCCTCCGGGTGATCAAAGGAGAGAAGAGTTAGCTTCTGCCTCCTGTTAAGGCAAACCACATGGAGCTGAATGCATCGGTTATTCATTGCTGCTTAACTGGTTACCCCCAAACTTAGTAGATTAAAGCAGCAAACACTTAGGATCTCACAGGTTCTGTGGGTCAGGAATCTGAGAGGCTTCTGTGGGAGTTTCTGGCTTAGAGGCCCTTGAGGGACCTGACCATTAACACGCCAGCCATGGCTGCAGCCACGTCAGGCGTGAGGACCCAGGACCACACTCGCTCACGGGCTACTGGCGGGAAGCTTAGCTCCTCGTCACGGGGTGTCTGCACAGGCACCGGCTTCCCGAGCAAGTGGTCCAGTGAAGAGGGGGCAGCACATTGCCTCGCACCCCCCGTCTCCGCTCCACACCCTCATCCCCTTCCTCTACCCACTGCCAGGCCCCAAGTCCTCCGGCCAGCACAAGAGGGGGTGACACAGGAGGGAGGGAGACCCAGGAGGCCGACCACAGGACCCTCTCGGAGGCCTGCCTGCCTTTGGGTTCACTCCCCGGTGTGACAGTGCTTGGCTCTGTCTCACCCTCCCCTCCTCAGAGCCTGGGTCTTCAGGCCCTTCAGTGGCTGAGCTTATGTCCCGCCCTTGACCTGCTGTCCTGCCAGAGCCGCCGGGGATGTGCTTGGACCCCGCTGTCCTGGGAGAGGCCCCACCCATTTCCATGACAGAAGGACTTGGAAGAGGGCTGGCAAAGGTGGGGGGAGAGAGGCGTCGTCTCCTGAAGACCCCGTCTGCTCCAGGCCGAGTCTCTGAGGATACTCGCGGCCTGGGCAGTTCACAGGAGCATAGGGCTTCCTTTGGGGATAAGCCTCCAGAGCTGGGATTGATAGGAAGGGGCCGATGAGAACGAATGCACCTGCATCCCTGTTGGATTCTCAGTGCCAGGAAGGCAACGCAGAGCGCACCGTGGAGTGAATAGCCTTTCATTTCTCATCTGCCTGGGTGGCCCCTTCTTTTTACTGGCGTCTTTCTTGCCAACTGTTGACAGAGAGGTTAACACCATAAACACAAGGCCGAAGTCTCAGCTAACTCTTGACAATTCCTGCTCTCCTCTGGCCTGAGGCTCAGGAGGGAGGGGAAGAAGATGGTGCCTGGGGAGCAGAGGGCGGGAAGCGGGGAGGTCAAGTTGGGTCCTTCACTTCCTCAGCAGAATTGCCTTTGGCAGGTGCATTACTCTTCGGGGCCGTGGGAAAAATTCCATCCAGAGTCTCCACAGAAATGGGATGCGGTGTGAATTGTCACGCGGCTGGGAAGAGGGGCTCTTACACTGGCCGCCCACAGGCTTAGTCCATGGCCCGCATGTGCCCCCTCTGCTCACGGGGTGCAGACCTGGCTCGCCCAGGGTCACACACAGTGTAGGTGTCAGGACACAGCAGAGTCTCAGGTGACAGATGGATCCCGTGAGCTTTTATGGCTCAGGGATGAATAACTGATTCCGACCCTATTGAAGTTTACAGATTGCTCTCTTAGAGCCTCAGTCACTATAGGTTTTTGGATGCTGGATCCCGAAGAAATGCCCCAGAAGCACCCGTGAAGATGGACTTGCTCACACCTGACGTGCTCTCAGGAGGGAGCTGGTGGTACCTTCCGTGAGCAAACGTTTACTGAACGTCAGCTGTCATGCCCAACTCTGGGTTATTCTGGAGACAGTGGTGATAACGACTCAAGACTGGATCCCTGCCTTCAGTCCATCTACCCGGGGGGGCGGGACGGGGGGCGGCGTCTCAGGTGGGCGAGCAGCTGGTTACAGGTGGCTGGGCTGCACTCGCATCCCCCCCCAGACATCTGCCAGCTGTGTGACTTGCAGCAAGTCACGCCCCCTTGAGAGTCAGGGAACAGTGTTCAGATGGGATTCGTGGTTTAGCAGGTGCGTCATCCCAGGGATTCAGGCAGTTGAGGGGGAACTCGAGGGGCGGGATCATGGATGAGCTCTTGCCCCGGTCTGGATGGGATGCGTCCAGAGTCCGGACCGAGATGATGGGGCGATGGAGGCGAGGCAGGATTCAGGGAGCGGCAGAGAGAGAAGGTGCGGGGGAGGAGGGGGAGGGAGGGAGATAGCTCAGGGCTAGCGCCTGGGCGACTGGACGCTGGTGTTACTAACTAGTGGGGGGAAAGTGGGAGAAAGAGCGGCAGATGGCAAAGAGAAGAAATTTAGAACTCGCGTTCTGGCTGCGTTGTACTCAGGGCTCCCAAGTGTCTGTGGTTTTGCTCTGTGACCTGGGTTTCCTGCCCCAAATTCAAGGTCACCTGAGCAGCTGAGGCTCAGAGAAACTGCCTAGGAGCGGGTCTCCCATGGTGGTTTTAAAAACTCCTGTCATGCTCAGTGAAATAAACGTGGAGAGATGCTGTCCTGTCCTCTCCTGTGTCGGGCTGGACAGAGAGGGGGGACAGGACATTGATCGGGTCGAGATAGATGGGAGGCGAAGCCCCCGCTGAATCAATGTTCGCTTAAAGACTGCAACAAATGGGAGTAAAGGTTGAAAGACATTTATTGAGGGTGAATCTGAGTGTGTGTTTTATTAGTGAGTGCGGTCCTGGGTTGATAGAAATGCCCAGCCTAGACACTTCCAGGAGCAGTAAATCAGGGCTTCCTTCCTTGGCCGGCCGCCTGGGCAGTGATGTAGGGGTGCCCAGCCCCGGGCCAGAAGGATGGAAGAGAACCTTGGCTGCAGTCCGTCTGGGGTGGAGGCGGGGTGCGCCGGGAGGGCGTCGCTGGGGCCACTCAGGCCTCCTTCCCCTCCTCCATCACTCACAGGGGAGATGACACACGCCCACTGCAGGGGTGGCCGCTCCCAGGCGCTCTCAGGAGTAGCGTGCTCCCCGCCCCTCCCGCCAAGTTCATTTGCCCAAACTTTTGCCCAACTGACGCAGGAGCTGTTAAGCGAGCGGCAGCCACACAGCTGGCCGTTCATGGGCAGCCGTCGCTTGATGAATGAGCCCCGTGCTCATGTCGGGGCGGGGCTGGGGGGTGGCAGCTCTGTGTAAAGGGTCAAACAGTGAGCCGAGTCGACAGCAATAATACCCCCTGCCTGGCTCCGCCGCCTCCCCGAGTCAGCGGGCGGCTGCAGGCACCCGAGGAAAGGCATCTCCGCGCGGTGGCGCATCAGCGTGGCGCTCCCGCCGGCCCACGGCGTCCGCGGGCACCGTCCGAGGGGCTCGGGCCCAGGCCTGCTTCAGGGGCGCGCGGGCCGCTCTGGGGTGTGCTCACACTCACGATGAGCAAGCCCACGTAAAGCCTTGTGTGCAAACGCTGAAATGAACTTGGACACACGAATCCAGAATCAGCCGCCCCTTGGCAACCTCAGCTCACTGAGCAGGTGGGTTACCGCGCTCGGCCCCGGGCTTGCCCACGTGTCCTGTGGCCGCTCCTCCATCGTCCCCCTTGGATGAGAAATTGCCTGCGTTCTGCCTTCTGCCCCTTCTCCTCCCGCGCGGCGCCTTCTGCAGGTGCGAGGTCCACCGGAGCCGCCTCCCCAAGGTGTGTGTACAGTACTCAGGTACTGTTGTCCCCTGAGCTCCCACCTCCCCCGGGCCGTGGCGCCCAGCACCTCCTCCTGTAGATTCCAGAGCGCCCCTCCTTCACCGTCCCCGATGCAGGCACACAGGCTTCCTTTTGAGTTTGCCCGTCGCTTCTCCCGCCGCCCCTCCAATTCCCTCTGGTGGTTCTCCGCGTCTCTGCCGCCCCCACCCTCCCCTCTAGGCTGTTGCGCGGTCTTACCTCCAGCACCCCTCCTTCCCCGATGAGCCTCCCCGACCCAGCCCAGACCGCTCTCCCTTCGAGCTTCCGGCGCACGCCCCACCGTAGGCCCCCAAACGTCACCCACGACTCCCCAGATGGGGTTTGCTGATATTTCACCCCGTGTCCTGCTCTGCTCCCCCCTTTCCTCCTCCCACCCTGCACTGGCTGACAGGCCACTCCCATCCTCCTTCATGTCCTGGTCATGTCGTGGTCTTGCTGTGAGTCTGCAGTGCTCAGGTTTCCATCCTCAGCCTCGTCCTGGAAACTGATTTCACGGCTGATTCACGTGAGGATGCACGCGTAGTGACAGAGAAAGTAAACCTACAAGATTAGGAAGGGCAGGAATCTGCAGGGAGATGGAGTGTGTTGGATGTCAAAACCAGAATCACAGAGGAAGGCCTCAATATTGAATTTAATAAGGATACATACATGTCAAGTCACATTTTGAGGTTTAAGAAAGAAATATCTAAAAGTTACTGAGTAGGAAAGGTTTAGCTAAAGTACCAACTAACACAATTCTACTCGTAAGTATAACTAACTTAAGACAACATAGAATATAGTTATCAAAAAAGATAACAGAATCTCAGGCAATAGTGAAATAATCTACCAGAAGGATGGTGAGTCTTCATTTTTCAGTTTTAGGCATTTTACAACTGGAATATGATATTGCAGTCAGAGTAACGTGCTCCGTGAAGAAATTAGACAAAAGGCATGCTTAATGAATGTTAATTAGGAAAAGTTAAAACCCATAATATATGTGCATTATTTGTCTCAGTATCTCTTCCAAGACTGAAGTTGTGTAAATGACCTTTCTAACCCCACACTGAGGCCCTTTGAAGTTTTATTTATTTATTTATGATCTAAATGAAATGTCACCTCTTTAAATCCTTCCTAATGCATGTCATGTGAATTCACTGTATCCTCTTTGATTATCCCATTGAATTTCACTTGATTTTCTACTTATATTCTGGCCAGTTGTTTACATTTCTGTCTTTTGCCACCAGATTTTAAGCGACATCAGGGCAAGGACTCTGTTGTACTCATCTTTGTATTTCAGAAATTAGCACATAATCAGTAAATGTTGAGCAAACTCAGATACAGAGACAAAACTGTCCTTTAAATCAGGATTACTCGAGCTGTGAGCTGTGAGCTGTGTTCTAGCTGTTCCTGAAAGTTCTCAGAGAAGCCTGGTTTCAAAACTATTAATACATATTCCAGGAAGAGTTCTATGGCTAATTAAGTTGGAGAGATTTGGGGTTCAATACAGTGGAGCTGGCTTTTTGACTATAGGACATTTTGGAACCTTTAATACATCATGTACCCTGTGAATCACCAAAAGTTGGCTGTTATGTATAGGATATACCCAGATCATCTGACTATAGAACGCAGCTTTTATGCATCACCATTTAATGTTTCATGGAACATAGTTGGAGACATGCTGAGCTAAGTCTTGTTTTTAGAGAAATGGCACATAACCTGTCCAAGAAGTGCTGGAAATTAAAGTAAAAGTGTAAGAACCAGAAACACTTATAAGGCAAAAGAAGGAGACGCTAGACAAACACATGCTCTAGACTTGAAGAAAACATATATCAAAAAGTTGAGAGAAAAGTTTGCCATGATGACAGCTAGAAAAGATTGGGACACTCATTGTAGATCACAGAATTTCCTGAGAAGGAGAAAAATAAGTGAAGCTGCTGAAGAAACCACAGTTTCTTCTGACCACGGAGGGAGCTCTCTGAGGAGGTTGGCTCAGAGGATGAAGTAGAGATGGAAATCCGTTGGGTGATACAGGAATGTCAAAGGGTAGCACCTTGGCACGCAAAGCAGTGATAGCCAGGGGTGAAGGGGGGTGATTGGAACAAATCATTAGTGTGCGAACTAATTAGAAGGCACAGGGGACCCTTATGAGCCCATGAGCAACCTGTTTTGGATGACTGGTTTGGAAATGCATCATCCAGAGTTTGAATATAGCCTCTGTTTATGGTTCTGCCTTTTTCAAAGACTTAAATGGCTAAAAGCCATGATTATCAAATTTGCATTTTGCATAAAGCAAAAATGTGGATAGTCAACACATGAGACAAGGAAGTCAGGATTAGAAAGATGGCAACTGCTGAGAATCATTGATCAAAACAGTTGCAAAATGAAAGTAAGTGGAAGTAAAGAGGAATAGTTAAAATTACTTCATTTTCCTGGAAGTTGGTACTTTTGACTACCTTCATCCAATTTAAAATTGGATATTTAAAATTAATCTAAAATTTGCAGGGTTGTGGGGTCTGATTTCATTGCCTTTGGAGAGGAGAAAATGACAAGAGTATTGGCCAAGAAAGTAGACATTGCCCCGCCTGCCGCCACTATGTAAGTAAAAATATTAAATTTAATACCAGTGTAACATTTGGGTAAAGGAGGTTGTTATTTAACTGTCCTCCTTAAAGGCCATACAAAATATGGAGCATTTTGTTCTGTTTTGGGCATGATTTGGAGACACAAAACTTTGATTCAAAGGAGGTGGCTTAGGAAAGTGAAGGGAAAGATACAAATCCCATCTGAAGAAAAATGGTTGGGAGTACTGGCGATGTTTAATTTGGAAAAGAAAAGACTTTGGGGAGACATAGCTTCTTCCAAACATCTGAAGCATAAGAAGAAAAATTGGGTAAACTGGATGGCTTCTGGCGTCAGAGTGGAGAGTAATGCCTAGGATTGCAGGGAGGCAGATTTCAGCTCCACGTGGCACGTTGAACTTTTTCACAGCCAGGGCTGCGCAGCAGGGAGCTGGTCCCCCCGAAGGCCTGGGTGAGTGGCCTGTCCCCTCAGTGAAGACCCAGGGCAGCAGGGCTCCCATCACTTCCCTCTCTCCCTCCCCACTAATCCGGGTCCACTCGGGAAACAGGAACCATACTAGGTGTTTCAGACAGAAAGGATTGAACACGGAATAGTGTCTGGGGACTAAACGAACCGGGAGAATCACTGAGTGCCCAGAGGTAACTGTCCAGGGTGCCACCACCCCTGGAGAGGGGGGATGGAGGGGACCAGGGGACCCTCAGGGCGGAGGAGCTTGGGCAGAGATCTGGGGAGTCAGCGCTCAGATTTCTGAAAAGGGGACACCTCTGAGAGCCTGGCGGGGCCAGCTCTGGGACTTCCAGACGGAAGGTAGAGGTGGGCGCCTCCTCTGGGTTCCCCAGGCAGGAGCAGGAGAACAGAGGGGTGCGTCCTCCCCACACCACCCTTCACTTTTACTCTGGGCTCTTCGAGTGACAGGACGTCTGGAAACGGGGTTCTCAGCATCGCGGCCTCAGAGCTGCAGGGCAGCATGTGGTCGATGAACTTGGAGTCCACCACAGCCCAACTCTCTGGCTCCCGGGAACCCGCACACACCCTTCTGCCTGCATGGGGACCCCTGCTTCACCCCAGCCTCCGCTCCTGCATTCACTGCCCACATCACACACCCTTTGCCCTCAGACAGCACCTGGGCCCGGTCAGTTTCCTACCTGCTGGGGTGACTCACATCTTCACTCCTCGGCGGTGTGTCCTGCTTTGGCCGGTGCTTCAGCTTCCCACTGACGTGAACTAGTGGACCTGGAAACACTGTGGCAGCTCCCCCCGAACCCTGACACCATTTCTCTTTTCTTTTTCTCCCCCCTTTCTCCTATTTCCCTGCAAAATACCCAGACGGATGTTGTAGGGGAGGTTCCTGTAGTGGGTGAGAGGTTAGACCAAACTAATTTTCATGCTCCTTCAAGGCAAAAGCTTCAAAGTGTTAAATATAAGCAGATTGTTATTATTTTGCATTAGTTAGTTGTGTTGCATTAGGTCTTTTGTGCCACTGGATATCTTATATCTGGACTGATTTACATGTATATCTCTTCTCAGTTACTGTTTTTATCAAAGAGTTCATATCTAATGGAGAAAATTTAGAAAGTGCAGGTAAACAAAAAGACGACAAAGCTTATAACATAACTCCGAGCAGTTGTCACTGATCAAATGTTGGTAAATATCCTTCTAGGCATTTCTCTATACTCGTCAGTTATATATAGAGGTATTTGTATTGTTAACTACAAATAGTTTTATAATCTTCTTGGTAATTTGAGGGCAATTTTTAATGTATTTGGGCATCCTTCCTTCCACAGATCATCCATGTACCATTTTTACTGTCTGTCCAGGACTGCAGCATGTGGCTGTATCATATTTTATTTAACCAGTCCTCCATCACTGGGCGTGAGTTGCTTAGGATAGTTGCAATCTTAAGTATTTGTGCATATTTTCAATGATCATCATAGAATAAATTCTTTCTAGTTAATTCATTTATAACTTTTTAATTGCCAAAAATATTTATGTATCTGCTTATTGCAAAAGACACACTAAGACAACTCTGGCGATTTTTAATTCTTATGTAAACCTGATCTTTTGCTGAATCTGACCCTTTGCCTGCAGCCCGACCCAATGCCTTCCTCTGCTCTTGAGTGATAGGAAGTCAGTCCAGCCTGTTTCCTTGTCCCTTCTTGCCTCCTTCGCACACTCTCTCTGCTTGACAAAGTCTTAGCAGACGTCCCTGGCAATATACTTTCCCCTCCCCAGCACCAACTCTTGAATCAAAATATCCTTCTTAAAATGTGGAAGGGCCTGGAAATGAGCAACAAGGAGCCAAGACTTTGGTCTCAAGGTTCCCGAGGCTTCATCCAGTGACTGCTGCCCTGCCCCGCCCCAGCTGGGGGGAGCACAGAGATGCGGTGTCTGTCCTCAGAACTGACAACTCCGCACACAGCAAACAGGCAGGAGGCTCTCAGGCCGTGACATGAATGTAGCAGAGGTCAAGCCGCAGCAGCAGCGCAGAGGGTGAGGCGGCGCTTGCAGGGACACTGGGGAAACCCCGGGTCCTGTCCTGTTAGCCAAGCCACACAAGTGGGCACATCGGGGCATGGTCCCAGCGCCAGGCCACCCCCTGTGCACGTCAGGTTTGCAAGTTCAGTTCTCAGGTCATCCCTAAAAATGGCTCCTGAGTTACTTTCTCCTCGGAAGCTGAGAAATGAAGCTTAAGTCATGATGGCTCCTGCCCAAGGGCAGGACTCCCGGGGTTCTCTTTCCCTCCACCCTGAACGAGAACTTGTGGCCCATTGTCTGCAGGGCAGGCTGGAGACGGTGTGGATGAACCAGGCGGCCCTGGTGTTATGCAGCTTACCGACTGGTGCACAGGGAGGAAAGTGTGTGCTTATGGGGTGAGCAGACAGCTTGGTACCTGACAAGCTAATGGTTAAGTGTCTGTTCACCTGGCAGGCTGCAAGAATTCAGAGGAAGGCTCTGTGCAGGAGTTGGTCGTGTGAAGGGTGGGCAAAGTTGGGGTATAAAGACAGGGCAGGGACCAGCCTGGACAGAGGTCAGGGATGAGAGAACGTTGGTGCCTGGAGAGAGTGATGCGGTGTGAACTGACAGTTTACATTCTTCTCTGGAAACATTTGATTTTTGTAACAGCTTTCTACGTAGATTATAATTATTGTCCCATTTTACAGATGAGGAAATTGAGTGTTGCACTTGAAGTGATGTGCTTCAGGGCCATTCCCAGCTTTCATGTGACACATGAGCTCCAGGAGATAAAGAGCTTAGAAAGGGGGGTTGGGCCTGAGAAGTGGCACCTGGATGCCAAGATGAGGAGTTTATGTGGAGAGTTGATGAAATAAAAATGCATGAGGAAACGATGGCCAAAGGAAAAGTTTCGATCAGAACTGTGCTTTAGGAGGACTAATCCAGCAAAAGCAACAGTCCGTAGGAAGGTCAGATTGGTAGCAGGGGGATCTGTTAAGAAGTTACTTTAACAGTTAGTGCCCAAGGCAAAAAGATTCTAAGGAGGGAATTCCACCATTTTGCAGAGATGCATGAACAGAATGTTCCACACGGCATTTTTCCCCCATTTTTAAACAGTGTTATTGAGATACAATTGACACACAGTAAACGATGCATATTCAAACTGAACAAATTGGTAACTTTGGGGGTATGCACAAGATCACCACAATCAATGTGTGAACATAACTGTGCCCCCCAAATGTTTCCTCCTGCCCCTTGGTGATCCCTCCTCACTCCCCCTCCTCCCTCCACCCCCTCAGGAAACCATTAATCTACTTTCTGTTAGATTAGGTTGCATTTTCTAGAGTTTTGTGTAAAAGGAATCATGAAGTATGTACCACTTGTTTCCTTGTTTAGCTTTTTTGTTGTTATTGATAATAATTATTCTGAGATTCATTCACGTTATTGTCTCCATTCCTTTGAATTCCATTGTATGGATGTACCACTGTTCATCTATCCATCCACCTATTGATGGACTTTGGGTTGCTTACAGTTTTGGATTTTACAACTAAAGATGCTGTGAACATCTGTGTACAAGTCTTTTTATAGAATATGCTTTTATTTCTCTTGGATAAACACCTAGGAGTAGAACGGCTGCATCATATAGTAGGCATATGTTTAAATTTTTAAATAACCTGCACAGCATTTTTTTATTGAAAAAAAAAATTACTTCTGAAAAATCAGAAGTAATTTACATTAAATGGTTAAATGTATTATGATACATGCATGTGATAGAAGACTTTTAAAAATGATTATGGATTTGTATTTAACAAAAATATGACCACAGCATAAAAAAGACAGGCTATCGACTTTCATATACATATTTACCAAAATATCAATAGCATTTGTTTTATTTCACTTAATTTTGATAAGATGTTTGTGTGTACTTTCAGATACTATTTATTTATTTATTTATTTAACATCTTTATTGGAGTATAATTGCTTTACATTGTTGTGTTAGTTTCTCCTGTATAACAAAGTGAATCAGCTATACGTATACATATATCCCCATATCCCATCCCTCTTGCGTCTCCCTCCCACCCTCCCTATCCCACCCCTCTAGGTGGTCACAAAGCGCCGAGCTGACCTCCCTGTGCTATGCGGCTGCTTCCCACTAGCTATCTATTTTACATTTGGTAGTGTCAGATACTATTTAATTTGTTTTCATTTTAAGCAAAAACATTTTTGCAACCTTCCCCCCAAACTAATAAGGCTCTTTGAATATTGGAAATGGGAAAGGAAAGTTACATTGGTTCAAGGAATCAAATTGTCATAGGAAGTAGAGACAGTTTTTGGAGTGTGGGAGTTTTTGGAATGGGAAATGAACCATAACCACATTATATTGTTTTTGTTTTTACTTTTTATTGTGAACTATGTACTTTTCCCTGAAAGAGAAGAACACTTTATTTTTTGGTACAGAAGAAGAAAAAAAAAAAAGGAATGGGTGTTAATAATAGCTTGATTATTTTCAACCCAAATGCCTAGGTAAAGCAACAATTGATGTATAACTTATGCAGATCTATGCAAACAATTATTTAAATTGGAAGAGGAAGGATGGTATATTGAGAATGGCGATATTTGCGGGATTGCTGATGTGTCAGGCAGGCTCCTTGGTACAAGGGCACCGAAATGAGGAATGAAGGACATTTCACTTTGCGAAGACCCAGCTCATTGTGGTGGGTGATCCTGGGGATTTCAAGGTTAACCAAACATAGTGAGAGACATTCATGAGGTGCTTCGTTGTTTTCCAAACACATGATGTACGTTCTCTTGCTTAGCTAGTCCTGTGAAGCCCTGTCAGCAGGCCGGAGAGGAATTTTAATTTAATCCCCATTTCATAAAGGAGGAGGGTCAGGTCCATAGAAGTCAAATAAAAATACTAGGATTGCTCCTTAAAGATGCTTCTAGAGCTTTCATGTGCATCTGCTCATTTAATCCTCACAACAGTCTCAGGAGGAAAGAGGTAAAGGGACAGTTTTCTTCCTCCTCACCGATTTTCCAGGTGGAGAAATTGAGCTAAATTAGACTGAATCACGTGAACAAAGACACAAATGGGGAACTGGTTGATAGCAGACTTAAACTCTAGACTTAAGTCCTACAGCCACCAGTCTTTAGTTTACTCTGCAGCCTTGAGCTGTGTAAAATCACATGCTAGTGAACAAGGAGCCAGTGCTTAACTTCTGACTAAAGCGAGTGCTCCTTACCCAACACCACGTGGTCAGGTGACTGTTAGTGCATGCCTTCCTTACTTATCTTTATTCTATTTACTGTGGCAGAAAGTTGAAGAAGTCGATAGGGGTGTGTGTGTGTGTGTGTATGTGTGTGTGTGCTTTGAATGGTGTAGAGCTGGGGATTCTTTCCAAACCCATGGAGTTTGGAGTGCACAGCATGGGGTTGTGAGATGATGTATTGCTCCATTACAGCTCATGACTGCCTATACTTTGTGACAGTATCTTATGTCATGATGAAGTATGGTGTGTGTGGTTAGAAAAGTGTAGATATGCCAGCTGGCCCTGCGCTTTGATTCAATTATTAACTTCTACCATTCTTATCCTACTGAAAAGCTTCCTCTTCTATGGCACGTCTCAATAATGCTAACGACTTGCCTCTTCCTCCTTTGGGGGAGCTTCTCCACATTGACACGTTTGAGCCCGATGTTCATTGCCATATTACCTGCTAAGAGTAAAATTACTGGCTTAACATTAAGTGTTTAGTAAAAGTGTCTCATTTGCATTTACTCCTAAGTATTCTTTTTCTATAAGGATAAGACATTTCTATGCTAACATGATAATCCATTTAAATTATTGCACAACAAACTATTACTTCTACTAAGCCAGGACCCGTATGTTCCCCTTTTTTTTGTAAACAGGAGGGCAGATGAGTGCCCTTGGAGTTGGTTTTGTCTTTTCAATCACTTGAGACTTGGTTGCACCAGATCTGATTGGACTGAATCTTCCTAGATGGGATTTCCTGGCCTTCTGCCCATGGTTAAGAATGCCTTTGATTTTTAGCATCACTCTCCTTTCAAAAATCTAAAAGGGATTCTTCCAGAAGTTTTAAATTCATTTAATTGTATAGCTATGTTTATCTGATGGAGAGAAGTCAAGTGAGGAATCAGATATCTAGGACAAAGTCTTGAGTCTTTGAATTCAGTTCTTTGCTCTGCCAAGCTGATAGCATGCTGGATGGTTACAGCATTGTCCTAAAACCTTGTGTCATATCCAAACTGGGCACCCCATTACTGTGTCTGTATCTGCATGTTGAGTTCTCCTAATGAACATCAGGAGTTGTGGATTTCCGAAGATTGTAGACATTATCTAAGTCTTCTCTCTTGTGATTATGTAAGGACCCTTTGGAGATTACCAGGGCACTGGTGGTTGATTGGGTGGTCTCAGTTTGCCCACTGTTTTGCTTGGCTTTTTTTTTTTTTAATTAATGCCCATTTTTATTTGTGCTCATTCTTTATAAATCATAGGTTGTCTGCAGCCTGAATACGGCCTTAAAACCAACACTAAAAAGAGATGGCAGTAAATAACCGGAAGCAATTGGTGTAGAGTAACAGACAACGAACGGGCTCAATCCCCTGAACCCACTCACTTTTCATCTTTGGAGCCGGAGAGTCACGGCTTGGAGCCCAGAAGATAAAATCTGTTGGTAGAGCTCCTCCTGATCCCAGGACCCCAGGGCTCCACTTGGGCACAACTGCCAGGGCACAGACCTAGCATCCGGATGCAGGGCCATAGGAAAGTTCACAGGAAGCTCGTTTGTTGTGCTAGAAATGGGATCGTTATTGGAACGAGTGGGTAAAGAAGAGAAAAAGTCCAGCAAGGAGCTGGGTGGCGCTGTCACACGGAGACTGCATGTTTTGCCCTTCGTGGCCTGCCTCAGAGTGTTAGAGCTGGTCAGGAAGGTCCAGGGGCCTTTTCAGTTCTCTTCTGTCACTGGCTTGGGGGGACCAAAGTGGCTGGGCTGCAGGTCCTTCTACACCGTGGCGCCAGGTTCCCTGCGACCTTAATGGTTGATCCCGTCCCCTTGCTGCCATCCCCCAAATACCCAAATTCTTTTCCCCCCTCCCCCAGCCCCTCCCCTGCTCTCACTAATCAGTGGACTAATAAGAACCAAGTGCCTGTAGTGTGAGGATGTTGACGTCAGTTCCCCACTTAGAGCAGCATCTCAGAAATCAGTGAGCAGCACCGTCCGCCCAGGACCGCCCAGGGGCTTGGCACTAATTCTCACCTGGGCCGGGGAGGGCAGGGGCTGCGGAGACTGCATCTTCCCCTCTTCGCAGCTCGACAGAGAGGCAGGCTGCGGTGCTGCCGAGACACACGCTGAGTCAGGAAACAGGCCCGTTTTCACACCCAAACATCCCCACGCTCTCGTGCTCAGATGCTGGGCTGCTCTCTGCCGGAGAAGTGGCTGACGGGTGCTGAGTCAGGAAACAGAGGTCACCCCCGAAGGGGACCGGCAAGTTCTTTGTGGGGTGGTGGAGGAATGGCCCTGCACACAAGTTAAAGGAACAGAAAATAACTAGTCTTCGGGTTCTGCAAAGCTCTTTGCACAGAAACAGATGGGATCCATGCCTTAATTGAACCCTTATTAGATGCTAAATTTGAACCACTGTTAGCTCTGCCACCTTCCCTCAAAAGCACCGCTTTACTCAAAAAGCCCTGACTGTGTTTCTGTGGCTTTAGGCAAAGGTGAATTGAATGAGCCAAGATGTCTGATTTTAATTGTCTTTTTTTTTGTAATGTCAGCTGCTGAAAGAGGAGCCACCTTCTCAAGGAGGCAGCAGCAGACGCGGATGGCGGAGGTTGTTTTTCCTTTCTGTTTACAGAGCGGCGTCCGTGAGATTCTGGGTCTGGAAGAGTCCTCTCCGCCCTGAGCCTCCCCCGATGAGCTGATGGTGGTGGTGGGGGGGTGTGTGTAGGGGGAGTGGAGTTGCAGGAAAGAGTAACACACGTGCCATGTCTTTGGATACCTGGAGACCTTGCCTCCTGAATCAGAAAGTGCGTTTTGTGACAGGTGGCGGGTGGTGCAGACTCAGCGCTTCCCCGGGGGGTCTGGCACTGCTCGCTGTGTGTGGGGTGGGAGGTGTGGAGGGCGGACCTTTGAGCGGGTCGTGGCTTTATGCTCACCCCTGGCGTGGGCCGCTCCTACGTGTGGCTGGTGGGAGGCCCCAGCCGTCTCAGTGGATGCTCAGCTGCTCCAGAAACGAAACACTGCAAACAGGAGAGCGGACTTGGCTGTCGCGGATGCCGAGGAGTGGGGTCGGGTCTTCCTCGGGGGTGGGTAGGTTTGTGCCACACGCGCCGGGGCAAGTGACGCCTGCTCTAGAGACGTTTCTGCGTCGTTGGAACCCCGGGTTCCCTGGATCCTCGTCGCCATTAGGCAGGTGTGGTTGTGGAGATGTACGTTTGCCTCCTGGACTCCAGCCCCGGGCTCAGGATGACCTCGGCCTTGGTCCTGACACTTTCTATCCTGTTCTTCAGACACGCTGAGCTCCGTCCTTCCCCACAGGGAAGGGGTGAAAAGTTCAGCCTTAGCTTGAGTCACGCTGCCCTTCTCGAGTCTCTGCTGCTGATGGCGCCTGGTCAGCCCCCTTTGTCCTCAGCGGACGGGGCGGCCTGGGCTCCCTGCCCTCCAGACTCTCCCGGTAGGGTTGGTGTTTGTGGCCTGACTGACACATTTTTCTTCCTGCCCATAATTTGTGAAGCACGAGTTGAGAGTGAAAGGCGGGGAAGGTGACGCATCCCTCTGGCCACTAGCCCGCGTCAGAGGTCAGCCCACTCCACGTTAGAGCCGAAATGAAAGGAAGAGGAGCCATGGCACGTGGAGGGCACTGCTGGCGGCCTGGGATGCTCGCGACCCTTCCCTGCTAACAGAGCCCCGCGTCTGGGGCAGCCGGGGCCCAGCCGGGATCGGCCGCTTCCCTGATTGCCCAGCATCCCTCCGCAGCTGTTCTTGGCCACGTGACCCAGTGCTGGGCGGTGGGATGTCAGCGGACGTTGGTTTCCAAGAAGGCTTTTCCAGCCCCATGAGAGCTCAGTTACCTCTGGCATCACCCTTTCCCTCCTTTTTGCCTTGAGTGTCAGCAGCCATGTGCCGAGCATACACGCTGTGGGCAGGGAGCTGGGAGCCGGGCTCGGACCCCAGGGGCCTCTCTGGGCATCGCAACAGCGGTGACCCCTCCTCCCCCAGGCGCCCGCTCTGTGAGAAGAAGTCCCTGCTCGTTCAGCCCACCGTACCCGAGGGTGTTCCTTCCGGTCACAGGTGCTCCCGGGAGCGTGGGTGCAGCCGAGTCTGAGAGGCTGTGCGGCCCAGGCGGGTCCTGCAGGCTCTGCATCCAGACACGTCCAGCCAGTGCACAGAAGTGGTTTCCACGGGCTGAGTGTGCCTGTGTGCATGTGTGTGTCTGTGTGTGCACGCGTGTGTATGCGCGTGAGCGAGAGAGGCGTAGGGGAGGAGAGAGAGAGGGACAGACGGGTGGGGGGAAGAAGCATGACCATGAAGAAGAAGAAGAAAGATTCAAATCCTGGGAATATCTACCCAAACCACATATTTGGAAAAGATGTAGCTTAAGAGTAGGAGCCAGAGTAACTTAGTCTCAATTCTGTTGACTGCATTTAAGGCTCACAAGGCTCCCCTACCAGCCATTTTCTCCTTTCAGGAGGCCTCATCCACTTTAACGAAACGTATTCATTCCACAAAATTCAGAGTCGTCACTCACCAGCCCGTGTTATTCTAAGGATTGGGGGAGCAGAGGCAAAAAGGAGGACGACAGCTTGCATCGTATGAGTGCCCATGTATTTTGCAGTATTTAACTGTTGTTGACTATATTCTATTTATGCTTAAAATAATATTATGAAATAAGTTGTTCTTTAAACAGCATTTTACAGATGGAAAAACTGAGGCTTAGTTTGAGGTTAAGTAGCTTCCCCGAGAGCGCACGACTAATCGCTGTTGGAGCTGGTGTTGGCAACCACGTCTAAGTCCAGAGTTGCTTGCTTTCCGCTAACTGAGCTATTAATGTCTGCTTTCTAGGTGTCCCCAGTCTAATGGGTCAGGGAGGGATAGGAAGCGTATTCAAGAAGGGCACGGCTTCGGAGTCACAGGGACCGGGGCTGGACGCCCAGCTCCACCACTGGTTGGCTGTGTGCACGAGCACAGCTTGGCCTGAGCTTCTTTTCTGGGAAGTGGGTATATGAACATCTACTTCACTGGCTGGAATTTAGCAGATGCTCCACGTGATAGCTGGTGGTACAGGGTGTGTGTGTGTGCGTGTGAAACAGACCTTTAAATGACTGAAATGAAATGTGATAGCCATATTATTGGCATTTATAAAGCACTGCTATTTACGCATAGAAGTGGGCACTGAATAACTGAGGGAAATCAATAACATGATGGAAGAGTGGCCACGTGAGCTGGGACGACCGGCCCTCACTAGTGAGAATCAGGAGAAGCAGGACGGCCGGCCCTCTGGGCAGGCGTTTGTGCACCTGGAGATGTGATGCAGCACAGGTGTTAGAGCCTCGGGCACCGGGAGACCTGGGTGTGGCCCGAGGAATGGGGAGGGGGTGGTGAGATGAGAAAGTGTGCTTGGGGTCGGCCTGTGAAGGTTCTTGGGTTTGTATTAAAGCAACAGAGACAGTGAGGCAGCCGTCAGCTCTTCCTCAGGGGGAAGCGGAGAGCCTTCTGTTTGCCCCAGAACACAGCTTCCAGGAGCCAGTGGGCTCTGGTGGGGTCGGGGGGGGGGGGCGACCGGAAGCCACAGCGTTGTGACTCCGCATGGCAAGGGCGATTCTGTTCCCTCCTCCTCTGCCACCTGCCACAGCTCCCTCCACAGGTCGGCTGCTTGGGGTGCGGCTTTTCCAAGCAAGAGCGAGAACGCACCTGGGCAGGAAGCGCGAGCCTCTGCCTCTCCCCGCCACAGTAGCATCTCGTAGGGAGGAAAGAGCTCTGACAGGCTCCTCTATTGCAGTGATAGCCGAAGGCCTTGCTTTCAAGAGGTATTAGAGAAGCAGAGAGAAGAAGAGCCAAAAATCCACGTGTGGAGGTGGGCAGGATGACAGACCTTCTCCTAGAAGGAGAATTTACCCTGAACCAGGTGAGCCCGGGCGCGTGGGCGCCTTACTGAGAGGACTTCCCGGAACGCCACGACCCCGCCCGACCCTCGGCCCTTCCTGCTGGTTTGGGGTGTCTCTTTTCCATGATCCTATTTTGTTCAGCCCAAGGAGCCTCCTGCAGCAGGTGTGAGGAAGGCTCTCTCGCCCTGTCTGGCAGGAGCCGAGTGGAGCCCTGCTCACGGGCACGGCCGGGAGCCCCGTGTCTCTCGGGTCCCCTTCAGTCCTCGTTCAGCCACGAGAGAGCCATGACTTGCCGCTTTCCCCACAGGCCACTTGCCCAGCCTCGTCTCTGCCCGAGCAGTCCTTCCCGGGGCAGCGTTTGCCCGCTCTTGGGATGCCCAGCTGGCTTCGGGCAGCATCCTCGGCTTTTCCCCGAGGAATCAAGCTGCCACGTGACGGCTCAGCCCCGCGTGGGGACAGAGGGCAAGCTGCCACGTGACGGCTCAGCCCCGCGTGGGGACGGAGGGCGAGCTGCCACGTGTGAGGACAGAGGGCAAGCTGCTTTCTCTCCGTCCTCTTCCGAGCATCCTCGGAGCTCGGGCCCTGTGCTGGCACCGCGGGCACTCTCACGTCTCCCTGATAGGAAATGGCTTTGTCGCGTGCAGCCCGGCTTGGGGGCCGGGGAGGGGAGTGAGGGGAGGCCTTGGGGAGGGGGGACGAAGCCTCGGGCCCTCAGTCTTCACGCTGTCGGGCCCTGCGGGAGTCTGGAAACGTGCTCTTGGTATCCTGTCATCTTGGCCTGCTTTGCTTCTCGGCTCGGGCTGCCTCGCCTAAGGCAGGGTTAACACGTGCGGCTAATGTCGTATCCGCCCAGGACGTCTCCCATCCCGGTCCCTGCAGCCAGCACGCGCTCTTCGGCCCCACGGCTGCTGTTACGTTTGTCCCCGTCAGGGGAGGTGGGGTCTTCCCCCGTGACTGTGGCCGCTCGAGAAGCTTCTGCTTTTCTGAGTGAATGACCCTGTCTGGGGGGCATCTAGGGAGTGGTTCGCATCCCCCTCGAGAAGCTTCTGCTTTTCTGAGTGAATGACCCTGTCTGGGGGCATCTCGGGAGGGTTCGCATCCCCCGAGTGTGAGCCTCCCTTGGCGTGATAGTGCGGGCTCCGCAGGGAGATGGGGGCACCCAGCGTTCCCCCTGCGGGACAGGCCGTTTCTCCCAGCCGTGGGGGCATGGCTGTGGGCAACACGGCCGCATCGCAAAGCAGCTGCTCGGCTCGCTGAGCCCAGCACGCACACCACAGGGCCTTTCTCACCACCATCAGTGTCTTTTTTCAGAATCCCAAGTAACTAACTGTGCCTTTTTCCAGAAAGCCTGTTCGATGGGCTCTATCCCTCAGGGGGATAACTGTGGACACTGGGAGGAAGGTGCACTTGGGAGGGAGTAGATGATCCAAGTTCAAGGCTCCGTTCCCCGGACCCCCTCCCGTGACCCCGCCTGTTGAGGCTGCGTGTGAACACGCCGTTGACCTGTCCCGACGGGCCTTGAGCAGACAGTGCCCCACCCCCCAGCGGCTTCCCTGCCCTGAGAGCATCTTTGGGTTATTGTAGGAGCCGCGTGTTTCCCTCGAGAGCCGGGGCCCAGCCTCCTCCTGCTTTGGCATCTCCCGTGTTGAACACGCTGTTCTTGTGTTGGATTCCCGTCAGCAGCGGCGAGAGGTTTGCAGGAGGAATACAGTGTGCCTGTCAGCCTTCTACCACGGCGGTGCCGTCAGAGCCCGCGCCGGGTGCGGCTGCAAGGTCAGCCGGACGAGGGGGCGGCTCTCCAGGCGTCTGGCTGGGTGACCGGGAGTGATGTCCCCCCGCAGGGAGGACTGCCCACTTCGATCCGGGGGTGCAGGGACACCGAGCGCCTGGTGGATCCCAGTCTGACACCCTCACGTGCACAGCGTGTGCGCGGTTTTCTGTAGATCACACTCACATGTAGACTGACTCCTGAAGTGTGTGTCCACTCTTCTCTGGTCACAACCAGGATGGGGCAGGGGACTGGCTCTGGGCTCCTTCCACCCCCGTCCCCAAGTCCTCGGCGCCTCATTCGGCAGGGGTCCTGCCTGAGGGCCCAGCATGGTGACCGCAGCCTCGCGGTGCCCTCCGGGCTCTCTTCTGCCTGCCTGTGCAGGAGCTGGGACACGTCACCCTTGTTGCCGGTGGGCCAGGCACCTCCGCCGATGGGCGTCACCCCGAAAGGGCTGTTCCTCTGAGTCACCGTCACCCGGGCGTCCTGCCCTGTCTGGCTCAGGAAACTTCCAGTGTTTCAGGCTGACATAAGACCATCTGTCTGGGGCAGGTGCTGGGCGCTGACAGCCTGGTGGCCCAAATGGTTGGAGGCTGCAGGCTCCAGCCCCTATGATAAGCAGATGCCAAGGAAGCATCTTCTGAAGCCAGGGACCCGGGCAGCAGTGTGAATGGAACTCGACCAACCAGGGCAGAAAAGGAGAGTGAGGGGGTAGCGGTCTGCAGTTGGACGTGTAAGGTTTTAAGGCCTCTGTTGTTTGAGCACTTCCTGTGTCACAGACACTGGAGCAAAGCACTGGACCTGCACAGTAGCCCTTCGAGCAGGGCTGTTCTGATCCCCGTCTGCCGAGAAGGAATGGGAGTGCAGAGGTGTTCAGTTCTGGCCAAGCTAGATAAGAGCCATAGCTGATACTTGCACCCAGGAGCGTCTGAGTGCAGTGTTCAGGGCGCTGAACATTCCCCTAATGCAGCATGTGGGTAGCACAGACATAACAACTAACAGGAACGAAAAGGCATTGGTAGACTGATGTTGTTGATCAGAATTCAGCATCACAGGTTGCCTGCCTTCCTTCCTTCCGTCCTCCCCATCAACACATATTAAGAGCCTCCTGTTTGTGTGCTTTCCACAATGACCGTCAAAATCATGTGCTCCCAGGTGCCGAGGCCCTTTTCTCGCGCTCACGGCATCAAGGCTGCCTTGGCCTCTGTCTGCGTTTATCCTCATTCCCAAGCCCTTGCTCTGTGGGCCTCCTGGAAAGGCTTCTCTGCCTTGCAGTGAAGTCTGGTTGTGCAGGCACCTCATGGTGTGCCGTAATGGTGTGGGTAGAATGACACTATCCAGCCCCAGGGCGCTGTCACGGAAAGAGAGCAGGTTACGGAGTTGGTCACATATACAATCAAATCTCAGCTCTACTGCTTCCTCACCATGTGCTTTCAAGAGCTCTGTTTACCTTCTTTGAGATTCAGTTTCCTGGTATTGATAATCCATCCTGATGGGTAATTAAATAAGAAAATAGATGTTAAGTTTCTGGCAGAGTCCCTGGTACATTATGGGTGTGAATAAATGTTGATTCCCATCTTTCATTTCCTGTAATTGGATTCTAAGCTCCTCGGGTTCATTGCTTATAGTTCAAGCACACAATTTTACATGTCGAGGTCACATAGGGTTGTGGGCCAAATAGATACAGAGATGAGAAAATAAATAAAAAGTGAGCAAATGAAAGATTTTTCAAGGAAGAAGCCTCTGAGATATCCCCCTGGTTATCATTCTCAAAGTTTCATTTATTGGCAGGTAATTATTAAGCAACTACTCAAGGACTGAGGATAAAAAGATGAGTGAAATATAGTCCAGGCAATGAAGGGGCTTCAGTGGAGGGGACATTATTCAGGAGCCCCCATCGATGGTACAAATGCATGAACAAGCTCGAGCATCTGAGCTGCCTGGGCCTGACCTTGGCTGCTTGAGATGCTTGGGATGCAGTCTTGGGAACTTACTTAACATACCTGAGCCTTTGTATTCTCCTCTGCAAGATGGACGTGGGACGTTAATTACTCTACTTCATGGGATCTTTGCAAGAATTAAGTGAGAAGTGCCCAGCAGAGAGCCTGACCCATAGCAGATGCTAGATAAACGGTCGCTGATACGGCGATGTCCCAGATATAGTCATCAGTACTGTGTCGGGGGGACCTGACTTCCAAGAAGATGTTGCTCACCGTGTGGAGCCCGAACGGATGGGAACAGTTATGAAAGAGAATGGAAGCCTTTCCCGACGGCCGGAGTATCAGGCATGAGTCCACAGGCACAGGCGTCGAGCTTGGCTTGAGAAGGAAGTGAGGAGGTGGTGGGAGGGTGATGAAAGTCTGGATCACAGAGGAATTTAAATGTCAAGCAAAGGCATTTGGAAGTTACTTATTTACCTTAGAGGAAAGAGCAAGTAAATAAGAATTTTAATATGGGAGAAATGTGATCAGAACTGTGTTGGGCCCTTAGTTTACTAAGGTCCCTTTTCCAATTCCTCTGGTGCTTCCCCGACAATTCAGAATAAACCCCACTGTTCTTGCCATGGCCCACCAGTCCCCTCCTCACATCATCCCCCCATCCTGTCTCCCTGGTCCCCCCGGCACTGGCCTCCATGTTGTTCAGGAGCCCGTCAAGCACTGGGGCCTTTGCCCCACTGTCCCCTCCGTGTGGGCTGCTTTCCTATCAGGCTTCTGGATGGCACTTTCTTCCCTCCACCCAGGTCTCTGCTCAGAGGTCAGTGAAGCAGGAAAACCTTTCCCGACCACCTGTCTATATAGCGTGGCCCCTCAAGAGCCCTGATCACCAGCTCACATGCACTTGTGTCTTACCTTCTTGTTGCTTCCCTCACCTGGAATATAAGCTACTTGGGAGCAGAAAGCCTCTCTTTGTTTCTTCCCAGCACCCAGATCAGGGCCCAGCACGGAAAGATGCTCCATAGATACCTGTCGAATGAGTGAATCATCTAGATCCTGATGCATAATATGAGGCTCTTCCAGCAGCACAGAGGAGAGAAGAAGAGGCCCTAACACGGCAGCAGTGGGAGTGAAGATTGGTCAGCGTTTCGGCCTCTCATACATTAAACTCTGTCCTTGGGTATCTCGTCAAAGCCCCACAGAGAGTGCTGAGAAGACAAGACAAACGGGGTCCCTGCCTGACTCCCAAGGGGAGATGGGCCAACAGAGCAGGTGATCACCAGACAGAACAATGGGAGGTCTGCAGGATTTCGGGTGCGGTGGAGGGCAGGTTAACCTGATAAGCATTTTCATCCATTCGTTCATCATTCAGTTCATCAGTTGGGAAATGAAGGAGAAGGAAAAGGAAAACCCCTTTCCACCTGAGCTGCCTGTGAAGGTGGCGGTGCTGTTACGTGAGATGAGATGAGTGTGATCCGCAGAGAGGCTGGGGAAGAGGGAGGAGGCCTCGTGTGCTGTTACGTGAGATGAGTGTGATCCGCAGAGAGGCTGGGGAAGAGGGAGGCCTCGTGTAGGAGTCCAGGGTGTGTGGCGGGCAGGCGCAGGGGAGAAGTAGCGGCAGGTGCGCTTTTTCCCCCGAGGGCTGGCAGGGAATCGAGGGAGAGTGAGTGCAAGGCTGCTTACTGGGGAGGTTGTGGTTTAGTTCTGATTTGTGTTGGTTGTTATTCTGGGGGGGATTTGGGCATATTTGTAATCTGGCAGGAAAGGGGTGGAAAAAGATTCCGAAGAGTCACTAGATTTGATGGAAGATCACGGAGGAGACAGGGCATTGTGGGGCTAATGTTTGTTAATGTTTATTAAGGAGGAACGTTTATCCCCCCAAAAAGAGGAGGAACATTCCTTCTCAGACTCAACACAGGACATGATTTAAGTGGTGGACACGTCTTCATTTAAGAAAGAAAGCTCCGGGCCCTTGTAAGATCTTCTCAGTTTGCTTCTTGTCAAAGAACAGAAGATGGGATTTGAGGAGATTAGATTTGAAGAGAAATTGGGAGATGGTCTCTGAGGGGTGGTGTCCGTGAGGTGAGCATCGGCCATGAGTCTGCACCGCAGGAAAGAATCCCCCACCTGCCACGCGCCCTTCTTAAAAGAGCTCAGGCGCACCATCCGCTTACCAGCCCAGCGTCTGCCGTGGACTGTCCGTACGTTATTTCTGTGAATTCTCCCACAGCCCTGTGAAGATGAGGGTCGTGACCTACGTCCTACAGGTGGACGAAGACGCCCTAGAGACGTCGAGTAACGTGAGCAGAGTTGGGTGGCTACTGAGAAGGAGGATGAGTGCAGAGCCCACATCACAGCCCACGTCAGGGCTTCGGACTCCTCCGCCTCCCCTCTTCCCTAAGGGACCCACCTGAGGCGGTGGTCTCCTAGCCACGACCTTGTCCAGAGGAGTGTGTAGGTTGTTACAATTTAGTGATTATTCAGAGCCACCAAGTCTGCGCTGGTTCCAGGAGCCCTGCAAGGAGTGGCCGTGAGTTTATGTCCATTTCTTAGGGCAAATTGTCGAATGACAATTCCAGTAGATAACCCAAATGTCTCAGTGTATCTCTGTGTGGCCGTAGCGTGTCCTTTGTTTTGAGTGGAATTGGCCCCTGGTCTAGCTTTGATAGAACCAGCTCCTAAGATGACAAGGAAGTTTGTTGATTCCTTCTACAGGAGGCCCTTTAAGATGAACTGACTGTCAGCCGAGCCTGGCCAGCCGACTGTTTGCACGGGTATTTGTTTAAAAAAGAAAAAATCTGAACCTGACCTGAATGAGACCTTGAGGTTTCAGAATTAATACATGTCCTGTTCCTGCCACACCTGTGACACTGTGAAGTTGTAACCACAAACAAAACCTGGACAGGTTCCATGCCAGCCGTGACTTTAATTAAAGCTATTTGGAGGGCTGAAGGCTAATTTAAACGTGATTGCCAGAGGGGTTTCTCAAGTCTAAAAGTGCTAGTTTGACAATTAATGATAGTGAAGGGCTTAATTGGCGTGAGTTAAAATAGCCGGGGAAGGTAAGCCGATGTCCCCTCTGTCCACATGGGGACGGTCACCGGAAAAGCCCCCAAGGTCCTCCTCACGTGGTCGGAGCAGGAGAGAGCGAGCTAGCCCTGGATGTGGACAGGCAACAGTGTGGCATCCTTCCGGTCCGTCTCTCGCGTTTACACGTGCTGTGGAAGCTGCTGCAGCACAACTGGTTGCTGACATTCTGAAATTCAGTGCTTAGAGCACGAACCGTGGAGCGCAACCGGGAGACACAAACACCCTTCCTCCTGTGCTGGGCTGTCAGTTCTGTGTCCTAACCCCAGCATTCAGAGGTGTCCAGTCATACTTCTTAATGAAAGAAACTTAATGGTGGTGAAGTCAGACATATGACACAGTTTTTTGTGTTTTTTAAATTTATTTATTTGTTCTTTGGCTGCATCGGGTCTTAGTTGCAGCACATGGGCTCTTTGCTTTGTTGCGGTGCGTGCACAGGCTTCTCTCTAGTTGTGGCATGTGGGCTCCAGAGTGCGTGGGCTCTGTAGTTGAGGCGAGCGGACTCAGTAGTTGTGGTGCGTGGGCTTAGTTGCCCCGAGGCATGTGGGATCTTAGTTCCCCGACCAAGGATCGGACCGGTGTCCCCTGCATTGCAAGACAGATTCTTAACCACTGGACCACCAGGGAAGTCCCTATGACATAGCTTTAAGTTACTGGTGAGAGGAGAAATACCACCTGATCCATCATTTCTGTCATTACTAATGGCTCGCTTTTTGCCTAGTTCTACAAAGGGACCTCCCCCTGACCCCCCACCTGCTTTCAGAAGCCGGCGGAGATGTTCTTCACTTACAGGCAAAACCAACCACATCAGACGGAACGAACACTCCATTTAAATCCCCCTGGTCCCTCTTCTAACACAGAGAAGAAGAAAGCTGATTTGTATGGCCATTAGGAGCACGGTGCCCGTCTGCACAACCAGGGATTCTGTGAATTGCAGACTGACTTAGCTGCATGTTTCTGTAACCTTCAGGGACCTGTACCGAGTTTGACTGAACCGTATTTTAAATGACAGAAGAGTTAGCCACTTAAGAACCTTTTATCAGCTGCCATCTTGTTTTGAGGCGGCAGATCGAACCACTTCAAGTATTTCTTGGATTTCTTGAGCTAAGAGAAACCATTAAAAGCGTGCGGTGAGGCAGGGAGAGCGCTGGGCTGGGGGTCAGGAGGGCTGACATTCCAGACCCAGCTGTGCCACCTATTCAGCCGTGCGTCCTTAGGCTGAACGCTTCCTGGAGTGTCAGCCCTTCATCTGAGTGCTGGCTTTGCTCTGAATGGCCTAGCAGTTTCTTTCCAACTCTATGTTTCTCTAACTCTAGTTCATGGTCACAAATTTAGTTCACGGATGGCTTGAGTATAGAATCCTGGACTTCCAACTCCTAATCCAGTGCTCTTTGCATTCTGCCAGGTAGCCTTGAATTATGGCTCAGTGTCTGTGGTTAAAATGGGTGAACTGCATTAACAGCGCCTGGGGGCAGAAAAACAGGAAGTGCTGGGAGGAAGAGCTACAAGAGAGACCTCATTATGTTCGGTCAATTAGAAAATGGACTGAGGCTTCCGTATCTATTCCGTGTGGGCAGCTGCTATTAGACCTAATTTGAAAAGTCACTGGCATTGACTTTGAGTTTGTAGAACCTCTCTGTCAGCTAACTCAAAGTCCTTAACCTCGTGTTTAGCATTTATTACCTTTGTTAGGCAGGGTAAACCTTACGACCTTTCTCTTACAGGTAAATGGAACCAAGAGATTGGTCATATATTTGTGCAGTGTTTTAGCTAGTCACCTTCTTTCCACTCCACACCCTGGTCCTTCTCTAACTCACTTGGGATTGTTTTCAGTTCTCTTTAAGGAGGCCTAAAATTTTATCTACTTTTTAAACAACTTATTTGAGGAGACATTATCTTTCTACAGCTCCACGCTCTGTGTGCATGTCATCTCGTTTTTATTGCTAAGGCATTTGCAAAGTCAAATTCTTAGAGTACCTTTCCTTCTGTAAATATGCATGTTGCCTCACTCTGCAAACACTGATCCTGGATTTAGAGACTGTTGCACTCTAATAATATTTCTCTACTTACTCGGCATCTTTCTTACATAGCTCTCAAAATATCCAGGACACAGAAAGATACAGCAGATAGGAGATGAAAATTATTACTACTTGCAATTAACGAATGACAAGTTAGAGGTACTTTTAAAAGTTGACCAAAGTTTAAATAGTCTGTTAGTCAGCAGCTGGTATCCTGGCATTAGACTGCATGGATTTGAATCCAGTGGAACTAAAATCCAGTTCTGCTGCTTACCAGCCAAGCAAGTCATAGAATATCTCTGTGCCGATCTCTACTGTGTCTGTAAAGTGCGGATGCTAATGCCTCCCTCATAGAGTTGTCGTAAGAATTATGTTTTATTCTAAGCATTCTGTGTGTGTTAGTTCTTCTTTCTTTCTTCCCTTTATCATTGTCACTGCTGCCCCCACCACCACCACCACCACCGTATCATCACCATCTTCATCACCATCATCACCATCATCACCATCACCATCATCATCATCACCACCACCACCGTATCATCACCATCTTCATCACCATCATCACCATCATCACCATCACCATCACCATCATCACCATCACCATCACCATCACCATCATCACCACCACCACCACCATCACCACCATCACCATCACCATTATCACCACCATCACCACCATCACCACCATCACCATCACCATCACCATCATCATCATCACCATCACCATCATCATCATCATCATCACCACCACCAGCACCACCAGCACCACCACCACTACCATCATCACCATTATCATCCAGTCAGTGAATGGCAACAGCACACAAAGGAAGTACAAGTAGCTACTTAAATTTTGAAAACCTGGACCATGAGTCCTACAGACCTAAATCTGGAACACTATATAGACATGGCAGATACAGACTTTGAAAACAGGTTTTGGGCTGCAGCAGAGAGAGACTTTGCTTATACTCAATGGGAAAAAAAAGGAGACAATCTGCTCCACAGCCTATAGTAAACGGACAGGAATGTGATAGAAGGTAGAATTTTTTAAATCTTTGTGGGGAGCAGGTGGGTGGAGGATGTCATCTCAGTCCCCGTGCCCACAGGAAGGGTGAAATTCTTATAGCTTGAGACCTTCCTAGGCTCCTTCCTGGGAAGTTGAGGAAACAACGGGCAGGAAGCCACTAACTTTGTTTTATCTACATCATCCAAAAGTTTGCACCCCTGGGACGCCCTGGGATAACGTCGGTCTGGAAAGAATCTGGCTTGGTGGCAGAGTAGCTGGAAGCAGAGAGCAGGCTCCTGCCTGCCAAGCGAGGCTCTTACCAGTTAGGTGGTGGTGGTGAAGCAGATGACAGTGAGTTCACTGATTTCCTTGGAGAGAAGAGACCAGAGGGTTTGCACAGACTGATTTCTTCCCCATCATCTGTTTTTACCACCCCCATCCACATGGAGACTAAGCACTTAAAATATGCAATCAGGCCAGATGCTCCCTTCCATCCCTAATGAGAACTGACCAAAAGGGGGACTCACAGTAAAAAGGCAGACTTTTGGACACATGTGATTCTGAGGCAGCTTCTAGGGAAGGGGATGAAGCTTCCGTCTTTGGAAATGTTTGTAATATGGGAATAGATATTTAGACATACAGCCCATACATGAGACAAAAGCGTTTTAGCACCTCTTATAACTTAGAGACTGTGGCAATGATTACTTAATTAATCTTCATGGTAACAGTAGGGATTATTCTTCTTATTTAATAGGTGAGGAAACTGAAGCCCATTCTTTCCCACCATCGAACAATTTGACATGAACCTGGATCTACTGATTCCCAGCCCACCTTGACAGTGATCCCCATCCAGGCCGTTGGAAGTATTCATTTTGGGGGATAGAAATGGAAACTGACTTTTCCCAGTCCTCCAATCCTCACTGCTCTTGTGTCCAGGGAAACCTCATTCATTCTTTCACTCATTCACTCATTCATTCATTTATTCATTCAATAACTTGTGATCATCTACTGGTCTATGGGTATATTAAGTACAAGGACATAGCAATGAGTAAGACAAAGTCCTTGTCTTCAGAGATTCCCCGTTGCTATTCATGTGAAAGATGAACATGCAAAACACATGAATAGATTTCTTCTGTGAACAAGGCAGTGGTAGAAAAAGTCACTGGTGATGCGTTTGAGGGACTTCAGCTCAGGCCGTCAGAGGAGGCTCAGTGGAAGCTACTCTGAGAAGAAAAGTACTTGGTGCTCTTGGGGAAGAGCATCTTTGATGACAAGAGAGCCGGGACAGCAGCAGGGGTAACACTGAGCACTGCCTGATTTGGAGGAACAGAAAGAGAGCCGGTGGGGTGGAAACATGGTGACAGTGGAAAAGTTTCAGGAGATGGGGCCCCCAAATTGGCATGACCCAGGTCATCTAAGTCATTATAGGCATCATAGGAAATTTGAAGCTTATTCTAAATTCAATGGGAAGGCATTGGAGGTTTTAACCATTGGAATGAAGTGATCTGATTGGAATGTTAAAATGATCCTGACTGATCGATGGAGAATGGGTTTCAGGAGAGAAAGAGGGAAAGGGATTAGAATTCAGTCATCCAGGTGAGAGACAGCTGCATAAACTTGGGTGGTAGTCACTGAAATGGAAGGAATTGAAGAGCTGAGATATTTGTTGGCGGTGGAACAATGAAAACCGACCAATGGTTTGAATATAGCGTAAGAGGGAAAGGGAGATTAAGGATGACTCTTGGGTTTAGGTTCAACAAATAGGTAAGTGGTGGTACCATTTGCTGAGATGGAAGCATCTCAAGGGAGGAAGTGTGTGTGTGTGACGGGTGTAGTGAGGCGTGAAATTCCGTTTTTGTGTGTGTGTGTGTGTGTGTGTGAATGTGTGTGTTAAGTCTGGGAAGCCTGCTGTGGGCACTTAGATGTACGAATTTTGTGCTCTGGAACTTGGGCTGGATTGAGGATGTAGGTTTGGGAGTAAGAAGGATACGGATGGCGATTGAAACCATGCAGTTGCACGAGGCCAACCCAGGAGAGAGTGTGAGGAAGGGGGGGTGGAGGGTTGAGGACGGAGCCTGGCTCCTCCTTTCAGAGGTCAGGGAGGTGACCCAGAAGGAGCACCTGTCCAGTAGATAACAAGGATCTGCCTAGTAGGTGATCTAACTACCTAGTAGATGACAAATAAACAACAAAGGAACAGGAGAGTGCAGTGTCACAGAGGTGCGGAGAGGGGAGCATTTCTTTTCAATGCTGCGGGGAAGAGAGAGACGCAGTGGAAAGAGAGAAAGGCTCTTGGCACTTTGGTAAGATGGAGTCGTTGATGACCTTGATAACAGACATTTTGTTGGAATGGATGAATTTGAAAGCTCAATTGTGGTGGGCTGAGAAGGGGATGGGAGGTGAGAAAGGGGGGAGATGGGGAATACAGACAACACCATCCTGAATCCAGTCCTAATTACACTCAGCCCTGAACCACAAAAGCTAGATATTGACAAGACTTTGAAAGACCATTTGCTGCTCCTAAAATAACCATGGCGAGTGGGGGAAAGCCAATTCTGTGGTCCCTCTTCGTGACACAACTTTCACTATCAGCAAGTTATCCATCTGTCGACCTGAGAGGTTTTTATCCGTTTTGATTGGATGGAGATAGAGACACCCTAAGGGCATTCATGCATCACTCCTCACTCGAGGCTTCCACAGCCCTTACCTTTCTTCACTGGTCCCTCCACCCCCCAACTCTCCATGACGACAGACCCGCGAGACTCCCGTGCAGCTTCCAGATGGTGCTGTGTGCGTTTGCTCGTACGCCGGACTCTCTCACTCACAGGTGTCCTCCCAAAGAGAAGTGCCTGCTGTCAAGGGGGTATGCCTCGTACATGGTAGATACTGAATTTTTATTAAATAACTGATTTTTGGTAATTTTAATCTACATTCATTTGCTTGGTTCTTAAGTTAGAATAACGGTCTAGGCCTCTAAGTATGGACTGTGCAACGTTTCACATAAAAGCAGTAGTCTGGGGAGGAGGGAGGGTGTGATGTCGTGTCCACTCCCATCGCACATTCTCAGCCCTGCCCTTACTCTGCTGATAGGGGTGGTGCTCCCGTGCCCTCCTTTGTTCTGCTTTCACATCGTGACTCTCCATTGCTGGAAAGAAGACAGATGCTAATTTCTTTACAAATACCTTGCTTGCTCACATCCTACTGATGTTTTCAACCTAAAAGGAGTTGGGGGAAGGAGATCCGGATGATTCTCCATTAGAAATGTGCTATTAAAATTGTCAATTTCCTGAAATACATGGTTGAAAAACCATCATTCTTTTCCCCACTGTGTGTTACCCTAAACTATAGACCTGTCACCAGTCAGTGTTCTAGCGTGTAGGTACAGAGAAGCTGTGGGAAGATCCGAGTGGCACTTAAATTACATTCTCCCTTTGATTTTGAAGACATTTAGTGCCATTTTGTAGAATTCCAAGGCCATTGATTCCCTAGAGGAGGGGGCTGTCCCTTTTAGAAGCAGCACTGCTGCAGTGACTGAGGAGAAGAAATTAAGCCATCAAAACAGGATTGACTCTTCTACCCAGATCTTCATGGAATTAAAAGGACAAGAAGGTTCTGTGGGCCCCACTGCTCTCTTGCTGCGGAGCTAGCTTCTTCACTGCTGCGCCTGAGCTGAGTAGACCAGGTGGCCCACGTAGTGCGGTCCATGTAATGCAGCCCACTATCTGGGCACCACCTGTGTTTCAACAAAAGGTTGGTTCTTACAGGAAGGTCAGTGTCTAGGAAAGACATGGATTTTCCTGCAGAAAAATTGTTCTTTCTGTCTGCTAGCTTCCAGAGATGTGTGCTCTGTGCATAAGTCAAAATATTTTTTTCTGACTACTTAGCGTCTTCCATAATTTCCATTTGGGATTGGAAAGCACAGCTGTGTTCTTCCTGTCTCATTCCTCACCTTCAGAAAGAAAACTCCAAGGGGAATGTGGCCACAGATGGCACAAAATCTGTAGGGAAGGAAGGTGCCATGTTTGGAGTGGCCCAGGCATCTTAAAATAGATTCTACAAAGATCCTGGAGGTGTGGGTCTTCTTATCCCTGGATAAAAGGAGATCACACTGGTGCATCTCTGGCTGGTGCCGCTCTCCACTTGCAAGCCGGGTGTTCTCACACAGGTTAGCCAGGCTCAGAGCCCATCCTGTGAGGGGTCCTGTTTGCTTGCACTCTGACCGCCACTTACAGGTTGTGAAATGGAACCCCCTGCTTCGGGTACTTCCACTGTGATACCTGAAGGAGTTCTTTCCTTAGAACCGAAATAAGAGTTGAGGATGAAGACACTGCTACACAAGGAGCCAGCACTTAAAAAGTTAAAGATTTTGGGACTTCCCTGGTGGCGCAGTGGTTAAGAATGTGCCTGCCAGTGCAGGGGACACAGGTTTGAGCCCTGGTCCAGGAAGATCCCACATGCCGCGGAGCAACTAAGCCCGTGCGCCACAACTACTGAAGCCTGCGTGCCTAGAGCCCGTGCTCTGCAACAAGAGAAGCCACCACAATGAGAAGCCCGCACACCACAACGAAGAGTAGCCCCCACTCACCGCAACTAGAAAAAGCCCGCGCGCAGCAATGAAGACCCAACGCAGTCAACAATTAATTAATTAATTAATTAATTTTTTAAAAAAAGGTAAAGATTTCCTCAAAACTGCAGACAGCTAAGTGAACAGTTAACTATCATAAATGGACAGCACAGTTTATGGAGATACTGGTGTTAATTTCCAGTCTGTACTCAAGAAGGAAACATCAAATATTCAGCCAGTTTTAGTGAAGGGAATGCGCTCTGTCCTGCCCTTCTGTCACCTTCTTATCCTCTCATAAAAGTAAGAGCTTAGATTTATTGAGTGGTTACCATGTACATGGTCTGCCTAAAGGCTCAGTATTCACCGAGTATGAAGTGGATACAATGAATGCTGTTTTGGGTGTTAGAAAGTGGAGCTGGGAGAAGCCAGGCTACTTGCCGAGGTGTCCGGGTTACTGAGGTGCACGCGTGGGACCAGAACCTGAGCCCCTTGCCTTCAAAGTGCACGAGTTGAATTTTTCTGCTCCCTTGTCTCCTCCTGGTGCTGATTCTCTCTCACTAGACTGAATTCTTTGAAGGTCAAGGCCATGTCGTCTTCATCTTTGCATCCAGCCCGTGGTAGGTCCTTCTTACTTCCAGTTCAAACATGGATTGGATCTGTCCACATTGTCTGCTTCTCCTTGACATGGTTTGACTTCTCCTCTTGTATCAGGGCTGTTCTACTAACAAAAAGGAGTTTGTGATTTCTTCATCAGGAAACACACACAGGTCAGATAGGGAAATAGCATTTTGCCATCAGTTGTTATCGCTATTAAGGCCGCATCAACCATGAAACCTTAGAACTTGCTAACGAAGTTCTACAGCCTCTCAGAAATGGTGTGCTTGTCTGTTTGTAAACAGTTCTTTTAGCAGCATGGAGGGGCTGGGGGATGTTGACGCCTCTCCAGCGGGTTGAGCATCTCCTGAGTAAACCTTCTATGTTTCGCTATGGTTAGTTCACGGATTGTGTGACCAAACACCTCCCTTCAGTTAGGAAAGCGTCTCCTGTCAAACAGTTACCCAGCACCTGCTCTGGGCAAGGCGTCCCGCTGGGTGCCGTGGGGGATTGGAATTAGGCATGGCCCCTGCCCGCAAGCAGCTCACCGCTGAGATGTGCTGGAGGGGACTCCGTGGGCATCTGGGCTCTGGGCAGTCAGTGGCTCTCACTTGCAATAGAACTTATTCTGCGCAATCACGGAACATTCCATGAATGGTCATTGAGCACACACAGTTCAGTAACAGAGACTTTAGTCAAACTGACTAATCAAAGAAGACACATTCTTTGCCCCGAGTCCTTTCTCCCTGCCGGAGAAGGAATAGCTTTTGTCAGCTGAGCAACAGAACACACGTACAACTGGCTATTGGGTCAGATGCAACAGGATGGCATTTATCTGTGTATTATCAAGCTTTGTGTATTTGGCTTTTAATATAGGTTGCCCCGTCCTCCACCATATTTTTTTAGGATTCTCCTCTTGCTGCCTTTTCTCTCAGCTCATCATTGTATTTTATGGACACCCACACATACTGGGATTATAATAATTCAAGCGCTTCGGGGCTCATTCTTTTCTTGTCTGATTCTGGATTTCTCCCCCAAGTACATTTAATGTTGAAATAAATGATACGCAACTTCCAGCCCCATCAGGGGAAGAGAAATTTGGCTAGCAGGAGCTTTCTTTTCCATGTCAAGATAATCTCTCTGCTAATTTGGAAATGAAATTAATAGCTTGTTGCTGTGTCCAAATGCAGACGGGGTCTTCCTCTACTAGAAGCCCCTGGTTTCCATCTTTAGCCTTAGTTTCAGAGGTCAGCCTCAGTGTAGAAGCGAGTCACGTATTGGATGTAGAACGAAATTTTCATAAGAGCATTTGAATGTCTTCTTATTGTTTCACTGCTTTTAATTTAAGCCTACGTTTGGTTTGCAATAACCATAGTCCCTGTTTGGAGTCCTGTTGGTCCTCTGATCTTCAGAGGGTGTGTCCAAGGAAATGCCACCTGGTTTAGTGGCCTCCAAAGCTATCTTTATAATTCTTGCGTGTCAAAGCAAATTGGGTGCAGCTCCTGGGAGAACTTTTGCAGTTGTGTAAGGCTTCCCTCGAGGGGGAGGAAACAGTGAGCCCAGCCATGGAGAGCGATAACAGCCACCTGCCTCTCTCTGGCCACAGGTGCTTCCCAAGTGGCTTAAAAACAGAAGCTAAGGTACCAATGAACAGCTGAGTCCTGAAGGACACACAGACAGAACGGCACAAGCAATTAGTTCTCTGGCAACAGCAGCATCCAAAGTAAATAAACAACAGCACAACTTTGTGTTCAGCCTAATGCAGGTCTTTAATTAAGTTTATCCTCTCCCTCGCCCCCGAATATTATGAATTCCAGTATCCTTTTAAAACAATGTGAAGCCATTCCTTCTGCAGGGCTACCAGAAGTAAGGAAAGATGGTCTTCTGTAGGATGGATCATGATAAATTATAGAACGTCCGCACCAAAAAGACCACAGCTAGCATCTAGTTCAAACTGTGATTTTATAGATGAGTTTTTAGAGAGATGAAGTGAATGACCAGAGCTCACATAGCTATCAAGTGGCAAAACGCAGCCTGAAATCAGGTTTTTGGATGTACATTTTCATGTTCTTTCCACTGCCACCATTTTGTTTTGCATCTTCTTTAACGCCGACTTGAAAATGGATGTGGTGAAGTTCCCATCTAATCTGCAGTGGCCATTCTGTAAGGTGATGGGGTCCCGCAGAGACTAGACACCCCGGCGGCTGCATTTCCTCCTCTATGCCTTCATGTTTTCAGTGAGTTGTTTAGTAGGGTGCATTCAAAAACTGCGTTTGCATTTCCATTCTTCTGTATTCCTCTAGTACTATTCGCATCTCTAAATATTGGCCTCTGTTCTCTCTTCTGCTTTTGGAAGGAAGAATTACCCAGCAAAATAACGGGTATTGCCCTTTACACGCTGAGGCTTATTTTTCGGTGGGACTTTGGTTACCTGTGGAGCGCTCTGCTTGGCATTTGGGGCACTGTTCCTGCCGAGGGTACAGGAGGAACCTACCTGTGCCAGGCCTGTCAACTCCCATTAGGACCCTGACCCCTTGCCCACGACAATGGTAATGTTGACAACTAAAATCCATCACAGCAGGGGGATCTAAGTCACAGTCTAGTTCTCTCTGGGTCTATTCCAAAGTACCCAAGGTTTCAACACTTAGGTCATCATTCTCATGTAAATAACCAAATTTTATCTATCTGGATGAGCTAAATAACCTCAACTTTGAGTCAAGAACTACTTTAAAATAGATAAAATTCCAGCTTATTCTAGTAAAATCTCCTGGCTTCTTATTGGTATACCAGTGTCCAGAGCCAGGAAAACAGCCACCTTGCTTTCGTTTATATTGGTTTGACCAGATGTGTAGTGTCTGTGTTCACGCAGCCACCGAGCTTTATGAGGTATGTTGGTAATTGAAGAGAATTAAGCAGAAGGGACCAGGCTGGTGCTAGAATGTGAAATGTCATCAGAGTAATCATGGGAGGCTTGGCTGGATTTTAGCCTGGGGGGATGTAATTAGCAGAACGGTGAGAACTTTCTTCATGTGTTTGAAGAGTGATTAGGTTTGCTCCAGGTGGCCCTAGATGACAAATCTGAAAGACAAGAAGGAAGTTATAAAGAAGCACGTTTTGGTTCCGTGCCGCAAAGCACACGGTGGTGGGGAAATTGCACCAGCAGTACGTTCTCTAGCGGTGGGATGAGCAAAGGGAAACCAGTTATGACCCCAGAAGTGATGCTGCAGCCGAGAATAAAGCATCTAATGAAGGGCTGGGGCTGGGTGATGCTAGAGGAGCATCCTTCACGGGGCATTACTACTCCAGGCAGCGGTTGGCCAGACAGATACGTTTGGGGAATAATCACTCAGCAGTTATTCCTGGAGGTATGTTATTAATGTTGGGGTAAAAACAGTCAATAAGTTTGTTTAAATTAGCTTAATCTCGCAAATGCACTTCGGTTATTGTGACTGCCTAGTTTTAAAGTAATTCCTATTTATATCCTTTGAACACTGTAAGGGTCCTTTGAATACCTTCCTGTAAGTTGTCTTCCTACCCTGAGTTATGTATCCAGAAATCCCACATTCTTTAGAACAGAGATGACTTTGGTGTGATGACAACACTTCTAGATGTTGTGCTGTTGTTATTCGATGGTTCTGTGATGGGTGCAGGGTCGGCTGGTTTATGTTATCTGAGATAAATGTGCTTGTCTAGATTAATGTGGAACAGATCCTGATGGTGAGGAGGAACACAGGTTTGAAGAACTGATCTGCCTGAGGAAGTCTGTTGGGGACACACCGGGCAAGTCTGCTGGTCCTCGGCATCTCTGAGAGCTGACCACAGGGTCATGGTTCCCAGGGCGGCCCTCAGCAAGCGTGCCACACACGGCTCCATTGCTGAGGTTGCAACTTGAGCCTTTCATGAGACTCTTGTGAACGGAGGTAGCATCATTAGTGGTTTTTCTCTTCACTGGACCTTCCATACTTTCACTACAACAAAGGACAGGAAACCTCCCAATTTGACAGTGAATTCTGAGGTGTAGAGTTTGACCTTGCGATAGAGGCAGAGTGTAGAAGAGGGTTTGCAAAAAGAGAGAAGGAAGGTCAGGATTCTTGAGTCGTTTGGGTCTCAGGTGACGGCCAGCACGCCACGGGTGGCTTTGCTCAGCCTGAGCGGTACAGTGGGCGCGGTGCTCAGGGACCCTATGAGGTGGGAGGGAAGGAAGGTCTTGACTGTCCCCGCGGACCGGGATTTGTCCCCCTGGGTGCGGAAAGGGTGTGGTGAATAAAGGTGATTCCGGATGCCAGGTGGACAAGCGGAGGAGGTTAACAGAGAGCAGAGAGCCAAGGCCGTTCCACCGGCTGACGCAGCCGTCCTCCGAGTCAGAGACACTTGCTCCAGGGGCCAAGGGGCGAGCTGTGGCTCGCGGGCTCCAGGGGCCGGTCAGGGAACTCACTTTTCCCACGGTGACTCGGTAGGAGGTATGTCCCCGGGACTGCAGATCCTGTCGCTCGCCCCAGGCCCGCACCTGGGCTGCCGCTGTGTCAGCGTGGCCCCCGCCCCGGCTTTGGGGTAGAACGAGCTGATGACCGCACTGCGGATCCTGACTGATAGAGAAGGAAGTGGGGCTTAAGGAAGTGTTCCCTTGCGGGGTTTAATCGCTCTCCGCGAAGGCTATTAGGGATTGCATCACATGCTGCTTTGGCAGTTAGTTCAGAATAAACTGAGAAAACTGCAGGGACATTGCTAAGGAGGCTTTAGCCTCTGCGTTTACAGCACTTTTTTTAAAAAAGTGAAATCATGACTGTGTTTAAATTGTACAGCGATATTTATAAAAGTGATGAATCTTCAAGCTGTTCTGAGGAGATGTGGTCCAGGAGGAGAGTAGGAAACAAACCCACCAGCCACCCAACAGTAGCTGGTCTTTAGTCCACTTGTGAAGTTCCTGAGTTTGATTTCACACCTGAGTGATTTTTGTTAAATCCATTCCAATGCTAGGCAGAGAGCTGAAAATAAGTTAATTGAGTCTTAAATGTTAGTGAAGTGTAATCCTACCGCTCATCGTTTTGAAGTAAATATCCTGGTCGCCAACAGCTGAGAACCTGCTCTGGCTCTGGGGGGATGAAACCCCTGTGGGCCCAGAAGGAAGCCGCAGTACAAGGCTTGGCCCCGTCTCAGTGGGCCCTGTGGCCTGATCAGGGTACTTGATTTCCATTACTTTAATGAACAAAATTTAATTTTTTATCTAGTGAGGGACACTTGGGTGTGACCCGGGTAGCTGGCAAGATGGCAAGTGCTGGCCCTGTGGTTATGGGGTCTGGGGGAGCGAGGATGGCCTGGGCCCTGCAGGGGCTGCGGGGGTGGGGGTGAGCACAGAGAACCCGCAAGCTGCAGTCCCCAGGGACAGGCGAGGCCACTGGTGACCGCGGCACTCTTCCCTGGAGGGGGCTTGGGGTTCATCCCCCCCTTGTCATGCCGAATTTCAGAGATCCATCCTTCCTCCTCGTGAGGCCCCCAAACTAAGGACTCAGCAAAAGTTCCAGGAAGGCCTAAGGTGCCACCAGCACCCCTCCAGGCTCCCCCTGCTCCCTGAACTCTGGGTCCTCACCCCTCACAACACCAGCTGCCTTCTCACAAGCCAGCATGGTCCTGAGCCGGGCCAGGGCAGCTGAGGGGCCTCTGCCCTCGCGAACACAGGGCAGGGGCCCTGAGCTGTCCTCTGCCCTGGACCGCCCCTCCTGGGCCCTCCCCAAGCCCCGCACACCTTCCCCAGCCTCAGCACCGGCCGCTCCTGGGGAATGGGGTGCAGCCCCCCCTGGTTTACACATCTGGCGCCAGAGGCGGCGGGGAGATTTGCCTCTCATTGGTTTGATCAATCTTTCTGCGGTGGAAGCCTCTCCAGGAGTCGAAAGCGATTTTCCCTTCGCAGGCACGGGTAGCCGTAGCCGCCTCGGTTTCCAGGGCCAGGCAACGCTCTCCGTTAGCTGGGGGCTGCAGGAGCAGGTGCGGCTCAGGGGGGCACACGTGGAGGGAGTGAGCTGTCAGCCCCGCCTCCCGGGTGCTCCGTGGCCAAAGCGCCGCTGTTCGTGAGCACACTCGTTCTCTTCCCTCGGGGTCTCTGAGATGCGGAGGCCTCGAGGGATGGTTAAAAGGACAGCAGCCAAACCGAGGGATTAGTTCCTGGTGCCTCAGGAAGCCGGTGCTCAGCCTGGAGGACTCACAGGAGCCTCAAAGCGATCCTCCTGCCTTCCCTGGAAATGGCTCTCCCTCTCCTCACGAGTTCTTCTCTGTGGGACCCAGGAGAGAGCCCTGACTCTCGGTTTGACGGTATGAGTGGCTGGTTTCATTAGGAAAGCCAATCCCTCTTCCTTCTGCAAAACCAAAGGTCGCGATCTGGGATGGTCTGCAAGCAGGCGTCCAGGCAAGCCTTTCTGTGGGAAGCTCCAGGGAGGGTTGCGTTTCCACCCTGGCTCCTGGGCACGGGGAACAGCATCGCCCAAGGTCACCCGAAAGTCACTGGGAGGGTAGGCCCCCTGCATCACCTGTTGACATCAAGGGGATTCAGGTAGACTTAGACAGCGGTACTTTGCTTGTCTTGTCTCAGGATCCCGCTTTACAGACGAGAAGGGTGAGACCCACAGAGACGAAGTCATTTTCTGAGGTCCCAGATTTTGTTAGTATTAAATTAGGGTTAGACTCAGGACCTCTGTTTGTTAGAATTCACTCGTGTTTATTTAACAATTTTTGATGAACAGTTGTGCATTCACGATGGCCTAGGCCGAGCTCTAGGCCCTGGGAATCCAGACATGAATTGAATAGAGAGGATCTCTGCTCTCATGGAGCTTACGCTCTGGGATCTGTCTGCAGACAGGAAATCAGTACGTAAATACCTTCGTAGTGTCAGCAGTGCTGGTGCTGTGAGGAAGATGGGGGTGGACGGGAAGTGGTGGGAGGGCTATAGCGCAGGAAGCGTTGGGGAAGCAGCTCGCAGCTGTGCTCGGCAGGGCCAGGCGGGAGGCGAGGGGCAGCGGTGTGGGCCTCTGAGACGGAGGGGTTGCCACTGCAGAGGCCCTGAATTCGTGATATGTTTACCCTTCATCACAGAAACAAGTTTTTAGAATTTGTATATTTTCTTATGCATGTATTTAAGCCTCTCTCTCTTTCTCTCTCTCTCACACATACAGACACACACACATACACAAACGCACTCTTAATTAGTGGGCTAGAGTGGTTATAGAGGGATCAGCTATGAAAAACTGGGGGTGGGTGGAAATGTACAGGATTTGCAGACCGTCAGTGGACCAGAGGTGGAGCTGATTCTAGCATCTGTCACTCAGCCCCCCATCCTTGGTCCACTCCGGGGTGGGGAGGCTGGTCAGGGAGCTGAGACATGCGTTTCTAATAGCTGGAGTTGGCCAGCATCCCACTGTGTGCATCTGGATTATCTGAAGGGTAAAATGACACTCTTTGGGGCCTGAAAGTCGGTTCCCAGTTTCTGTTTCTCATATACCCGGAGACCAGTGCCAGCAGATCAGGGGGGATGGTGTCCCATTGCAACCCACAGAGGTCTCACTGCCACATAAACCAAGGCAGTGTTGATTGGCACACCTGGGTATTCTGCAGAGTTAGAAAAGAAAACCATTTTTTTTCTAGATGCAAGCAGAGGACCAAAGATTCTAGGGAGCAGGGGTACACGTGGATTGGCTCGGCTGTGTGTGCATTAAAGGCACAGGAGACCGGCAAAGCAGCTTGAAACTCCGGCAAGCAGGAGACAGAAGATGCCTGAGACGTCGGAGGGTCTGGAAGTGGCTGGTGGGGACTTGTGTGTGGACTCTGCAATTTCAGAAGAAAGCCTTGCTCTATTTATCATCTTATATCGATTTAACATCCCCCCTTTGTGTTGAAGGTCGGTGTTTGCAGGGTTCTAAAGTGATGTCGCGGATCTCTGTGCACCGGATTTTGCCCTGGGTTGAAACCTAGCCTGGGTGGACTTCCTTTGAGTTCTATTTGGAGGCCACTTTGACATGGAATTTTTGATGAAGAATGGCTGGAAAAGGGGGCCTGGTGAGCTGAGGAGTGAGAGTTGGCAGGAACGGGAGCTGATTCTCTCACTCAGAGGTCAGCTGGCTGTGGAATGTCCACGGCCTCTCCCCACAGCAGATAAAGGCACTGAGTGCTACTGATTTCCCCAGTAGCCCAGGAACCCACAGCGTGTGTCACAAGCTTAGGGCAGCTGGCCTTTCCACCCCTGTCACCTCGGCCCCGGAGGCACCTGCCAGCCTCGTGCGTGGATCCCTGGTTCCCCAGGCAACTGGGCTATTGTTTCTGGTGCCTTGTAAGACCAGACCTCTTGTGAGGGGGTTTGTCAGCAGCAGCACGGCGGGGGAGTGGGCCAGCAGGGGGATTCGGAGACCACAGGAGCCTTTGCACCTCTGTGACTTGCAGAGAGGCCTGTGCCGGTGACGGGGGGACGGGAAGCTCGCTAAGTGGTGCCTGACGCCTAGGCACGCCTTGCCTTAGGCAAAGTAAGGGGTTACCATACATCCTGTCTTGTTCGTCATATCTTAGAAGAGGAGCCTTACTTCAGCTGTTTCTACTGTCAGAGACTCTCTCTCCAGGGCACGAGGGCTGTGTGTACGAATGGCGGTTTTTCCTTTTTCCCTCTAGGATGCTTTGCCCCACGTGAGGTAATTCTCCATTATACATTCATTTGCTTCTCTGTTGCCCTTGCAAGTTTAACAACCTTAAAAATTGGATGCTTCTCACTGGTTCCATAATGAAGAAGCAGTTTGTCTCCAGATCCAAATCCAGGTGAAGCTGTGCTAACTTGAAGCCCTGCCTTGAGCATCTGGAGAATGTTAAATATCTCTGGGTGTAGGAAATCCTTGGATGCCACCAAAAGGTGGGGGGAAAGGTCTTTTAATAGCGTGTGGAGGCATGAGGAAGCGAGGAAGGAGGGGAGCGAACAGCAAGGAGGTTCGCTAAAATTAGAGCCTCTGACAGCGAGGGCAGCTCCACACCCCCTGCAGGTTCAATCCTCCGCTCCGAGCCAGCTAGAGGCTGAGGTGAGGCCGGGAAGCCAGCTGTTCTCTTTTAAGCGGCTCTTCACTGAATTTTTACTGTTTCATGGAACAGGGCTTTCCTATTTCTGCTATGTCATTTAAATTTCCCGACCCTGTGAAGAGATTCTGTATCGACTCCCATCTTAAACGCAATGACAGCATGTCTTAGCGACGCTAAATACATCTCCAGGGCCACACAGCTCTTCAGCACTTGAACCTGGATCTGTGTGATCCGTCTCCTGTGCTCCGAGCCACCAGCTCCTCCTGTGTGCGTTTCTTTCTTTCTTTGTTCCGTTAGGAAGAATTACAAATTCCGTGAGACCTGGCGCGGCTGAGGTGCTTTCTGAAGGTCCTCTTGGCTCTGGGCGTCCGCATCTCATACCCGGTGGGGCCCCTGCCCTCTCCCTTTGCTCCTACAGTCAGCGCTGCTCTGAGGCAGGCCCTACGCTCTGGGCACTCCATCAAGCGTGTTTTTATCTCACTTTGATGCGTACCTCGGTCCGGATAACGGGGCTCCCCTCTGTTCCAACGTCCGTTTCCATAACTGTATTGATTCTGTTCCCTGAGCTGGTCCCTGGTTTCATCCTGGGGTCAGCATCCTTACTGGTCCCCTTAGGACTGGCATCTCTCCGCGGCTGGTCCTGCCACTTGCGTACGCGGCCCCTGGCTGGAGGGTCCCTTCTGCTGGGATCCCCATCTCTGTTTCTTCACTGGATAGCAAGCACATCCTGCCCCTTCACTGGGCCACGCCAGCTGTCAGCTTCCTGCTCGGGCGTCAGCAGATCATTAGATTGATTCCTGGGAGTTGCGCTTGCATTTGGCAGGAACCCCACCGTTAGCCCGCACCGCTGGGTGCGTTCGTGGCCTGACTCCTGTGCTGGTCCAAGGCGCTTCCTCTCAGGAGATTGAGAACGAGAGTGAGGTCGGTGTTGAAGACTCGGAGGGTGCTATTCAGTGGCTGAATTCACTGCTTTTCTAATTAAAACTCAGCCCGCCGTCTAGTCCAGAGGCCCTCATTCAAGAGCCGACACTGCGGAGGCTGCAGACCCTCGACCTCCTCTCTTCCCCATCACGCCCAGCCCCGCGCATCTGTCAGCCCCAGCGCAGCCTCTCCGCAGAGGCTCGGATGTCGCGGGGCGTCCGGCAGGTGAGGAGCCTGGGATGAACGTTGCAAAGAAAAGTCCTGTTCTTTTTTTTTTCCTGGATCATATGGTAGTTTTATTTTTAATTTTTTGAGGAACCTCCGTACTGTTAGCCATAGTGGCTGCATCATTTTACGTTCCCACAAACAGTGTGCAAGGGTTTCAATTTCTCTACATCCTAACTAACAGTTGTTATTTTCTGTATTTTTTTTTATAATGGCCATTCTGACACATGTGAGGTGATGCTTCATTGTGGTTTTGACTTGCATTTCACCAGTAATTAGTGATGTTGAGCATCTTCTCATATACCTGTTGGCCATTTATATGTCTTCTTTGAAGAAATGTCTATTCAAGTATTTTGCCCATTTTTAATTGAGTTACTTGTTTTTTTCTTTTTGCTATTAATTTGAAGGAGTTCCTTATATATTTTGGATATTAACCCCTTATCAGATAATGGTTTGCAACATGCATATATGGCCAATTGATCTTTGACATGTTGCCATAAATACACAATGGGGAAAGAATAGCATGTTCAAAAAAAATGGTGTTTGGAAAATTGGATAACCACTTGCAAAACACAAAGTTCAGTCTCTCTGTTACATTACACACAAAAAGAAACTCAAATAGATTAAAGCCTTAAATGTAAAAACAAACTGTAAGATGCCTAGAAGAAAACATAGAGGAAAATCTTCATGACATTAGTCTTACCAATAATTTCCTAGATATGACACCAAAGCCACAGACAAGAGCAAAAAAAGACAAGTGGGACTACTTCAAACTAAACCAGTTTTGCACAGTAAAGAAAACAATCAACACATTGAAAAGGCCACAGAGTGAAAAGTCCCTGTTCTTTTTTTAAAAAAATTTTAATTTTTTAATTTATTTTTATTTTTGGCTGTGTTGGGTCTTCATTGCTGCGCACGGGCTTTCTCTAGTTGCGGCGAGCGGAGGCTACTCTTCATTGTGGTGCGCGGGCTTCTCATTGCGGTGGCTTCTCTTGTTGTGGAGCATGAACTCTAGGCGTGTGGGCTTCAGTAGTTGTGGCACGTGGGCACAGTAGTTGTGGCTCGCGGGCTCAGTAGTTGTGGCTCGCGGGCTCTAGAGTGCAGACTCAGTAGTTGTGGTGCACGGGCTTAGTTGCTCCACGGCATGTGGGATCTTCCTGGACCAGGGCTTGAACCTGTGTCACCTGCATTGGCAGGTGGATTCTTAACTGTTGTGCCACCAGGGAAGCCCAAAGTCCCTTTTCGTTATCCGAGGGCCACGTCCTGACCAGTTGTCAGGTGTGAAGTGCAGACACAAAGTACTGAAAGGAGCATGGATTTGGAGTCAGGAAAGCAGGGTACCTAGGCCACTCTGCGGTCGGTGTGACTTTGCACAGATCACAGCCTCTTGGCCTGAGCTGCCTTTTTTGTGAAAGGAAGAGGATAATGGCTATCTTGCCCTTCAGGAAAGACGGCTGTAAGGATTAAATATTGTTGCTTCTCAATGGGGGTGATTTGCTGCGGGGACATTTCACAGCGTATGGAGTCATGCTTGGTTTTCAGAGCCGGGCGCGGAGTTGCTCCCGGCATCTGGAGGGTAGAGGTCAGAGCTGCCACCAAACGCAACAGAACCTTCCAGCCCCACATGTCAGGAGTTCACGCTGAGCAGCGAATTCGTTTAATGTGTCCCAGATGTTAGGGCCCAGCACTAAGCAGGCTGCACCCTGCTCAGAAGGGGCCCCCAGGAGTTAGGCGCAGAGGCACAGAATCCACAGACCTGTTCCCGCCGCTCCCACGCGGCCTCCCCCCCAAGGTCACCCTAGACAGTGGAGGGGCGGCCTCGCAGGCTTGGAGGCTGGGCAGCCTTGACCGAAGCCCCAAGTCGCTGAAAGGCAGGCACGTGGGATTTACCAGCACGTGTGCTGCAGGCCTACCCTGGTCCCTGACGTCCACACCCGCTGGACTGGGGGAAGCTGCTTTAGCCAGGAGGTTGGGGGTTAGATTTCGAGGCCCATGGACTTGAGCCTGAGCCCTGGCTCTGCCTCTTACCACCCGCCTGAACGTGGACAAGTTGTCTGATGCCGAGCCTCAGATTCCTGACCTGTAAATCAGAAGATAAGTCGCTCAGCAGGGTCCCTGACACAAGTTAGGGCTGAATGGTAGTCGTAGTAGCTGTTGAGGTAGTAATTGGTTTAATTATTATTATTACTGCTGGTAATGCTAATATGGTTATTTTTTATCACCATGCTACGAACTGGTATCTTTTTATCTGCTCAGACGGAGACCCTATTTCCAGGGATTCTCAACCCTTACATGTAGCAGAGTCCTCTGAAAGTCTTTTTTAAAATATAGATGCCCAGCCCACGCCCATTCAAATGACTTCCCTGGAGGTCCGGCCAAGGCACAGGCAGTTTTTGGTTTTGTTTCACTAAAGCCCTCCAGGTAATTCTAATAAGTAACCAGGGTTGAAAATGGATTGTTCTATGCAGTACCCCTGGCCTAACCTTCCCGAGAACCCAGGTGGCGTTGAATATTCCGACGGACACGAGGGGAGAGGCAGCGTAGGGGTCTCTTCCAAGTCCTGGAACCTTTCTGTGCCACTGTCTGGCCTCCTTCCTCAGCAGGCTCAGAGGAGACCCCCTGGGTGTGCAGCACCTCTCGGCTGGCCCCCCAGTTATTAGAGGAAAGTCAGAGCAGATGAAACAGGAGAAGAGGCCCCCATCATTTGTCTGCTGGAGTCCATCTTAGTTGTTGGTGATTACTGTGACTTAACTTCCTGTGCGCATTATACTTTATAGATTACATCACTTCATGCTGACCAATTTATTTAATGAATGAGTGGTCTGAAGTCACCTGTTTCAGTAAATTAAAAGTACCGTCTGCAGAGGCTTAGGGCTTTCGTAAGGATTAAGCTTGAGGCCTCCCGGTCCCTGTGGCAGAAGGTTGTGGAGGCCGCTCTTCTGGTCCGGGGGGCCTTAGGGTGGAGCCCGAGAGCAGTGAGAAGAGTTCTGACCACAGAGGTCACTCTCTGTCCTTGCCCCTTGCTTAGGCTCTGGGAGAGCAGGGCTCCGTCTCTTTACTCCTGACCCTGACATCTGGAAGGAGACAGACGAGATTACCACCATGACCATGCTCCTTTTTGTTATCGTAAACACAAATCAAATATAGGAAAAATTCAAGCAAACAAAAGCAAGCAACGGGAAGATAATACGTGTGTGTGTAAATATATGTGTATATATGTATAATTTTAAAAACATATAATAATAATAAAAAGTAGAAAGAGGACTTCCCTGGTGCCGCAGTGGTTGAGAATCTGCCTGCCAATGCAGGGGACGTGGGTTCGAGCCCTGGTCCGGGAAGATCCCACATGCTGCGGAGCAACTAAGCCTGTTTACCACAACTACTGAGCCCACGTGCCATAACTACTGAAGCCCGCATGCCTAGAGCCCATGCTCTGCAACAAGAGAAGCCACCGCAAAGAGAAGCCCGCACACTGCAACGAAGAGTAGCCCCGGCTCGCTGCAACTAGAGAAAGCCTGTGCGTAGCAACAAAGACACAATGCAGCCAAAAATAAAAATTTTAAAAAAGTAGAAAGATAGGAGGGGATTCTTTACGATTGCTAAAACTGCAACTAGAAATAAAGTAGAATTTTAAAATAGCGGAGCTCTGGTCACAATAGAAATAGAAGGTTAACAGTTATACAGTGCTACGTGAGATTTAAAGAAATAAGTGCCTTGGAAGCCAGTGCAGCAAAGGAGTAAAAAATTAAGACAAAAAGCTAAACTCATAAAAAGTCCAAAACAGAGAAATCTATAGGATTAAGAAGAGGAAACAACTAAAAAACAAAATAAAATTAAAAAAATTTAGAAACTATTGTAGTACTTTTTTAAATGAGGAGATTTTTGGTTTGGTTTCCGTTTTTGTTTTTGTTTTTTTTTTTTTTTAAGGAAATAGGCTAGTACTTGAACATTAGAGAGAGTGAGAAGGAGAAAAACATGCCACTCCACTGAGAAGTAGACATGAGGCAAAGGCTGACTGAGGCCTGGGAGGTTCTGACCCCGCCCTGGAGAAGCGTAGAAAGGGGAGCATCCCTCCTGGGTGGGAGACAGCAGGGGAGTGGTACGGGGCCCTGGTCTCGTGTGTGCACACCCGCAGGCCGTGCTCCACGTCAGTCATCCTCATCAGGCCTGCCGGTGCGGGCCGGAGATGTGGGGTCACCCGGGCAGCTGGGTCAAGCCAGACCCCGCGACCAGCTCTCCTGTGGAACGTACCACCTTGCCAAGGGACGATGAGGTCATGGGATACGTACCACCTTGCCGAGGGACGATGAGGTCATGGGATACGTACCACCTTGCCGAGGGACGATGAGGTCATGGGATTTCAGGAGTTCTGACCCCACCCGCCCGGTTCTGCTTATCTATAACCGTCTGTAAGAATAAGGTAGCAGAAAGGGGCCTGAGTGACCAGATGCCCTTTCTCTTTGGTTTTCACTCCTGGATCCTCACCTAACATGAATTGTCATTGAAAGCAGTTAGAGGAAATGCTCTGTAACAACTTGACCGTGGGTTCACTCCTAGCTTTGTTCATTACTAGCTGTGTAACTTTTAAACAAATGTATCAACTTCTTTGAACTCCAGTTGCCTCATCTGAAAAAAAGAGGGAGATTAAAGAAAGTTTCTCTCTCTTAATTACGCAAATGAATTATTTTCTAGACTGTGAGCTAGTCAAGGCCGTGATCCGTTTCTGAAGTGCCTTTGTATCCTCAATACTTGGTACACTGCCAAGCACGTGTGAAGTGTTCAATGCTTGTCTGATAATATAAAAGCTGATTTTGTTTTAGCAATGCATTACTCTATGCCAGGAATTTTGCTGTGCATTTTACTCTGATTCTCTCAATTAATCTTTATAACACACACACACACACACACACACACACACACAGAGGTTTGTAATATTAATATCCCATTCTGCACCTTGAGCTTAGAAGTTAAGTAACTTGCTCAGGGCCACCTACCTAGTTTTGAGTTTTTCACGATAACTTAATGAGTGTCCATGTTTTCAATAGCATGGAGTGAAGATGGGGTAAGCGGGCACTTGTGCTGACTCTACGGTATTTCTTTCCGACCTCCCTGTCTAGGAGTCTGACCCTGGAGAGCTGCTTTGAGCTGCCACCGCTCCAGATGGAAATATAAGGCCATTTTATCCCCGCAGTTAGCACAAATCAGAGCATAAGCACAGATCTCAGAGTCTAGGCAGAATCCTCATGCCAAGTGTACCAAACAGATCTTCTAGTACGTATTGGGACTTAGTAAAGTAAGACACTCTCTATCCCCCTCCCTCCTGGCAACACACACACACACAATCTTCTCTTCCTCTGTTTCCCACAGAAAGGAGGGACAAAAATCAGTGGAATAAACTATCTTAATTGTTTTTTGAGGGAAAGAAGATTTATTTATGAAATGACAAGAAAATAAAGCTGTGAGAAAAACAGGCTCAGGATTGCATTCAGTTCTGCTGAGGAAAACAGGAGAAGATGAGATAGAAATGAGGCTTAATTTTAGTGAAGGGAAATTTGCTGCCGAGTAGAGAGATCGCAGGAAGTGGGGTTGCACGGCTTCCAAGGAGAGCAGGGCCTTGCGTTGTATTGTGATGGACAAGGCTTGATTCCTTAGGAAGCGGCCTCAGCACACAAAAGACTGAAAGACAGAAAATGCTGGCTGCAGAGCACAAAGCAGAAGTCGGCAATGCAGGCGAGAAGGGCCCCGCTTTCTTCCCAGACGAGCTCTGGGGAGGTCGGCTAAGGACAAGCCTTTCTCACGCAGTAATTCTTACTTTTCCTCCATGTGAGCGCTGTGAGCGCGTGAAAGATGCTGTGGACCTTGGCAAGGAATCTTCTCTCTCTCTTCCCCAGAGTAACTTGATAGACTTCCCAGTCACGGGTTTCTGGGACATCTTAAACACTTCATTACCATTTATTACCTATTAATATAATTTTTAAAATTATATATAAATACATTTATATTCTAATGTGCTAAAAGTAGGAAATATATATACACGTATATACGCATATATATAATATATATGTCTAGCTATAAATATATATATAATCTCACTATTTTTGGCTCTTTCTGCATTTTGATAGGTGTTAAAATTACTTCAGTGGGAATGGAGTTTGGGTGGAGTAAAAAGGCAAAGCTAAATCGTCTCCTCCTGCTAGTTCAAGGTAATACGCTAACGGGCAGAGTGCAGTTGGTCCTCCGTATCCGCGGGTTCCATATCCCGGGTTTCGCATCTGCGGGTGCAACCCATAGCGGATCTGTGCTGTGTTTACGATCTGTGGTTGGTTGAATCCGCGGGTTTGGAATCCAGAAGTATGGTGGGCCAACTATGAGGCTTGAGCATCCGCGGATTTTGGTATCCATGTGGGGTCCTGGAAGCGGTCCTCTGCGGATACTAGGGATGACTGTAATTACATTGGCAGGTGTTTGAGCAGAACTGGTCTATTGAAAGGCAGGTGGGGCTGAGAATGACCCCAAATAACACAGTCTAACAATCTGATATGGGTGGGATGGGTGAACATAGAGGGCAAAAAAGGATGCCTTGGTGTGTATTTATGCCAGGTCAGAACTTCTAATATTTCCTACCAGAACACGGCGCATCTGAAGCAGTGCATAGTGGAAAATTCTGGTACTTTTAATACTAGAGATTCTAAGGTGTGTAGAGGTATAGATGAGGGAGTATATGTAATACTATATGTAGAATATATCCATATGTATTTATGTCTATAACACTCTATACTATTCCATATCTATCTATAATATAATCAATATAATTCTATATATATAGAGAACATATGTACATGTATAAATGTATATTTTAAAATATATAAAAATTTATTTCTAAACTAAAATTTGGTATTTTGTGAGCAAGAAAGGGTTAGCCATTAACGCCCTGTTGCAGAATAAAGCAGTGCCCGCTTCGCTGTGCTTTGGGGCTGGTTGGTGAGGATTTGGCCGGCAGAGGCAGAGGAGTGATGCCGCGGTGGTGCAGCTGTGCCTGGGCGGCTGGGACGGCCCCGGAGACAGGCTGGCTGGGGTGTGGCCGGACTGGGGGGCTTCTGAGCAGTTCCTTCTAGAAATCATTTCCTTCTCTTCCGTTTCATGCAGTGTTTCATGCAGACCCAGAATTTCCTCGTTTTCTTAGAAGTTCTGTAGAACTTTAGACAACAAAGTTTTTCTTCATCTTGATTCCAGCCCTGACTTCTTAGATAATTGATGTTTTCACTTTGGCTGAGCAGAGGCGGTATGGCTATAATTACAGAGTGGTGGCATGCCATCCCTAAATTCCCTTGTTTTTTTCTCGTTGTTGTTTTTTTTTTTTTAATTCTTCCAGAAATGGCTCGCACCTTGGACGTGAGTGATGGAGAGGCAATCTCCTCAGACTGTGGACCAGGTGGGGGTCAGACAGCATTTGCATTTTAAAAAGGGCAAAAAAAAAGGACCCTCTTCAAATATTCAGGGAGAGCTACAAAATGCTGAAGTAAATCCTTATCAGGAATTTTAACGAGCAAAATAAAATATGAAATCTGTGTGATTAAAATCAAACCTTCCCCCTTCTGCTCCGTGAGAGCCGGCTGCCAGACACCAGCACAGGGAAGGCGCTAGGCGGCCTTTTGTGTTTAATTACTGCCGGGGCTGCTTCTGTGTTCAAAGCACCCCCTCCCCAGTCCCCTACGGCGTGGTGGAGAGCTTGCGATAACACAGGGGCTCCCTTCTGAGGGATTTAGGATCCTGGACAACAGACAATACTCATTTTAACTGAATTGGAGAGATCCAAGCCGCTTTGGCTTCAAATACATGTCCCTGGTGGGGTGGGGAGACAAGTTAGGGGGAAGCGGAAAGGTGGAACCACTGCCTACCATCCCAGGACCACCCCTCAGTGGCCCCTCCATCCTTGTTGCTCTGTCTCCCTCTTTAATTGCTCCTATTCTCTCTTCATAGGTCTCAGCGCCACAAGCTTGGGTGTTGGGTTGGGGAGGCATCCATCCATAATAAACCGGATGTCTGGGACGTAACGTCCACTTCTGTGCCTGGTGGCTTGGTTGGTGCCCCCGCCCATTTGGAGAGGAGGCTGGTTCTGTTAGCTCATCTCCTGACCTCTGGTGCTGCCTGAAGGTCATAAGTCGCATCACCCAGAAGGATGTCCTCAACCCCGGAGCGTTTTCCTCTTGGTGGTCACAATGGTTGCTCTTCTTGGGTGCCTTTTGGGTGCTTGTGAACTTGAGATGCCTGTTTATGCTGTGTCTGCCTTTCAGTTCAGTCCATATTATCTTTCCATTTACATTCAGATTTATTTCACTTCAAGCAGTGATTTCATCACCTTTGTCCTTTGCGAGCAGCCAAGGGTGTTTTGTGTAAGCATTCGAGTTGAGTGGAATACAAGGGGGCCGTGGAGACCCTGCAGAAGTCCAGTTTTCTCCCTCTCAGATGAGGAGGTGATAATTGATGTTTTGCCACCGGATACCCCTGTGTGGACGCGGAAGCTGTACAGCTCCGCGCGTGCATTTGCCCAGCTGGTCTGTCGTGAGTAAGAGACGCAGGAGGCTTGCAGGCGTGGACCACGGTAGCCACGTCTCCGGGTGCTCGGGTGACCGACGTGCCAATGGACTTGTTCTCTTGCCTGCTTTTTAGTCCAACCCATGCCGTTTGCCTTAGAGTTAGACATATCAGCCTTTTTAAAATTGAAGTATAATTAATTTACAATATTGTGTTAGTTTCTAGTGTACAGCAAAGTGATTCAGTTTCATACATATATATTATTTTTCATTATAGGTTATTACAGGATATCGAATATAGTTCCCTGTGCCATACAGAAGGACCTTGTTATCTGCTTTGTATATAATAGCTTGTATCTGCTGAACGCAGACTCCTTATTTATCCCTCCCCTCCCTTTCCCCTTGGTGACCATAAGTTTGTTTTCTATGTCTGTGAGTCTATTTCTGTTTTGTAAATAAGTTCATTTGTATCATTTTTAGATTTCACATGTAAGTGATAGCATATGATATTTGTCTTTCTCTGACTAGCTGCACTTTGTATAATAATCTCTAGGCCCGTCCATGTTGCTGCAAATGGCATTATTTCATTCTTTTTTATGGCTGAGTAATATTCCATTGTATATATGTGCCACATCTTCTTTATCCATTCCTCTTTCGATGGACATTTAGGCTGCTTCCATGTCCTGGCTATTGTAAATAGTGCTGCTGTGAACACTGGGTTGCATGTATCTTTTCAAATTATAGTTTTCTTAGGATGTGTGCCCAGGAGTGGGGTTGCTGGATCATGTGGTAACTCTATTCTTAGTTTCTTAAGGAACCTCCATAGTGGCTGCATCAATTTACATTCCCACCAACAGTGTAGGAGGGTTCCCTTTTCTCCACACCCTCTCTAGCATTTATTATTTGTAGATTTTTCAATTCTGACTGGTGTGTGGTGGTATCTCGTAGTTTTGATTTGCATTTCTCTAATAATTAGCAATGATGTGCATCTTTTCATGTTCATCAGCCTTCTTTTTTAATTCACTGTCTATTAATATTAATTCAGTTTGGTATATACCAGGTCTTGTGCAAGTAGTTGTTGAAAACTATATCATTTATAATTGCTCAATTGTTTATTCTTTCAACTAATTTTTATAGAGTGGGCATTATGTGTCTGGCACTGTGCTGATCTCAAGAAATAAAAGCAGAGGGTAGGTGGGGAGGTGACGGCTTGGACTAAGTTGATGGTGGTGAAGTAGAGAAAGCATGGACACATCTGAGAAGTGTTCTGGAGATAGAGCCAGGAGCGCTGGGTGCTAGTTGGATGAGGAAAGTGGGGAATCAAGGATTATTCCTGTCTTGTTGGGGTTAGCAGTTGGGTCAGCAGTGGTACCCAGTGACAGACGCAGTGGGTCTTGGGAAAGACAGGACTCTTCTCAAGTTCCTAAACAACTGACACTGTAAAAACATCTGATCTTTAATGCAGTTGCTAGTGCCTATAAGAATTAACTTACAAGGTTAAAAAATATTTTTTTAAATGCAGTTGCATGAGACCCATACCAGTCTTACTGAATCAGATTATTTGGATAGTGGGACCTAAGCATCTGTGTTTGAAAAAGACTCCTAGGTGATTTTTTTCATATTCCTGGTTAAAAAAAAATACGGCTGGAAAGCATCACCATCAACAGATGTGGGTATTATGTGTTTGTGTATGGGATGTGCATGTGTGTCTATATAATTCAACTATGATATGTTTTAAATCCCAAAATGAGTTCTCCAAATACCTGTTTTTAATTAAACTCTGCCCAATTACCATCCGTCAGTGACTGTTTAGAGAATGAAAGTTGATTTCAATATTGGTCTTAAATATTGAAAAGCAATATTGGAGCATAAATAAGTGAGCCATGTGCTGAGTGAGAGACTGCAGGCCACACCCACTAGCCATCAGCCGTCTTGAAATAATTTGGACGTATTTTCTCTTTCTCTCTTATTTTTTAAATTAGCAGGTACCTCTCATTCAGATAAATAACTGAAAGTTGATATGTGCTAATATAAAATCATATTAGAATGTTGAGTATTTTTCAGCCGAAGCCTTCTGTTTGGTGCTACAGTTTTTTTTAAGACTATGTGGTTTCTGAGATGCTGTGCTACTCACTTTGCGCTCAGACGCCGCCATCATGAACACACACACCAACTCGCATGTTTGAAATAGGCAGACAGGTATGTTCCACAATCGACGCCACCCTGAACCCATGGAGTCCTTAAGAGGCAGCGGGCACTTGGTGCATATATCTATTATTATATATTTCAGCTAAGTTAGCGTCAATAGCTAATCTGCATGAATATAAGGTAATGAGACAAACAGGTATTCCTGCACAGCAAATCAGAAGCAGCGTTGAGAAGCCTGATTCTATGCTTTTGATGTAACCAAAATTGCAGTACACTACTCCCATCCTGAGTGGCCCATGCTGGGAAAATGTCTTTTCAGTCTCCTTAGAGGCCAAATCCTGCCAAACTATAAATAGAGGAAATGTTTAGGACCACACACATACGCGCACACACACACACACGCACGCATGGATCTGCTCTCCCAGCCTCTATGTGCTGACAGCCTGATACAATCACCACCCAAACCAACTATGAAAAAAATCACTTTAACCAAAATTGATGCTCTTTTGTAGAGCTGTTTAAAATCTAAGTGGAAGTGAAACCTTTGAAGCTGCCTTCCCTCTGTAAATGCAGCACTTACTGAGCTTTTGATGGCCATGGGAGCTGTGGCATCTTCCACGTCCCCGGGAGCCCAGCACCTTCGTTCCAGGAGCTGGAGAGGGGTTAGGGGATGGGCAGAAGCTGAATAAATTGTGGGTTTTGTCTTTTACACAGTACTTCTTCCTCTCCAGTCCCAAGCCAGCCCGAGGTGGTTGCCCCCGTGCCCCGTGTACCCGGACAGGCTGCTGGGCCCCTGGAACAGTTTCCTTTGCAGACTTCATATCCAGCGGAAACACTGAGAGAAAGACGGGATGACACAGGGCCAGATACAGCTTCCAGTTCTAAATAGTGGGCTGACCAGTGCCGTTTCTTTACCCATTGGCAGAGTTAGTTGATTGTTTTCCAGAGAAGAGCATAATTTTTAAGAGTTTTTATTCTAAACTATTAAATAAATACTTCATAAACAAACAAAGATATTGATAAGATGCCAGCATTCTGGAATTGGTGAAAATACAGAATTTTTTAACGTATACGAAGGAGGAAGATGAGGATGAGGACTAACGTTTACAGACGTTTATTATGGGCTCAGCACTCTGATACTTGCTGCATGCAAATTATGTTGTTTAATCACAGCAAGAATCTCTGAGTTAGCTGGGATTGTTATCCCCATTTTATGTGCAAGAAATAGATAATTAGTGAACATCTCAAAAATCTCAGATCAAATGAGTGGAAAAAGCAGAAATAACGCAATTCCATTAAGTTGACCTCAAGTCCATGGGATCAAGAAAGAAAGAGCTGCTGTTAAAGAGATGGGAGCAGACAGATGGGAGAGGGGGAGGAGAATAAAGGAACTAGTCCAAATTCTCTTTCAAGTAGGTTGTCTCTATTGATTAAATTAACCACACGATCAGTCAAGTTATAAAAATTGTGTCATTCAGTGAGTTTCTGTAGCTGTCAGGGGAGGGTCCAATCTGAGTAGTGTTAAACATCTAAAACAACCAGATGCAGTGGGAAGACAAGAAGTGAGGAGCACACGTGTTCAGGGTGCTGGGTGTCACCCCGTAACCCCGGCATCATTCATTCAGTTCAAGGACAAAGCAAATATTCAAAACCAATCTCTGCGAGGCATTTCCTGGAAAGCTTTGACCGACCGTAAAAGAGTGTGGTTCCACCAACCTACTGCAGATGCCTTGGGAATTTCAGAAGATGCAGTTTTCTCTGAACTGCTCAATTAAATACACCTGGCGGAAGACTTTTGTCAACACTGAGGGGTCACAGGGTCATTTTGTCCCGGTCCTGCCTCTAGAGCTGAGCTCTCCGGTCAGGGACCCTTGTGACACTGGCATTTCTTTCTGTGTACCTTTATTTTAAACTCCCCGGATGGTGGCATTTAATGCTCAGACAGGCTCAGACTTACAGTAATGGAAACTGTGGCAGAGATGAGTCCAGAGTGAATCCAGAAAAATAAGTGTTGGAGTGACGTTGGTTGCTTTAATTCATGGGTGATCTTCCCTTTTGGGAGATCACAGCGGGGTTGCCACCAAGTGCAACAAATTCCAAGTGGTTTTGAGTAAAGAATTTTCACCCTGTCAGGAGCTCAAAAGAAGCCTCTTGCTGGTGTCAGGGCGGGTTAGCAGCCGCTGGGCTCACGTGAAAGGGGCTGTGGGTCAGGTGTGAGGCGGGGCTGGTGAGAAAGGCTGCCCAGATTTCCCATTCACATGCCTCTCACCTGGGCGCACGACCAGACGGGCCGCCTGAATGTCTTGACTTGTCAGCATGATGTGCTGTGAATTTTAAAGAGAAGGCACTGCAAGGGACAGACTCTGATTACTGTTCTAGGTTAAAATGATCAGATTTGAAATAGAGGAGTCTCAGCATCTTAGACCAGTGGGGATCAGCGAGGCGGTGAACAAAGCAAGTTTGCATGCCTGCAGCAGAGTCAGCCCGGCTGTCTAGTCTGTGAGCTTGCAGGCTCGTGGGATGGCGCTGGTGGACAAGCGTGCACTCAGGGAGGCAGGGTGGCCCGGCAGAGAGCGGGTGTGTGTGCAGGTGCCACAGTGTGACCCTCATAGAACAGCTAGAAAGGAGCATCGGATAGAAAGTGGGGCGCTGTTGACCACCACGACAGGTGGGCTCTTGCCATGGTTTTTGGTCCAATGACAGATAGCACAACCTGTCTGTGCTTCAGTTTCCTCATCTGTAAATGGGAATAATAATCATAGACTCTCACTCCCAGGGGAGTCCTGAAGCTTAAATACACACAAAGTGCTTATAAACAGGCCTATAACATCAGCAATTATTTTTATAAGAAAAAGTTACATGGAACTGTCTGTTCTCACCACGAACTTACAATTTTAGATGACCACACTGGCCTTGACACACTGATGTATCGCACATGCAAGAGAAGCTAATGACACAGAATTTGGATATTCTGCTGAAACTACTAATGTGGATATGAAATAAAGCAGACGTTGCAGGGACAATCACTTGCCATGCTGATTGTTGCCGACCTCGCTCACCCACTTTTAAATGTACACGTGGAATGTGGTCAGGCAGAGGCAGTAGACAGAGAAACATGAATACTCCATAAATACGCGACAGGTTCCATCACTATGACGTGCTACTCATTTCTAGCTCTACCGCCCCTACTACAGTTAAATTACTACTCCTGCTTATAAGAATACAGACATCTGAGGCTGAGCAGTGCCCGGGATTAAAAGCCTTTTGTCTCTCAGCTGGTAGGTTCCAAAGAAAAGGAAACACAAATGCAATTTCTTGCTTTGAGTCGAGGTTAACAAACAAGCTTTGTAAAAATAGTACATCAAAGTGAGTCAAAATTTATGCATTTTGTAGGTCAGGAGAGGGGTGAATGTACTATATCTTATTCATTCTACAGTACACAAGTTTTCAAATTGAAAAGCATCTCTGAGATTGTGATATGTCCTTGATAGCATATTGGAGGTTAATTGGAAATTTTCATTATTTCTTAGAGGATTGTAAACTGTGGTATATTACTAAACAGTGACATTTTGATTCAATTAAATATAGTAATTGAACTGAGTTTAGGAAAAATAGCCATTGAACACTGAAAAAATATTCTTGTGGGGCTTGGTGATGAGTCCTTACTTCTCTAATTTCTCTCGTTTTCCCAGTACTGAATCCTTGTATCTGTGCCATACATACATACACTTGTACCATATCATATACCCACACGTATTAATATAGACAGAAACGAAAAGCCAGGGGTTTAGGACCGATGGTTAAATCGTAAAACTCAGTTGCTGATTCCTGTTCTGTTATCCTCTGATCAGAATGAAAAGGGCCGATGCAGGTGTTCCCTCAGCGACGTGTGCGTTGTCCGTGGTGAGCACTTGGCTCTGCGCGGAAAGGATGCTGTAGTAGCAGACGGTGCCTCTCCCCCTCCTTCCTCTGCTCAGCCTCCTGGGTCCCCTCTCTCCTTGCCCCGCCCACGGCACAGGCCTCGGCCTCACCCACCCTGCGCTTGTTCCCTCTGCCTGGAACGCTCTCCCCAGTCACGTTTTCATCCTCTCCCTACATTTTTCCATCACCCCCGCCCACACCCCAGCTCTCCACCTCATTTTCTCCATTTAGCATTTATTGCTCTCGGGAACATCATCAGTATCACCAGCTAGATGAGGGCTCAGATGAAAGCAAGAAATTTTGAATATTTTCTTCTTACTGTTTCCCCCGAACCGAAGACAGTACTGCCACACAGTGTAAATTCAATACACATTTGTTGAATTAGCTCATTGATGATTTTAGAGATTGGTTCTGTGGCTATTTATATTACAGAGGAAGGTGAGGAGAGAGATGAAGTGGTTTTGAAGTTGCTGCTCTAGCAGTGACCTCAGATGTGAGTTTCACCTTGGGGTGACTTTGGAAAGAAAGAGTTTCCTGGCTCGATGTTGGTGGGGCTTTGCCCGAGTGTCAATCCAGCATCTATGCCAGTGTGTTCACCTTTAGTCTTTTCAGTAGTCGAGGCTATTGGCTATTGTATAAGCAAATGGGTTTAGCGGCACTCGAGTTAATATAATATCACAAGAGTAATAGGTCCAGTGCTGGCTGAGCCCATTGACTTTTATTGCCATTAGATTCCGCTTTAGAAACTGCACATGCATTAAGTTTCATATTTTAAAAGAGGAAAGGTAGATGCATGGCTTTTCTGGACTCATTTGAAGCCTTCATTTTTTAAGGTTAAATAAATACTAAGTGAAATAGTGCTAGCAAAAGGTTTGGGAGACAGGCATCTAATTTATTTTTAATGAACCTGCAAGGCTCCCCATTTTACCTTATTCAGCTAGTTTCTACTTGACTCCATTTTTAATTCTATAGACTACCCAGCACACACGGTGTCTCTTCACACACACACACACACACACACACACACACACACACACACAGAGGCTGAGGTGTGGTTTTCAAGGTCCTATCATGTTTAACAAATATTTCAGATATGTTCATCTGTTCCACTGATTGCCAAGCTTACAGCATGACAACAAATGTTATTTGATGGATAGGAGCTAAAATTACAGCCCGCTCTGCCGTCTGCAGGGATGAATGGATACACGTTGATTTTCTGCGGCGACGCCCGTCACTCGGGAGCTGAGGGCTCCCGGGCACTAGTGTCAGGGACGCCAGGCAGATGGTCTGCGGCGGGGACAGGAGACCCAGGATGCTGCCGGAAGGACCACACACCTCCAGGGCCCTTGGCTAGGGAGGCGCGGATCACATGGGATGGCGGCACCATGAACTTTTTTTTTTTTTTTTTTTGCTTTTTGCTTATAGTGGAAAGCAGCAGCAGAGGAAGGTTTTGGCTCAGAAAAACAGTGCTCCCCACCGCGTAATGAGTAATATGTGGAAGCCAGCCCACATTTCTGGAACAAAGAAAATCACTTGAGGTTTCAAGGTTTTTCTTATGAACGTATGTCGAGAGAAAAACTTTTACAGTTGGCCTGAAGTTTTAAATCTAATCTTGGCCTTAAGTTGGGGTCAGGGGGATGTGTAGAAGATAGTTTATTGAATCCAATTAATTTTTTCTTAATTTGGGTGGAAGTTTCTTATGATGTCTAAAATCCGATTCTGGTAGCAAGCAAGCAATGAATGTCCTCAAGCTGGCAGTTGTTTTCTATCGCTGCTGGAACACTTACCACAAACTTAGTGGCTTAAAACCACACACATTTGCTCTCCTATGGTTCTGTAGGTCAGAAGTCTGGCCTGAGTCTCTGGCAGAAATCAGGGTGTTGGCAGGGTGTTCCTTTCTGGAGTTCTAGGAGAAAACCCGTTCCCATGCTTTTTCCATCTTCTAGAGGTGCCTGCATTTCTTGGTCCGTGGTCCCCTCCTCCATCCTCAGGGTCAGCATCACAGCATCCCTGCCCCTGCCTCACTCTCACGACTCTTCTTCTGACCACGGCCTCAAAAAGTTCTCTGCTCTTAAGGACCCATGAGAATGAATTGGGCCCACTGCATAATCCAGCATAACCTCCCCGTATTTCTGTTCTAAACTTAATTACATCTACAATATCCTTTTCGCGATATAAGGAAGCGTATTCACAGGTTCTGGGTATGAGGATGTGGATGTGTTTGGGGGCGTTATTCTTCCAACCAAAGTTATGTGAGAAAAGCCCCGGCATGGTGGTGAGTGAAATCTGCCTCCCTCAGTTTTGGAGTTGATTCATTCATGAGCCGTTCGTTTAGCTTTGTGGTTAAGGGCACAGGCTTTGGAGTCAGGCAGGTCTGGGTTCAACACCCGACTGCCTCGTTCATTCATTCATTCATGTAACACCTATTTACTGAATGTCTGCTAAATGCTAAGCTTTGTTCTGGTCACTGGGGAAATAGCAGTGAATAAGGCCAATCTGCTGCCCATGAGACATTTATATTTTAGTAGGGGAAGCAGATAGTATGTAAATAAAGAAATATGTAATGTCAGATAGTGACAAACACTATAAAGATACATGGTAGTATAAACGCTTATGCTGTCCATGTATAGAAATTACTCAGTGACCATAGCCATGTGTTCAGTCATTCATTCATTCACTCACTTATGTCAACATCATACTTGTCATTGGAACACTTTTATTGTGTATAAAGCATTATAAAAAGGGTTTGAATGTACATCTGACCCTTTCATCATCCATATAAGCCTGAGAGGTTGTGTTTTCTGACTTGTTGATGAGAAAATATGGAATCAAAGAAGCTAAATGACTTGTTATCACGTGGCTGAGCCATAAAACGGCCTCAGAGTTCTAGGATGTCATCAGTCTTGAAGTTTGTTGAATTCTCCTTATTTTCTCCCTAAGCAAGTAGTGTCCCCTGCTTGCAGGTTGTAGACTGGAGAGGAAAGCCTGGGCTGGGGTTTGAAACACTTTATTTTCCTCCAAACCTGAGATAATATGATTTCTTTGTGCTTCCCCTAATTTTCTTTAGATCATTATGTGACTATTCCGTCTTTGATCAGTCATTTAAATCTGTGTTTACCCAGGCCGAGCAAAGGGAAGATCTAGACAGTTACCCAAGCCTTGGAACTCATTTAAACAGCCTATTCAGGGCTCTGCTCATCCGCCATTATTTCATTCTCTCTGCTCAGATACAGCTGCTGAGCACACACACACTGCGGGAGATGAGCGAGAGGAAAGAGAGTTGTAAAACAAGAGTCTTTCCGCGGGGTGTTTTGTGGGTGTTGACGTTTTTGGTGGTGGTGGGTATGCTGGGGGGGTCTTCTCTAGGTTAATTAGATGTGCCTCATTAGCTATGTACATCGATTACTTGAACACACTTGCCAGAGCGTATTTTGGAGAGAATTTGGATGTAAGTGCGTTCTCAGTCTCTGTGAGGAGAGGTGCAGACACCTAGCAGGTGGGTGTCCGGTCAGCCTCCTCCTCCAAGTTCTCTCCTCCCGTGATCTGGTGTCTGTGTTTCTGAGGTCACTCTGCCGGGCTGGGTCCTGGGCACTGGGACGGACTGTGGCGGGAGTTAATGAACCCGCTGCGGTGAATAACATGTGTCAGCGTCAGTTCTACTTCTGCGCCAGTCCTGCTCTACCTTCTGCCCAGACCTGGGTGGAGAAGCCCTGTGATGTTTGTCGCCAGTGTCCAGCTGTAACACTGTCTCCCATCTGCCCTGTCTGGTGTCTCTGCTTTAATGCCCCCATTGCTCCGAAGCTTGGCCTTGGCCCTGACTTGCCCCCAGACACTGGACTCCAGTCCCGTGGTGTGGACCCTCCCGTCTGCTGACAGACCACATTCCAGTCCTGTCCTAGCCTCCTGAACTCCGCGAAATTGCTCTTTCTGGAGACCTATGAACCATACTTGGTTTTGGACGTTGTGACCTGTCTTCCTCCTTAGAGTACATTTCACCTCCTGCTGCTGGGTTTGGCCCAAACACCCGGCCCTGCTGTCCCTGAGTTTCCGCTGAACACCAGCTGGACCCTTCGCTTTTAGAATCCTGACTCCACCACTCATGATGCAGTGTTCTCGTTTACAACCTCTAGAAAGTCTGGGCCAAGTTCTCCGCACTTCCAACCAACTGAAGGAAAGGCAGCGCCTTATATAACAAGAAGAATCCAACTCTGCCTGGCATCCTTTCTTCTGGTTTTGTGCCTTTCCCCCTCCTAGCTAACCACCCTTCCCTCCCTATGTCCACCCTGGAAGAGCTTCAAGGAAAGTGCAAAGATTATGAATCAATAATCCACAGTAATACTTTAAAATGATTTTTTTTCCCCTTGAAATGTTAGCATGAGAAAATAAAACTGAAAGCGGGGAGGGAGAAGCTAACCCACCAGTGACAGAACAGGATTGTGAGCACAATATCCTACTAAATGACACACAGAAGGAGTTGGAGCTCTGTAATACCTTTTATATTGCTGCCTGCCATCTGGTCGGCAATTCTTAAGCCTCAAATATTCAGGTAAACTCTCTTTTTCCAAATAGTGCGAGGTTATGGGGATTTCAGCAGCCACTTGTCTTTTTAAATATCATTATCTTCTACTGTTTTCCAGAACAAACTGTGTTAGCAGGATATTTGCATAGCACGCAGGGAGTTACGCGGCACGTACTGGGGACCCTGCCCGCAGAGGACTTGCGGATGGGAGTGAGGTCCTGTTTCCTGTTAGAGCCTGGAGGTTGGGCTGGGAATTCTCACTTAACCTGGATTGAGTCATTCCACCTGGATCCTGGCTGGAAACAGTCCTCACAGGGAAGAACGACCCTTGCACATTCAGCAAGGACAGTAGGAAGGAAGCGAGCTCCTCTTTGTTCTAGACGAGGTCCCCCGGCAGAGCATGGAGCCCCAAGCAATGCATCTCCTAAGTTTTTAAAATTCTAGGGGCTTCCCTGGTGGCGCAGTGGTTAAGAATCTGCCTGCCAGTGCAGGGGACACAGGTTTGAGCCCTGGTCCGGGAAGATCCCACATGCCTTGTATCAGCTAAGCCCATGCGCCACAACTACTGAAGCCTGCGTGCCTAGAGCCCATGCTCTGCAACAAGAGAAGCCACCGTGTTGAGAAGCCCGCACACCGCAACGAAGAGTAGCCCCCAGTCACCGCAACTAGAGAAGGCCCGCGCACAGCAACAAAGACCCAACGCAGCCAAAAATAAATAAAAATGAAATAAATAAATGTGTAAAAAAAAATTCTAAGACCATTTGTTGGTTGTTTTGCTATTCTCTTAGAAGTGGTGAGGGGAATAAATAGGTCAGATATAACCTGATGTTATACCATATTTGAGGTTTCACTTGTATCAATTCCCTAGGTTTTTAAACTAGGGGAAATAGCTTTCAAATAAAACCTGAGATGTAGGGATGGTGAGTGAAATATGCTTAATGAGAGACGTAAACGCCTGTGGGCTCCTGGTGTCCAAGGAGATGGAGTCACTTTCTCCTCCATCCACTTATGTGAACATTATTTGCCCAGCACGGCTCTAAGTGGTGAGAACACGGAAGTGAGTAAGCCATATCCCCGATCCACAAAAATGTGTAAAATAAAAAAGGCTAACGTGAACAAGAGTTAAATATGGGTTTCTTCCTCCCAACCCCTGCCTCTCCGTGTTCTTTCTCTATGACTCCGTCCTCCTCACGCCTCTAACAAACCTCTAGACGCTGACTGCTTCGCAGTTTATACGTCCAATTCATCTCTCTCTCTTAGACTCCAGACGCGTTCATCAAACTGCCCACGTTTTGTGTCCATCTGGATGTCCCGGCGGCACCTCACGCCCAGCGTCTCGCGAGGTGAAGTCCTCGTTGCCCTCCAAGCCTGTGGACCCGACTCGTTGGCCCGTTTGGTGGGTGGGTGCCACTCAGCCCCGTCCTGCCCCTCCTGACGCTCTGCGCCTCATTTATGCTGCTCTCGTAGCCTCTGCCACCCTTCCTCCACCATCTCCACTCCACTGCCGACAGTCTGGCTTAACCTTTCTTTTAGAAATAAATTTAGACTTCAGAAAGTTTACCAAAGAAGTGCAGAGGGCCCCAAACACCCCTCTCCCAGTTTCCTCTCATACCAGCATCCTGCGTCATCACTAGGTAATTATCGAAACTGAGAAATTAACCTCGGTACAGTTCTACTAACTAATGTACAGAACACAGAGTTCACCGATTTTTCCACCAGTCTCTTATTTCTGCGCCAGGATCCAATCCAGGATCCTGTGTTGCCTTTAGTGTCTTCTTAGTCTCCTCCAGCCCTTGACAGTTCCTCAGTCTTCCCTTGTCTTTTGTAACCTTGACCCTTGGACGGAGCACTGTTCATTATTTTGTAAGTATCCCACAGTTTAGGTTTTACTGATGTTTTCTCATGATTAGTATGAGAATTACTGCGGCAGATGCCAGAGAAGTTACGTGCTGCTCACAGCTCATGATATTAGCAGGTACGTGCTGTCACTATGCGTCAGTAACCCGTGACGTGATCGGTGTGTGATGTTAACATAGTATCTGCTGGCAGTCCCTGTTGTAAGGTTACTTTTTTCCCTTTAAGCATTTGGAGGGAGAGATATACCCTGTTTCTGCTTAAACTTTTGCCCATTAATTTTAGCATCAATCGACAGTTCTTGTGAAAGCAATTATTACTGTAGGCTTCTAACAGTGATTTTTCTGTTTCCCTCATTTGTTCCTACTTTTTTTAATTGGAATTCTCCTCCTCCTCCATTTGTGGATGCGTTCAGTTATTTATTTATGCCAATATGGACTCATGGCTATTTATTTTAATCTTTGTTATTTGTTTCTCAGGTTGTTCCAACTTTAGTCATTGGTTGTTGACAGGAGTCAAGTTGGCCCCTCTAACTTTTTTTTTTTTTTCTGCACCCAATTAATAAATAACCACAGTCTTTTTTTTTTTATTATTTTTTTTATTTATGGCTGTGTTGGGTCTTCGTTTCTGTGCAAGGGCTTTCTCTAGTTGTGGCAAGCGGGGGCCACTCTTCATCGCGGTGCGCGGGCCTCTCACTATCGCGGCCTCTCTTGTTGCGGAGCACAGGCTCCAGACGCACAGGCTCAGTAGTTGTGGCTCACGGGCTTAGTTGCTCCGCAGCATGTGGGATCTTCCCAGACCAGGGCTCGAACCCGTGTCCCCTGCATTGGCAGGCAGATTCTCAACCACTGCGCCACCAGGGAAGCCCCCTCTAACTTTTTAATATGGACGCATTCCCCTCTCTCTTGATTTGTAAGCACTTTATTAGTTTCTGGTGCCAGAAAATGCTGCAGACTCATGTTTTCTCTTCCCTGGAGCCTAGCTGTTCTCTAGGGAGCCCAGATTATTCTCAGTGGAGAATGGTGTTTAGAAACCAAGTCTCAGGGCTCAGTGTGCTCACTGCTGCTGTGGGGTGACGGCATCTGGTCCTGCTCAGCGGGTGGGGCTGGGGGATACAGGTGTGCACTGACTCCTGCGTGGGCTCAGCTGTCTCTCTCTCATCTCTCTCTCTATCTGTGTATATGTTTTAGGATCCCATAAGTCCGTATTGATACCTCTGATTCTAACCAATACCACAGGGATTATTCCAGTCTCCCTCTTTCTTTGTTTGAAACTTCTTCCAACAGGGACAAACCTGGCTCTCATTACCTACAATATGTTTACTTATTCATTTAACCCTATTATGCAAATAAAAAATTTTCAGAATTGAAATAATCCATTCCCCTATGAGGAAAAACAAGTACCAACTAGGCTATAATATTTAGGTATAGTTCTTTTGTTTTTATCCTTACCATAGTCTACTGCTTAAATTCCTCATTTCTCTGTGGCTAGACCACTGAAACTGGAATTCCTGGGTTTTATTTTTCCACCTCTGATCCATTCTTCACAAGACAGTCAGACTGATTCACCTAAAATAAAAATCAGATTATAATTCTCTGCTGCTTAAAATTCTTCAGTATCTCCCTTTAGCTCATAAGGTAAGGCTCAAGGTTTTGGTATTGCATGTAAGCCCTTCCCAATACGGCTCTTATCTTGTCATCTGGTCATTAGTTCTCTAGCTCCTTGCTTTGAACCTGACTCTAAATTCCCTGTATGTTTATTGATTGCAAAAAAGGATAAAGTCTTCTGATTAATAAAAATGCTCTGAGAGCAATAAGTCTATGATCATTTTCCTGGGAGACAAAACAGAAAAGGGAACTTGGAAAAGAGAGAAAAGAGAGTTGAGGTTGAGTGTTTACTGTGGTCCCAGCACTTTCTGAAGGCTGTCTCCTTCAGCCTTCCTGGTCACTCTGAAGGTGGCACAGTTCATGGTGCAGGTATTGGAATCAAAACAGACCTGACTTCAATCCCAGTTGGCCACTTGCTAACTACCTCTGAAACCAAAGTTGGTGCTATTGCCCTTACCCCATGCTCTTTCCCTCAGAGCGGGTTAAGGTGGAGGGTCAGAGAAGGTGGCATTTGACCTGAGTCAGGAAGGATAACAAAGTCTCCACTGTGGGCACGTGGGCAGCTGAAAGAAATGCTCAGGAAAGGGCAAGGGCATTACCTATGAAACAAAGTCAGGAAGGATAACAAAGTCTCCACTGTGGGCACGTGGGCAGCTGAAAGAAATGCTCAGGAAAGGGCAAGGGCATTACCTATGAAACAAAGTCTGTATTTCAGTCTTTTCCCTGGCTACTCTTGTACATAGTTATTATGTACCTGTGCGCCGTGTGGAAAGTGACTTTGCAATATAATGTAGCGGAAAGGAAATAGAAATCAGAATTGGAATTTTCATTCTAGTCTCAGCTGTATCCCTGACAAGCTGTGTCATCTTGGTCATGCCATTTCATCGCCTTGAATCTGATTCTTCCTACCCAAAAACCTAGCAGCGGAATTTGCTGATCTCGCCCCACTTCCTTCTCTTTGCTTGGGGACCATCATGCACTTTCTCCAGCCTCACCTACCACTGCTCATCCTGCTTTGCTGCCTCTGACATTTGTTTATTTTTCCTTGCAAGTTGGACTTACAAATGCTGTGAGATGCTGCGCCAATTCGGAGGTAGAGGAGGTGAAGGATGGTGGAGTGAGGTAGAGGCAGTCGCAGCTGTGGCCACTTGGCGACAGTGACCGGCCACCCCAGCTTCAAGTCTGTATCATTCCCAGGCCACCAAGTGCTCTGAGAGGCATCCCAGCTGATCCTTGGTGTGGCAATGCAGCTTCTGCACTGACCACACAAATACTGCCCTGAAGTTGACCAGACAGCTTTCAATTATAGGACTGCCTATTGTGTGGCCAGCTGTATGTGCCTCTATTAAGGATAAAACCAGAAGGAATAGAATGAAACTGTGGCATGAAAAATCTGTGCTAATCATGGGGAGAAACTCTGATGTCAGGCGAATCATGAACCAGCATCAAATTGTGGGATGTCCTTTTCTTTTTCCCTTTCATCATTTAACTGAACTGCTAGGAGGCAAGATAGACTAGATCACCCCCTTAAGGCCTGTTATCACATTTTATTAGATCAGATTTTTCTACAGTTATATAACATTCGCAATTTTGCCATTTCGTGTTCATAAAAAACTCTCCTAAGCTCTCGGGGAAATAGGGACCACAGCTCACAGGTATTTACTGCTGCCTCGTGTAACCTGTTCTGTATGTTCAAAACTTATATTTTATAGCAATTCCAAGACAAAAAAATTTTCGTTATAAATTGAAGTCAAGGTCAGCTTTGGCTGAATCAAATCATCATTAAACTTAGGCACCATTGTCATTTTCTTAAAATAGTTATGTTTAGGAATTGTCCTTGTTTTGATATTTTCCATTGCTTCTTTTTTATTTAGATCCAGGAAACTTCTGGATCATTTCCTGGTAGCATTTACAGCTTTCCTAGTATACTCAGATATACAGATACTGTTCTATTGACTTGTAATACAACCTGCAGACGTGATTTCAAGACCAAGGGCAGTTCCCCTACCGCTCTTTCCAATGCCTATGCCAGTTAAGGCTGTGTTATACTATAGAGCTGCTGATTCAGTTATGTTGCAGTATTTGACAGAGCAGAAAAATACTCTAACAGTGATAAACTTTAAAGCACCTTTTCGGCTCTAAAAGGCTCTTTAGGCAATGCGCTGATGCTCTTGCAGTTGAAACGCAGATGTGAAGGTCCTTATTATTTAAGACTCCTCAATAAGCCAGATTTACCAATGTCAAATTACTGGTGAGTTCTTTGACCCCATATTTATTTCTGATTTCCGCAAGCTGTTGGTAAGAGCTGCTGTAAATCAGGTTGCCATCGATCTTGGCTCCTGCTCAGGTAATTCTAAGAGGAACTGTTGATGATCAACAGAAAAAGACTGCAGCTCCGAAGAGCACACGTGTAGGAGTCCCCAGGATGCCCTGGGAGCGTGTGGGTGTTAATCATCAGGGGATAGGAGAGCCAGACACCAGTGCACACACGGGGGGAGGCACGAGGTCCGTCTACACATCAGGAAATCCAAGCGTGGAGAGGGGGTGAAGTTTGGCCTTAGAGGAGAGATGAGGGAAGATGATGAGCGTGGTGTAACAGACAGTCACTTAAACGAGGGTCCCCCACCCCCGGTACGGGTCCGCGGCCTCTTAGGAACGGGGCCGCACGGCAGGAGGGGAGCGGTGGGCGAGGGAGCGAAGCTTCGTCTGTATTTACGGCCGCTCCCCATCGCTCCCCACCGCTCATATTCCCACCGGAACCGTCTCCCCCGCCCCTGTCAGTGGAAGAATTGTCTTCCATCAAAGCAGTCCTCAGTGCCAAAACGGTTGGGGACCGCTGACTTAAATGATTGATTTAATTAAAAGTAACTGTGTGTCCCTGTGCAAGGCACTTAAATGGTTCTCACACTCGGCCTCCGTACCTCATGGCACTTCTGTTTGCATTCTCTGCTTTCTCAGCTGAAGGGAAGGGACGGCTCTTCACCTCCTGGAGGCCTTTGCCCATTTCACGTGCAGAGAGACTGCTTCTGAGCTGGTCATTCTCCCCACGGTCAGCACCCCCATGCCATGTGGTCCTCCGTGAGGGGACGGGGGGCCCACAGGTCTGGAGGACGATACGGTAATAAGTATTCCTTGACTCCCTCTAAGACAGTGACTATGCATTTTGCTTCCTGTCTCTTACTTAATCCTCACAGGGAGGATTTTTCCGTCTGGACGGGAGCAGGAGAAAGAGGGAATGGTCGTGAGGAGGGAGAGCGGACGTGGGATTCGGGCTCTGCTCACTGCCGTCTGCAGGAGGAGCTCCGGTTGGAGGGGCTGTGAGTCCATTGGAGCTTCAGGGCCTCCAGGCTGTGACCGGCTGGCAGTTCCTAGCCCAGGTCTCGGTGTAGGGGGTCTCCTTCCACCTAAGACGGAGTTTAGGAAATTTGGTTATAGAGCAAATTGTGAGAAGTGAATCCTATTTTTCTATCAGTTCCCATTACATAATTTAAGATTCATTTTTATTAGGAAAGACCCCTCACAGGTGTTTGGATGAGGGCCGAGTTGGGTGAGGGTTCAGGAAGGTGCTTCAGGGAATTTGTTGTTCACCCTCATGGCAACGTCTGCGCCCTTAATCGATTCCACTATAGCAGTGGGTTCAGGGAGTTCAGGTTGCTTTTCTTTCCAGAAAGCCTGGCATTGAACGGCTAAGTGAACGGTTCTGGAATCCAAGTGCAAGTTGTGGAGTTAGTTACACACTCTCTCTGGGTGCTGCTTCTGCTTCTGGAACATGAAAATCCTACCAGTTGCCAGTTCGCAGCCCGCTGTGAAGCGCTCTGTGTGGTGTCGGCTGTGTGCTGAGTTTATTCTGTGAGTTTGGTGGCTCGTCAGGTCTTTGGTGTTCTTCAAGGAAAGGGGCCAGGACACTGAGTTCCATAAATACTAACGTGTTCGTTTTCAGGTAGTTTGTTGCCCTCTTCTTATCTTAACGATGAAAGGATTAGATTATGGTGCATATGAGCTTCATTTCCCAACAGACGTCTGCTGCATTTGTGAGTAAAATGTGTCATACCCTTGGGCTGCAGAGTCATGCCTCACTTGTGGGCTCAGCTGTCCACACGCCGTGCCTCTTGGTGTGAACATCTCTAATTTTCAAAGAGTTTTGTAAACTGGAAATGACAGTCCTCAAATCTATCACCTCTGTTAGTTAAAACTTTTACACCTAAACCTGACTGAGAAGGACTCATCGTCACACTCGTTGTTTTGGTAGCTATCAGGATGATGGCAGTGATGTATTCAGCCCCTCACTGTTCACTGTGACTTCAGGGGTAACACAGAGGAACTTGCCACAGCGTTAGTTTCTTTGGGGACACTCTGTCCTGCAACTTTCCTTTCACTCAGCAGTGCCCTCCTCCTCTTCTTGTTTACGCATACCTTCTGGAGTTCTCCTCTTCCCCCAGTTCCAAGCTGCTCTCTGACCAATAATTGATGCTAAACTGTGCATGACTGATACCAGCTCATCAATATCAGGGCAGGGCCAATCTCAGAACACAAATGGTAGCATATTTTCTAAAAGTCTCATTCAGCATCCTGCGGGATTCACACATCCACTGGGATGTGATTAGTTTTTAACATAAGAAATGCTTTATTTGCTAATAATTAATGTTTGCCGTTTTAGACAAAGCAAATACTAATATATGTGAGCCAAAAGATATAAACAGAGTCCACAGAAGACATTGCAGGGAAATGCAACGTGTACCTTGGATTTAGTACAGATGGCATTTTCATCTTACTGATTCACAAAGATTAAAGAAAACCGAACTTCCTTGTCAGTGAATTTTTTTTTTTTCTTTGTTGGGAAAACTTCTATCATAAAATGAAAGGGCTTTATTTTGTTTACTCTTCTTAATAGTTTTTCAAGGGTTCAATATAGATTGAAAAATGCCACTCACCTCCATCCACACTTAAAATCTTTATTAATAGCATGTGGGTCAAAGTGTTCTTGGTGAGGGAAAAAGCATAATTATTGAGAAATTATTAAGAAAATGATATGATAGTGATGCAGTTATTAATAGGACCCAGGTGTTCTTTGTTTTCTTGGTAGATGGTCCAGTTCTTTTATTTAGTGAAACTCTGAAGAACCAGCAGGCCACCTGCAATGACACAGGTGACTGGCAGTCAGGAGACCCTCCAGCTCATCCTCTGCGCTCTGGATGCAGTAGGTCATGGAGGCGGAGACCATGTGAGCACAGGCACATTTCTGTTCGTTTTGTCTTCTCGTGCCGTATGTATGATTGCCTCCTGATAAGGACGTCGGTTGTACTTGCTTAAACACTTTCCAAGAGCCACTTTCCCCTATGCCAGCTTCCACTTCTGTTTCTTAATTGTCTTTCCTGTGCACCGAAGGGCCTCACGTCCGTTCCCCTCTTTGCTCCAACTTCATTATCCAAAAACAGACATCAGTGTATTGACTTCTGGGTTGCATTTTCTTTCTTTTTTATTTTTGCTTTTTGCTTACTTCCAATTGTTGACTTATTTGCAAATACTTCATAACCAAGATCAGACCAGGTCATCCAGTATTTAGGTATCTGGAACAGTAATCAGTGTCTAAGCACGCTGCTTTCGTGAGGAGGAGTGTCACTCGGGAAGAGCTGGAAATTCCCGTAGGCTCGCAAGTTGTCTAATTGTTCCTAAGCTGTGTACAGTTCAGTAGTAATAGAGAAGGGAAGGGCTTTGGGTGATCTTTCCTAATTAAATTTATTTAAATGAATTTCCATTGCTCCATCCCAGTGTGTAAACTCAGATCCCTTTAACTTGTGAGAATCTCATTTGATCAGCTCAACTCACAAGAATTTACATTCAGAGGGTAGGTGGACATTTTCCTGTTAGCCCAAGAAATAGAGTCAGGAGTTCTAAGTTCCATGGGATTTCAGAAATACTGTAACACATATTTTAAACCAAATTTAGCAGTGAATATGGAGTAAGACAGAGGTGAGATGAGATCGTCCTTCCACCTGACACGGGAATGTCCCCGTCATGTCCTGTTCGCCTGGATGATCCCTGTGTCTTCTCCCATTCTGCCCCTTGTAGTACCTGTGTGAACACTTCACTATGTTCAAACTCCAGCTCAAATCACATCTCTTTATGAAGCTGTTAACAATGATCTCAGCTCACAATGGACTGTCCCTTCTCTTAATGTTTCTGGCACTTAGAGTCAGTATCATACAATTCAGCACAAAAAGCCTTGGTTTGTCCTTTGATTGGTTGAGGTCTTCCACAGCTTTCCAAACCTTCTGTGTCCCCAACGAAATTCCACATGTGGAAGAGATCTCCCACTGCTTGCTTTTCTCCAGTGCGTAGTATGTACTGATTTATACCCAAGCATATTTGCTACTTGATTCGTATAACTGCCGGCTGTGGATCCTAAGGATATTACTGGCTGGAATGATTAACTTGTTTATTTTCAAAATGCATCTTCCTGCTATTCCATTTATACTCAGCACCCAGATTGAATTGCTTCCTGATTGACTGTTTCCCTATCCCCCCCCCACCCCCCCTGGCAACATAAATGTGCACAAACAAGCAGATATTTTCTCTAAAGGAACCCATGGACACTAAACTGTGTGTCAAGAGATCGTTGTAAACGGGCCTCCAGCTTCCCTCTTCCAATCTCATCAAATAAGTTCATGTAGATGTTTCCTCGGAAATAAAACCTCATTTGAAACCTGAACATATGGAACATGCCCCTCATACCTACCAGAAGTTCCAATTTTGGAAATCTGGGCTGGGAATTAAGATCTTTGTTAATTTCAAGACAGGCCCCAGATCAGTATTTTGTGAGTGAGGCCAGATCGAAAACCTCATTTTTAAACAACATATGTCTCTGCACAACTTCTCTGCTTCAGCCAACCGAAGCAGTTCCTTATTTCCCAAATTTGGACAAAAGATTGTGATCAAATTATTTCTAAAATGACAGAGAATTTTCTTCTCAACTTCACATACTCTGTACTGCTTGCCTGCTGTAGGTGTGGCATTGTGTTAATTGTACTGAGTACGAAGGGACAGAGATTAAATACCGTCCAATCAAGGGTGACTACATAACTTATGGCCAAACTAGAAGTTTTGAGAGTGAAAGGGGAGCTGTGATAATTATGCCAGGATGATAGGCATAGACTGGGACTTGCAGGGAAATTCTGGATGTATGGTTACCCTATTCATTTGTGTTAGTTTCTTATGGATGCTGTAACAAAGTACCATAAACCTGGTGATTTGAAACATCAGAAATGTATTCTCCTGCTATTCCAGAGGCGAGAAGTCCAAGATCAGTAATACTGGGCCGAGATCTCCATGTTGGACGGGCTGTGCTCTCCGGAGGCAGTAGGGGAGGGGCTGTTTCTTGCCTTGGCCACCTTCTGGTGACCACCAGCATCCCTTGGCTTGGGACTGTGTCACTCCAGTCTCTGCATCTGTGGTCACAAGGCTTCCTCCTTTTGCTCTTTATGAAATCTCCCTCGGCCTTCCCCTTATGAAGGAAACTTGTGAGGGCATTTAGGGACCCCAGGATAATCTAAGATAATCGCTCCATCTCAAAATTTTACCTTGGTCACACTGCAAAGACCCTTTTCCCTTATATAAAGTGATATTTATAAATTCCAGGCATTAGGACCTGATATCTTTGGAGGCCATTATTCTGTGTACTCACCTTCTCTGCCCTTCCAGTCTTTATGACATTACTAAGAGTGAAAGTACACACTCGAGGAAGTAGAACCATATCAGGAAGTACACACGACTCAGTGCCGCGGGAGGGCATGGGCAGTGCTGCATGTGGAGGAGACAGAAATCGCGTGAGCCTGGGGCAGCCTTACCGTAAAGCATAGACGGGATTTAGAAAGCGGTGGGAGAATGCTTTCCAGACAGACGCAGCCTGAGCAGAGGTTCGGGGGAGGGGACAGTCGTCGATGTCTGGGAGACACAAAGGAGAGGGCTCTGGCTGGAAAGCAGTCTGTCTTCGGAGCACCGGGGGTGCGTTTGGAGTTAGGCTGATGTCAGGGTGGTGGTCCCGCCTTACGCCAAGCTCTCCGCACCCCCCTCCTGTATTCATCCTGAAGCTCTTTCTATTCACCCTCCCACTTCATCCTCTTTAAATCTCCATGATTCATCTTCCTGTTTCCCTTTGATCGTTTTTGCAACTTTGCTTCTGTGTCCTTTCCAAGTCCCACCCCTCCTGTCCTGCTGGGGTGATGTCTGTATCTGCGCACGACTGTTCTTACTAGATTCACGTTGCAGGTCTTGTGTGTTCCGCTGTGAGCTCTTGGAAGAAAGGGCCCTGACGTGCGTCTGTGTCTCCGGTACCTCGAGCACAGGGAGTAACCTACAGGAGGTGCATTTTGAGTGAAGAGATGTACAGATTTATACCAAGGACACGAGACTCCGTCAAAGGTCTTTGGTGATTGTAATAGCGGTGGTGGTATTTGGTTTTTGTCAGGTAGTGATCCCTTCTCATCTATCAAATATGAGTTTGGAACTACTTAGACCCCATCTGGGGCCTAAGAGTTTTACCCCTTAATCTACTTAGGAGCAAATACTGAAATCATCCTTATTAGAAGCTATATACAGTACGTTCTTCCCAAGATATTCAGAGGGGATATAGATGATTTTCCCTCCGTCAGTTTCAAGCGTATTTTTCTCACTTCTTCCTTCATATTAAGCCACTTTCATAATCTACCCATTTTCTCTCGTTCTGCCTTCAGGCAGCTGGGAAATAAGCGGTCGGCTGCTTGGTCTCGATGGCCTGCAAGTGTTATGGCTTCTGGTTGCCGTGACGAAAGGTGACTTCAGGAGAAGAAATGAGCTGTCTGCCCATTAATAAGCAAGGCAATGCTCATAAGCTGTGTTGCCTCTGTCAGTCGCCCAGATCCGACCCCAGCAGCTTCCATTAAAGCAGGGGATTAAGCGCTGGTGCAGCCCCGTGGAAGGAACCAGGGACAGCTCCTTGGGTCCCAACAACAAATTACCTCTGAATCAAACCTCTGATTAATAGCTCCAGACTTGCCGCTCTGCTCTGCATAATTGAGTTTCATGGAGTGTTAAAATTAACAGACGTGCCATCACCCAGGTAGAAACAGCCACCATTTATTTGGCCAGCAGCGCTGGAAAGTGCTGGGTGGTGAAAAAGAATCATTTATGAGGGGATTAGGTGCATTCTGGGTCATAAATTGAATAAGGCTATAATTACCTTCTAATAAAAAGCTATAAACATGATGATCCCATGATACTACCCCAAAGTCGCCTTCTATTTTTTTCTGCTGCTGAGGGTCAAAGCACTTCCTTCCCTGGTCAAATGCCAGCCACAGCCTGAGACAAGTGTTGGTCTGCGTGGAGGTGGATGACCCCCGCTTTCTGAGATTCCGTGGCCTTTCTGAACTTCCAAGGTGTAGCTTGTTTTGTGCCATTTATTTTAGCTGCGTTTGTTATCACGCAAGGAGTCAGACGTGCAATGCACATGTCAGGTAAGCTTCAGACTCTTGGAATTACCCGGGAAGAAAGCCAAGGTGTCATTAGAAGTGCTGGGATGCAGCAGAATGCCGGGCACTTCATTGTTGGTGAGCAGGCCAGGAATTAACCATCCATCAATACCGGGGGATTAAAATATCACACACGACCAGAAAATACTCCTTTGAGAGTTTTGTGTTTTTTTTTCCTGTAAAATGACATTTCTCGAGCACAGTGATTCCCTTGATGGATATTATTTAGCTATTAAGGCAGATGGGTCAACAGTAGCCACCGAAGGGATGACGTCTGCCGTTCTAATCAGGTCTTCTTTGGATCAATAAACGTAAAGGAATGAATAATAGCTACTCCTTTTATGGAGTTTCTCGAGTGTCGGGTACTTTTCTGTGCTCTCTCCTTGTACAAATGTATTTAACGAGGAACTCGCTGCCGAACAAAGGTAAAGCTGTGGTCAGCTTTACCTTTTCCTGCCGTTCTTACCTCGTATTCCTTTTACTCTCCCCCTCTTCCTCGGTTTGCTCATCCACTCCTTCTGCCTCCTCGTGTTCCCCTTTCTGTGCAATTCTTCTTAGCTGCCCGTATGTTATGTCTGAGATTCAATCGAGTGCAAAGCAATTGGAAACCAGGGAACCTGAAGTCCAGTCCTGGAGCCGTCATTCTCCATGAGCGTGATTTGGGGCGAGCTGAGTAATTAGATTGGGCCCCAGGTTACTTATTGTAAAATGAGAAGAAGAAGAAGGATGTGGGAGGAGGGAGGAGGGGTACAAGGGCGCAGGAGGGGGGAGGAGAGGAGGTGATCATACCTGCCCTTCCTACAATAAAATGTTGCCCTGAGACTCTGAAGAGATAGTATCTATGAAAGCCTCTGCAAATGGTATAGAACTCTACAAATGTCACGTCACTTGTTTTTGCTAACCTCCTGATAAATATTTTCAGGAATTTTACTGGGATTTAGAGCCAGGCACATTTGGAAGAAAAAAAAGAACACAGAAGCCATGCTCTGGACAAATTGCGTTTCTCGTCTGCACTTACCAGGAGGAAAATGATGCCATTCCTTGCTAAAAAGCCATTTGTCTTGCAAATTTCTATAATGAACAGATTTTGGAATAAATAGCATGTAATCTGCAACGACAGTTCTCTCATTTCTCTTTTATTAGTTCAATCTTCTCAGCATCTGAACCGCACAGCTCCAGAACCTCCGTGATCATTAAGGCAGCTGGGTTGCCTGCATTTCCACTGGCTTTTGGCACATAGCAGAGTCCCCAGCCAGTCTCTTGTTACCAGGCCCACATCTGGCTGCTAAATGCACCTGGCTAAGGATGCCAGGTTGGAAAAGAAAGCAAACAGCGAGCTGCTTGGCTTTTGCAACAATATGCCCTTCTCCCCACCGACCTTTACCTGGGCGCATTTGAAACCCGAGTCCGACTCCGAGCTTGTGGGGAATTTGAGTTGCGTGAAACATCCCTTCGCTTAAAATAGATCATCTCTATGGAACACAGTGTGGTTGTCAACACTAACTCTCCTTTCTCTCTGCCCTTCTCCCTTTGTGTCTCCCTAGGTAAGTGCTGTTTGATTATTGTTTTGAGCATCTTCAAGAGAGAGCTCACGGCCGGCCCAGTTCTTGGTCTCATGGGAAGGAAGTCTTTGGCCAGTTTCTGGCCATCCTGCCTGGTGGCTCCTGCAGCACGTGGGGTGCACGGAGGTATGGCTGTTTGCTGTCGCTGGGTTTGCGTCTGCTCGTGGTAAAGGGAATGTGAGTGTTGGATCAGCGTCAACGATACAGTTAAAAGAAATTACTGGGGGCTGAGTGCCAAAAGATGGTCGTTTCACCTCTGCAAGTCATCTCGTTTTATGAGTGCTCATGAATTCTGTGTTAATCTGTTTACTAAAAATGGACTTCATAAAATAAGTGAATTATAACAATTTCATTTCTACTAAGGGCTTCACAAATCATCTTTGCCTTTTGTTAAAAGAAGAACACAGGGTTGAAATGTATGTTGTTGATACACCGCTTGGGTACATGACTGGGATGGAGGAAAGCCGATCCACTCCTTATCCCCCGACGATGGCATTCGGCGCGCTTGAACATGTAGTTGAAATATCGTATAAAATATTAAGAAAATAAAAGTACAGGGGGCAGCGTTTGATGCAATTCTGAGGACGAAAATTACACATATTCCTTGTGTCTGTAACTTTTGGTGCATTGAGCCATTGTTCCGTAGAATGTACTGCAGAGCTGTTCTGTCAGCTGTAGGGTCAGAATCGTTCGTGGAATTGTTGAGAGCGCCATCAGACTCGTCAGTCTCAGCCCAGAGCACCTGGAGGGTGTCTTCTCTTCAGGTTGTGAAGGTCAAACATGGGCTGATGGCAATGACTAACTCTGTACCAGGAATAACCATGATGGTATCACAAATGCCTAACTACAGACCTCAGTCTACATAAAATACAGATGTAATTGCAGTGTATTTTGAGTATTTCTACTAGGAATCCCCCTGGTCTGCTAAACTGATGGAAACTTTAGGTGTGGCTTAAGGAAATCTCTCATGCTGAATCAAGAAGAAGACATACTCTTCCTTTGTCTCACTAATTCTCGATCAGTGGCTGACACTTTTTACATTTCGCGATAGTCTGTTGTTCTCTTTATATGGAACATCCCTGCCTACTTGTTAAAAGACAGTTTTCAGAAAAGGTAAAATGATGGTTCATATACAGATATAAAATGAACAATATTTTATTTAACTCGTTATTCATAGGGAAACCAGGCGATTTTATATATGTTTTGAAAGAGAAGTCAAAGACGTACAAATGTATATGGGTTAAAGGAATATTGAAACCAATTTCCAAATGGACGGGAAACTGGCTTTTTCTGAGGTGTTGGGAAGGGGGAGTTGACTGAAACTGCAACAGACAATTTACTTCCATGTCTATAGACAGAATTATTTTGCTTGGCTATCAATTTTCTATAATTTACAGAGTTGTAAAATAGCTCACAGGCAATGAAAGGCTGGGATGAGATAACCAAGTGGGGTGTGCTCGAGACGGTGCTCTGTTTTCCATTAGAGACACCCAGTGATCTTTTCTGCTTATTTCTCATTTCCGTATGGTGATCTTTTCTGCTTATTTCTAATTTCCTTACATACTCGAGTGTGGATTTTAAAATAGGAAGTCATCATCTACCCGATTTTCAGATTCTAACTATCTATGTTCCTGTTTATTAAAGTTCAGATCTGTGCCAATTCTGGAACTTCAGATGGTACAGCCTGCCTTCGATTTTGGAAACATGCCTACCTTCATTTTCTGTGACTTCCCTGAAATGCCTGGCTTTGCCACTGCTATAAAAGAAGCTTTTAGTATTTCCCTAAAAAAAAGTACAGATTCTGAAGAAACATTTGCTCCATGAACTAGATCTTGAAAGTTATGCATTAGTTAGATGTAGTTTATTCTTTGGTTATTTACGAAGGGATGTTGTCAGAGTGCCCCTCCAGTGGAAGGAGTTGGATTTGAAACTTTTCCGTTTGCAATCCCTTTGCCCTTGAAACACGTTTTGTCCATGTTAATTCATCTTCCTAAGTGGTGGCATCCCGCGGATCTCACGAGGGGTTCATGTCGACGGGAGTATGATGTGGCCACGGCACATCATCTTAGCTAAGTGATGGCTTTCTCCAAGTGCGGACGTGCTTCAAGGGGTCTCATTCACCCACTTGGGGGCACCTCCCAAGCGAGCAGGGACCAGAGGGGAAAAGTGCTCAGTCTGATGGGGAGGAGAGGGCAGGCATCACCCGGGCGAGGTTGGTTGGCAGGACGCCTGCTCCGTGGGGCACGATGGCTTCAGCCCCAATCACCAGGACCAGGGGAGTCGGCTGGTCTGCCCCAGTCCGCGGGTGGGATCGCCTCCTGCAGATGCATGAGCGTTGTTTCCCTGCGAGCCCGTTTGCCTCTGCAGACCCTGCCTCACGCTGTTGTCACTGATGAGAATCGCCCTCAGTGGTCCAGAGCGGAGGCAGCACACGGACCCAGGCGGTGGCTTTTTCAGGAGAGGCGGTGCCTCTTTCCGCCACTTCCCAGAAAATCGTGTCATTTTCACTCAGCAACGTTCACTGAGATTTCCCTAACTCCTGTCACATCGAAGATCCAGCTGTGCCCCTGAGAGAAGTTTGAAAGGGAAAGACCTGTTCCGATATTTTTCTTGCGCACAAACCATCTGGATGTTTCTTTTGTTTTCCTTTGGGATTTTTTTGAGGGTGTAAAGAGGAAGCTCCCAGTGAGAGCAGACGCCTCAGCTGAGACGTCCCACTGGGCTCTACCCTGATGGGCGCCTGCGTGCTGCCGGATGCGCCACGTGGGCTTCTTTTGGAGTGCTGGAGACCCGCCATGAAATAGATCTCAGCCTTGAGCTTTACTTCTTCGGCTAAATTGGAACCAGAAGGTTTAGTTTACTTGACTAAGATGATAAAGATGGCCATTGGTGCACTTTAACTCAGATCTGTTTACTCTTATTTCTTTGATTCTCCATGGCACATGTGATGTGAAGGAAAGAATCTGAACATTAGTTGTTTATTGTTTAGTAGCTGATTTTTACTGCCAGTTGCATGATAGGCCCCAGATCTCTAAGAATTACCTATCAGACATGCTCAGGATGAGGACCCATCAGCCTGAAATCTGTTCACTTTCCTGAGGGCTCATGGAGTTCTGAGATAATTAGCTTTCTGGCTTTAAATTATAAAGAAACAATACGTTTTGTAAATAAAAAAAATATGACCACTGATGCTACCTTTTTCTCTCCCCTGTGCACCCACCTGGATCACCGAGGGTGTGTGTCTCCAAGATGATGGTAAAGAAGTAGGGGTTGAAAGTAGGGGGCAAAGGAGAAAAGCACGGGGTGTTTATTGTGACTGTTGTGTGTGCATGTTTGCTGGGCCGAGTCAGTCATGCCGTGTCCTTCCTGTCCCCAAAGACTACCCAGATCGAAAAACAGCTGAGTTTCAGAGCAGACGTCTCCGAGACTGAGACACAGGTTTTTCAGGGTGCCGCTGCATGCACCTGTCCCCGTAGCTTGCCTTCCTGTCTCCCTCTGCCCTCTCAGTATCCCCTCCTCCCCAGCCTGCAGTCCAGAGAAGAACAGCCCCGTGTGCAAGCTTTAGCTGCCCATTGATTTCTAGAACCGTGATACGAAGTCGCACGCAGTCTGCCAGGTGGTGGGGAGTGAGCCGGAGCCTCCTTCTATAACCCTCTGTGGCTCGTTCACCGAATGGCCCTTTTCCTCGAGTCCACATATTAACTCTGTCCAGCAGGTGCAGTAAGGTAGAAATAAAACAGGGCATTTGGAAAGCAGTCTATTAAGTCGCGTTTTGGAGCCAGTTGGAGGGGCCCTGTTGGAAATGAGCATCATAGTAACCACGGCTGCATGGCCCTGCTTCCTCTCCTCCTCGGCCCTGGGGAACTGGAGCAGGGCCCCGGGCTGCTGTCATTCCAATTCAGGCTGTGATTACTGTGATGATTTCCCTTCCGGCATACGTATCAAACTCCATCTTTTTATTTATTGCGAAAACAACAATAATATTGAAAGGATCACAGCATGGTCACTGTGTTACACGTGGAGTGAAAAGACAGGGATTCTTAGAGGGAGGTGGGGCAATTTTGAACCTCAAGGAGATTTTCTGGGTGTTGGAAAGGAACGGAGAAGCCACAGTGGGAAAAAGCGATATCGCATCTCTATCGCAATGAGCTTTTCTAGGAGCTGGAAGCGGCATTATTACTCTTGGAGAAAAGAGCTCTCTCTTTTTTCCCCTCCCTTTTGATTTAGACTTCTGTGAGCCAAAGTGTTCCGTGTTTTAATGGTCTGTTTTAAAGATGGAAAGGGCCCTTATGTGTCAGAACACAAGCCTGTCCCAGCCAGCATGGGGCTTTGTTTGATTAGGAGGCTTGTTTGGGATAGGTGATATTTTTATAGCTTCTGCTTTGCTTCGCCGATGGCCATATTGATGTGGCTCTCCAGGATGGGCCTAATAAATAGTTTCTAGAGCCTCGAGGCCATTCTCTCAGCTGATCCACCACTGAGCCTTCCCCGACTGAAGACCGAATGTCCAGAGAGCTGGCTTCTTGCCCACAGCTGGCCACAGGCCAGGGGAGGAGATCTGGGGGGGGGTGTGAGCTCGTGGGCCTTCAAAAGAGCCACCGGAACTTTCCTGTGAACATTTCAGGAGAGCGGCGGGAGTGAAATGCCGAGATGGGGCGTTTCATCCACGTTGTTCAGGTTGCGCTCAGATGTCGTGGCCGCCAGGAGGGCTGGGGCTCAGGAGAGCAGGGGACAAACCCTCACAGGGCGGTTGAAGCTGCTGTGATCCCACCATTTGCCAGAAAATCAAGAGGGAGCAGGGGGACGGTGGGAAGATGGTGACTGAGATGTGCCGGGGCAGAGGTGGTGGGCGGTGGTGGAGAGGAGGGCCCCTCACGGGCAGGCGGGGCCTGGATACCTTTCAGGGCCCGGGGGCGGTGGATGCTGGCGCCCTGGGGAAGGACAGGCTGTGCCCGCTGGGGACGCCCTAGGGCAGCATCCTGGCGGCGGTGCGGGGCGGAGGGGGGGACCGGCGGGGGTGAGGACACTGAGACAGTTGATGAGCGCAGGCCTGGATGGATGGAGTGGCTCTGGGGTCTGGGTGGAACACGCCTCACCCCTGACCTTGGGAGCATCTTTGCTGGGACAGCAGCGTGCCAGGAGCTCTCCATGCAGCATCTTGTTTAATGCTCCCATAGTATCATGATTTTGCAGATAAGGAAGTAGCCTCAGAGAGGTTTACAGAGCAAACAAAACAAAAACACAAGAGAACAACAACAGCAAAACCCAAAAAGTTGCCTTGCAGCGGTTCAGCTGGTGAGGGGCGGGACCCGGGCTTTGTCTGAGCCCGTGTGGCTAGGAGCCGTGGTGCTGTATTCCAGCTCAGTGTGCCGCTGCCCATGACACGTGAGTTTTCACACTTGGGGCAGCACCCTTGCCCTGGGTCCCCACCGCTCCAAACACCTGAGCGTTTCAGGCTGGCGGCGGAAAACACCTCGAGTTTGAGGGTTCGAGACTTATGAAAATTCAAGTGTCCTGAGAGAGAACAAGGAAGCTGCTGTTTATTCTGAAAAGTCCGTTCCGTAGTCACAGCAGTAGTTGAGAACAGTTTCTCTCAAACCGTGGTGAGAGTGGGAGCTCTCCGAAAGCCCTTGCGGAGGGCTCTGGGAACTCAGGGCGTGGTGCGTGTGCACGCGTGGGGTAGCCCCCGTGGCCTCTTGGGGCGGTCTGTTAACCGCTCTGCCCCTTCTCTTAGCCCTGGTCACACGTCCTGGTGCCCCCACCGCAAACCAGCCACAGAAGCCCACCCGGCACATGAGCTGGTGTCTGCAGCTGCCTCAGCGAGGCCGCCGGGGAGCCGATGCAGAGGGCGGCCCTCGCTGCCCGTCACTCATTGTCCGGTCGCCCCCGCAGCTGCTGAGACGCTGGCCTCTTCCTCTTGGCGGTCTACACAGGGCAGAGTGAACTAGCTCTTGCAGTTTTTGTTTGTTGATTTATTGCAGTCAGAACCACGCTAGGCCGCAGGGACAGGCCAGCCGGGGGCTTGAGTCACAGGCTCCACCCTCCCTCCTCTGGCACTCACCCCTCACTCCCTTTGAACCCAGCTGTGGCAGTGCTCCCGTCCCTCATCAGGTGCTGGCCCTGCAGGTCTCCGGGGTGCCCACGTGCACCTGCGCGCCGCGGTGGAACGCTGAGATGCTGCAGTCAGCAGGCTTTCCTGGGGCTTCTGTTCCAGGAGCGGCCTTTGTCACTGTGGCGGGAGAGCAGGTCGCCTTGGTGGGTCGGGAAGGGAAGGCTCTGGGAGCTGGAGTACCGCGACAGGGGGTCTCTGAGGTCTTCCCGGGTGACCCCCACGCCTGCACGGCGGTCGGGTGGCCCGATCAGAACAGCACAGAGTGAGTGGGTGGAAAGCTCCCCCCACCCCGAGCCCATGGAGACCCGGCATCCCCACAGCTGTCTTTTGGGGGAAGAGTGGGCAGCAGGCTTCTGTGGGCCCTAGAATTTGGGAATGGCCAAGGGAGAGGAAACAAGGGCGTTAACTCACCGTGGGACCTTGGGGAAGCCAGCCCCCATCACTAACTCCACCTCCCTTTCTCTAACTATGAACAGAGGGTAGCAAAAGTGGCCCTGCTCGCTAAGATAGAATTGATGGTAAAAATGTGTAAATAAACATCATTTCAAGTCAAATTAAATTGCCATCAAAATGTAAAGAAGAGGCTTGCAGCAATGCATGTTTATCTAATCATTCATTAAAGTTTCTTAAATCAGTGTCCATTATCTGAAACAAACAAACAAATAGCATCAACCTAATCCTCTATTTGTTATACCCTCATTTCAACAAAAGCAAACACCACCATCTAGGAAAATTCTGGTCCTCGTTATTTCTTATCCAGATTACTGCTGTGGTGTGCTACCCATCAGTGCATTTCCCACACGTGCCTGATAGTGTCCTTTGGAAGAGTTCAACCAAAGCAAAGTGAACCACAATGCGCCCAGCCTGTTTGTGGGGTGACACTTAGCTGAGTCCCAAAGCAAAGCGGACCACGGTGCGCCCAGCCTGTTTGTGGGGTGACACTTAGCTGAGTCCCAAAGCAAAGCGGACCACGGTGCGCTCAGCCTGTTTGTGGGGTGACACTTAGCTGAGTCCCAAAGCAAAGCGGACCACGGTGCGCCCAGCCTGTTTGTGGGGTGACACTTAGCTGAGTCCCAAAGCAAAGCGGACCACGGTGCGCCCAGCCTGTTTGTGGGGTGACACTTAGCTGAGTCCTCCAGGTTCAGAGCATCCAGGGCTAACACTGCTCCCCACCCCCACCCTTAAAATTCCTGAGAGAGAGGCTAAGGGGCAGAGTTAGGCAGGTGCACACTCTTCATTTCCACGAGTCTTTGGCTTGAACCCTGACGCGGTCAGTCTCCTGTGAGCTGGCCGGATGGTCTAGAGCAGAAGTCTCAACTCTGGCTGCTCACGAGAATCACAGGAGAGATTTGAAAAATCAGAACCAAAGAAAAACAGTGGTTCTCAGGGCTCTTTCCCTTGGGATTCTGATTTAGTTGGTCTGGGGTAGAGCCCGGGCATTAGAAGTTCCCAAATGATTTTAATTTCCTGCCAGGGCTGAGCACCACATAGGTAGGGGATCCTTTTGCCTGGGCTGCAGCCTCGTGTAGATCCCAGAGGGTCTTTACTTCCTGTTTCCCCTAGGCTGGCACCTGAGTCTGGCCCCTCTGTCTTTCTCTCTCTCTCTCTCTTTTCTGTCTCTCTGCACTTGGGAGGCAGCAACCACTTTGGTAGCATGGATGCTGAGGAACTGTCAGCCTGCTGGCCTGTAGGGTTTGCCCAATGCTTAGGAGCGAGCTGAGGCCACAGGGCCCTGAGCTGTCTCGCGGAGGGACAGTTCCAGCAGGAATATTTCCAGGTCGGTGCAGCCTCTCCAGGCTCTAGGACGCAGGAGAGCAGAGAGAGGCAGAGTGAGAACAAGGGGCTGGGCTGGGCGCCTGTCCAGCACCTTCTCAGAGCTCCTCTTTCTCTGCCAACTTAGCCCCCTGGAAGAAGGAAGTTGAAGGGGAGCAGAATCCCTCAGTGAGGTTTGCATCTTTAACCCCTTCACCTACCACAGGAAGCTGCACTCCTATCACTGTTGCCCAATAAGATGCCTAGAATTTACCCAATAGAGGGAACCAGGCTGGAAAAGGGAGGTCAGCCAGGACAGAAAGACAACAAGTCCGTCCTTCAGGAGGCAGCAGCCTGATGGTGGAGGACGAAGCCGGTCGGATCACAGCCTCCCGACCACTTTGCCTCTCGCAGGATGCTCTCCAAATTCGGGAGGCGGACAGGGAGGCCCTCGGGCCCCTGAGGGCTCCTTCTCCTCCAGGTGGTCTGTCTGGCCGTCCCCCGGACTTGCCCAGGTAGGTCTCTGCAGGGTGACTGCCTCCTCATGGGTCGCCCTCACCCTCTGCCTTCTCCTCCTTCCCTGTGGCCTGGAAGCGCCCACCCCAGGGCTCCCCCCTCCGGAAAGCCTTCCTGCCTCTGCAGGTCGGCAGGCCAAGAGCTGCCCCTGGGTTCCCATGGCGACCCCGCACACTGCTCCCAGAGAATATGTCACACCCCACTTCGCCCATTCATTTGTTGGTATTTTTGACCGAACGTTTTGGCAAAAGAAACTGGTCAGTGTCTATATTGTGTTTATATTGTGTCCGGTACTGTGACCACTAACCCCACGTGGTTCCACACTTGAAACATGGCTGGCCCACGCGATGAGATGACAATATTTTCAGTATATTACTGAAAATACATCCAAATAACTTCACTGTATCGTTTTAACTTTTTTACAGTGTGGCTACTAGAACATTGACAATTACATTTGTGGCAAAAAAATTACATTTGTGGCTCCTATTGTATTTCTGTTGGGTAGCTCTGGTCTGTAGTGAGACACAAAGTGTCAGATATCCTTCTTCAGTGGTTTCTGTTTGTATCTTGTCTTCCCTCCATCCCCGTGCCCTGCCTCCCCCTTCAGGCGGTGAGTTGGAGATGAACAGGTGGATAAGACACCCCCTCACCTGTGGTTCTCAGGGAGGCGTGGGCACTTCATGTGATCCCTCCATGCTCTCTGCTGACGGTAGGCGAGGTGCTCAACAAGTAATTACGGTCCGCTCGTTCATAGCATTATTACTTATCCTGAGTCATCCGGCGTGGTTTTAGGCAGCTCTTTTAAAATTAAGGTGGTCCCTTTCTTTCATGGGTTTAGCGTGCTTTGTGTCCGTTTTGTTTATAAATGTGTTCATCTCCTCAACACCCTCGAGGTTCGTGAAAGTGGAGACTGTCAGGCTCCTATTTTTTTGATGGGAGAGTGAATCACACCGAGATTAAATCAGCAGCAAGGCCAGGGTCAGCCGTACGTCTTCACATCACACATCCATATTCAGAAACTAAACACTGGAAATCAAATGAAACCGAGCTTGTCTCGAATATGGTATCTTGTCCCAAGTACTCTTTCTGACGTAGTGCTGGGTCAAGTGTGTTGGGGAAATGGATCCAGACACCAGGTACAGTACAGTAGACTTACAAAATGTGCAGGGCCTTAGTGAAGGTGAGAACTCCACATGGCCAGGCACCTATAGTTATTTTAAATTTATTAAGAGAGATTTTAGGAAATGCCAAAATTTTATATGCCTTCTTCTAAGGGGTCAAATCATTAGCTGGCTATAGGGAAGTTTATAAATTGTTTTAAAATAAGTAGGCAAATAAAGCTATGTCCATAAAAAACTATGCTAATGGACCAGATCCGAGTGGGACAGCGCTCTGATCCAGCTGGCTCCCGTTAGCCGCCAGAGACCATTCCTTGGATAGGACCCTTCCTCTCCATTCTCACTGCTGTTGCCCCTCCCCGAATTCTGACACTATTCCCAGTGGCGCATTATAATCAATTACGGCAACTGAAACATACCTGCTTGATGAGGATCCCCTGCACAGGAGTCTTCCAAGCTCTTCCCCTGGCCAAGCCCACCTGCAAATATATGCTCAAACCACCAGCTGAGTGATTTTGCCAAAGTCACTACAAGGTCAAAAAAGACTTCAGTGGCGGGACTTCCCTGGTGGTCCAGTGGTTAAGACTTCGCCTTCCAATGCAGGGGATGCAGGTTCGACCCCTAGTCGGGGAGCTAAGATCCCACATGCCTCGCCGCCAAAAATCCAAAACATAAAACAGAAGCAATATTGTAACAAATTCAATAAAGACTTAAAAAAAAAAAAAAAAAAAAAAGAAAGACTTCAGCGCTCCTCAGTGCCTGTGTCGGGAAAGGCCCAGATCACCTAACTCAGTCTGCAGGGCCCTCTGTGCCTTGGCCTCTGTCCTGCTCCCCACAGACCCCCTGCTCAGCCGCAAACGTCTCAGCTGGACAAGCACATCCCGGTGGACTTGCCTCTCTGAGGTCACACGTGCTCTTCCGTTTGCTGGATCCTCATGGGGAGCCCCCTCCTTAGTACCCTTCTCTCTGCTCGGGGAGAACTGACCTCCCCCTCCTTGTGGTCTCATCCGTGTGTTAGGTACCCCTCCCCGGGGACCCGGGGCTCTGCTCCAGCAGGGGCCTCGTCTCCCAGCTTCTGTCCGGTGAGTGCCTGCTCTGTGCCGGGCCTGTTACCCCTGGCGTCGCATTTACATCTCTCAGCTGTCTTACTGGGCCACGCTAATGTCCTTATCTTAGACACAACGACACTGAGCTCTGAGATCCTTGTCATTTCCCCAAATCACCACAAAAGCCACGAGTCGTTCTAAAGCCTGTGGCCTTGCCCGCAAAGTGTTACCTTCCCTAATTCAAATCTATGTCTCCCGTGCCGAACAGAGAGTTGTTAGGCAGTGAGATGGTAGTTACGTGGATGAGGCCAGGTTCCGGCTGTCGGCAGCCCCTGAGTGAAAGGGGTCTGCCTGTCCTCCTCCTGGCCCCCGCTCTGTCTCCTGTTCCCCTTTCCCTCCCGTTCGTCCTCTCCATCTTGCTGACCACACAGGCCATTTTTCCAGGGGGTCGTCGCTTGTTTTCACTGCAAACCTCATGATGCTTCCCGGCCCTCAGTGACGTCCCTCAAACACCCCTTCTGCTTTCTGACATTTTCATTGTCCGTTGCCAAGCCCTGATGTGATCCATGTGACACGCAGTCCTGTGTGTGGGCTTGACCCGCCAGGAGGGCCTCCGACGAGATGCCTTCCCTGAGCCCGTCAGGACGCGGGGATGTAACGAGTTTGCCATTTGAAAGACCTGGATCGCAGGTTTTGAGCGGGTCCCTCCTCCCCCGTGGCCTCCCTCGCCATTTGATGTAGATTGGCACAGACCAGGTTTTTCTCGATGTAAGAACATAAAGACATGAAATATTCTCAGAACAGGAAAAGGCCACGCAGCTCAATATATTGACCTCTTCTGTACATGTTTTCAGTGATTCTCCGTTTTGGTGGAAGAGCTCTGCTGGTTATTGATGGCAGGTGGTGAGGGGGTGAGGAGGGTCTTTTGGACTCAGCTTTGGATGTGAGAGGTGCGAGAGGGCCGCGCGAGGGTCAGCCCCGGCCCCTCACTTTACAGACGAGGAAGAAATGCTCTGCAAAGCTGGGGAGTTTCCCGAGGCACACGGGGGTTTAGAGCTGGGATCAGATCTGAACCTGGGCTTCCTAAGGCGTGGGGTGGCGCCCACAGCACGGGCCCAAATCGCTGCCCCAGCAAAACGAGCCTCGTACACGGCCAGCGGGTTCATTCCCCCAACTTCTATTTCAGAATGTTTGGGCGGAGTTAGCTGGAGCCTGAGACTCAGTGCTCTCCTTAGACCTGAACTAAAGGGCAGAGTCGTCAGGGTCCGGGAATGGCTGGAATGTGGCTGTGATGATGACCACGTGAAATGCACCTGTGGGCGTCTGTCCCTCCAGGCAGGCTCCCCCAACCGCCAACTCCGAGCTTTCTGCAGGGATCTCCAGAGCTAGGAGTGACCCCAGGCAGGGCAGGATCTGCAGGAGAGTCAGTCCACAGTGGACAGGATTGTTGAGACAGTTGGTCTGCTGCCTGTGTAGAAAACTCTTCAGCTACCAGGCTGGGATGAGCTTTCCTCACGGGTCATAACAACACCCAAGAGGCTCAGGAAGGTGGATTGAGTTTCCGAAGGGCAGCACCTCCCCATTTGCCTGTGGTGAGAGCTCAGATTACCAGTTGACCCCAAGTCACGTGGAGTCCTGACTCTCTTGAAATAATTAGCACTCTTTGCACCATATCCCTGGTGGGTAGAGTGGATCACAAAAGATCTAAAACACCTCCTTGTTTTCTTGTAACTAGGGCTAAAAGGTTACATCAACAAACCCGTCTCCCACGTGCACTGTCATCCTTTTGCCACCCCTCATTCCTTCCTGAAATACGTATCGGTCACTTAACAGAGTGCAAGATACGGAGAAGGCAGTTATTCAAGCATGGGCCCTCCAGCAGCCGTTGGCCAACAGAGCAGCTGTTAGGGGGTCCATAGAGATGTGCCTGAATGTTGGGGGACTGACTTTGTCTTGAACATTGTGGTGGGGAGCACAAGTGGCTTCCCGGATGAAGTGCTCCCACAAAGCCATCTGCTAACTGATGTTTTAGCTAAGGTGACAAGACCCCTTCGTTCACTCAAGCTACCTTTCTCCCTTTTCACGGGTGAAGGATATTCAGAGAAGTTTCTGCTCAACAGTCTTTTCTGCTGCAACATCAGATGTTTATATTCTTAAATCACTGCCATGGATACTTCTAACGTTGTGAAAAGTTCTGAAGATGGTGTTTCTAAGGAGGGAGAAGGACAGGCTGGTAAAAAGAGGGAATTTATTTGCAAGGCTTAAGTAAACGGAAGGATGCAGTGAAACTGATAGGGTGATTCCACATGCAAATATGGGAGGGCGTGACTCTTTTGTCTGACATGAACTCATTTGGAACAGAGACCCTGTATGTCTTTACCCTGCACTCCCAATGCCTGCACACGTCTCAACTGTTAAGGTTCAATAAATATTTCTGTCCTATCAGAACCCACGTCTTATTCTGGTCTCTCCCTGTTACACCTGCTCTTTTATTTTTATCTGGGTTGAGGGATGGGAGAGTGGCTGGAAGAGAGAGACAGACCCCTGTTTCCTCCAAAATAAGCAATTAACTCATCATGTACCAGAATGTACACAAACACTTTCAGCTTCTCTACTGAAATCTGAGAGAAAATTAAATTCTGAAAAGATCTGGATTTCTTTTTTATTTTTCAGGAGCAGAGTTGTTTTTCATTTCTTTGCTTGAGAAAGGGAAATGATTGAGATGGGGAAACATTTTCGTTTCTCCGCCTGCTGTGGAAGGACGTTTTTCAGTAACGACTGGGGTTCTCTGAGCTGGTATGTGGCCAGGCTGGCGAGGGCAGCAGCAGAAGTGGCCGACTCTGGAGAGGCGCGGGCGAAGTGGGGAGCAGGAGGGGCTTCTTTGTGAAAACTGCCCTGGGAGTCCCCCGAGCTCCAGGCGACAGCAGCTGCAGGGAGGAGCTGGGCAGGGGACCAAAGTAGTGACTTGCCAGGACCAGGGCCTGCTTCTCCTCGGGCTCCTGGGCTCGACAGCTGCTTGGCCGGAGCCCTCAGACCGGAAGGCAGGGGGTGAACCTGGATGGCGGGGCCTTGAGCTCAGTGCCCAGAGCTGCTCCGGGGAGGCCACGTCTCTGGGCTTGCAGCGAGCTGCACCAGGCTTTCTGGAGCAAGAATTTAGACCTGGAAGAGAAGTGGTCTGTCCTGAGTGGTCAGAGCCCCAGGGATGGTTCAGCCATAATGTGATGCCTACTTTCAACAAGGAGAGATTCGTGACATGCACGATTCTCTGTGTGCAGGGATTGCAGAGGGGGGGACTGTTGTTCACTTACTGTCACATGACTGAGGCAAGGTTTGAACTGCTGAGGTTTTCGCTTCAGCCCCTCCTGTTGACCCCTGGCTCCAGTGGCAGAGTCAGGAGAACTGACCCTGGTTCTGTGAAATCACCCAGGGCTGTGTGCCAGCCCTGATATTCAGTGGGTGAACGCACAGGCTTCGGGGTTGAGCAGACTCGGGTTTAATTCCTGATCTGCTGTTAACTAGGCAGTGAAAGTAATAAGTTACTTAAAGGCTTAAGCCTCAGTTTTGTCACCTGAAACATGAAGATAATATAGACTGCAGGGGGTTTCTGGGGGTTGAGTTTGGGACATTACAGTAAACATACCCCTCGATTCCTCCACAGTGAATTTGGAGTCAGCCAAGTAGATGATAGATTTTTAAAGAATTGGGCCAGCAAAAAGATTACTTTTCTTGCTGTTAGTGTTAAACTAGAGGATATAGCTTGGACCTACAGCTACAGGTGGGCTTCCTAATATCCTCAGAGGGAAACTGAACCATCTGGAACCACGGCCTCCTGTCTCAGACCTCCCTCTGTGCGCGCATGCGTGTACACACACACACACACACACACACACACACACACACACACACACACACACACACACACACACACCCCCTTTGTGGGTATTTCCCTCAGGAAGCAGGAATTCCTTCATGGGAACAGAACGAGAGGGAATGCAGGTTCACAGTGACAAAGGTGAGTCACTACCTACCGACCCCCAACATTTGTGGCCTGATTTTATTGATTTCTTTTCACCCACGTGTACCTCTAAAGCAGTGGATTCATTAAACACTTTTTTTTTTTTAAGGGAAAGCAAAACAAAACAACAGCAACAAAACCTAGTCACTGCACACTTCCCTCACTTCCTGCTGTCTTCGTGCTGGTTTTCATAGGGCCCTGAAAGCAGAAACGGATACCCACGGTTTCTATCTCTGTAGTCGTGGCATCTGGTGTGTTCTGTGCTGAGAGGCCCAAGCCTGATACTTAAGCAGGCTTACAGGAGCTGCTTGGGGAGGGCTGGTGTGCATTACTGTCGGGCAATGGATATGAAGGCCGAGGTGTGGTGGGCTTCCTCTCAGAGGCCAGGGCCCATAGCATCACACTTAGAAAGCTGCAGGATTTAGAAGACGCTTCAGAAATCACCTGAAACCGGGATTCAGGATGGGGCTTGACTCCCACCTCTGCCATGCCCCAGCTAAGTGAACTTTGACAGTTGGTCACTTCCTCTCTCCTAATCTCATTTTCCCCGTGTACAAAGCGGGGACAACATATTCGATCCTATAGAGCTCTCGACAGGATCAAATAAGGTGATTATGTTGAAGGACTTGACAAACTAGGCGCTCAGATGCATATACGCTGGGTCCAGGAGAAAAGCATACAGCAAGGAATCATCCGATTTGCTCCCTGCTCTGCCCCCATCCCGCCACCATGCCGGCCGACCCCCCGTAGCTTGAAGGGGAGGGATTTGAGAACATCATAAGACAGGTCGTTTTCCAGGATCCTATGGCTAGACAGCATTTACGATGCATTTTCTTTTTTGCATGATATTATAACTTTATCTAGAAGTGACCCAAATGCCTAAATGAATACCAAAATTAATGACTATGTAAAATGTCTGTCTTCTCTTTTTACATCAGAAAGAAAGGGTGTGTCTTATTTGATATAAAATGTCTGTCAGCTCCTCACGCACATTTTATTTCTCCCATGAAAACCAGACTATTAAGGAAACAAGGATTCTTGAACAGGGGAGCAAACTGATTGCATCTGTTCAGACCTGGTTAGGAGGCTGGCAATGGGTTAAAGGAGAGGTCTGGACTCAAAGTCAGTCAAGGGCAGAGAAGGGTCAGGGATGAATAATAAGTGTTTGTGTGTCTTGGCCTGGGTTGCGGGGAGTTAGGGTTCTGGAGCAAATTACAATGAGCAGAATTGAGGGTGTCAGGAAGCAGAATTTGTGGGTAAAGTAAAGGAATTGATGAATTTAAAATACCTGTAAGACACCTACAGAAAGATGGATGATAGGTATAGATAGAGATAGATATAAATTATTGGAAATGTGTCTCGAATGTGAGATTTGGAAGTCTTCTGCACAGAGGAAACAAGGGAAGCCATTGAAATGGACGAGGCCATTCAAAGTTCTTGGGTCATAGCTCAAATTACTAGGAGAGGGAGGAGATGGCAAGAGAGAGGCCTGTGAGAGAAGGTAAAAAATAAACTGGGTGGCCTGAGGGCCTCGGTATCTGGGAGAGGAGCATTTCACAAAGACGGGGATCATCTGTCGTGTCAGATACTGCAGAGACTGAGAAAACTGGGAGATGAGAAAAGGTCTCCAGATTCGGTTAGGATTAGGGAGGCATCACGGATTAGGACATTTTCACATGCCGGTATGTTAGGGAGGAAGGAGAGGATGGATGTGGAGATAGAGACGTTAATGCTCATTTAAAAAGACTGAGGTGGAAAATGAAGGAAAGAGAAGTCTCTGGAGCTTTTTGTTTGTTTCCTCTTTATGAAGAGAAAATGTAGACTTGAGCATGTTTACAGGGAGAAGTGAAGAGTGGAAGAGGGTGAAGAGGTACGAGTGGGAAAGGATCCAGGTCCTGACGGATGGCAGGAGGGGCAGGGGGGCAGGTGTGACAAGAGCTCACCTGAAGGGAATCGTCCCCTAGTAGCAGGAAGTGGGGCGTCTCTGAGACAGAGGGAGAGGAAAGGTGGCGTGGGCACAGCCATGCGGGGGGCGTATCTCGAGGCTCCGGAGAACAGTCCCAGGAACACAAGCAGCGAGGGCTTGGTCGATGCTGGAGACACAGGAGCGTCACCAGTGCGGAGCTGCCGTCGCCCTTCTCTCCGCTGTGCAAGCGCAGCAGGCCGGGCTTGCCCGGGCCAGGACTTGGTTTTCAGGGACGCGCTTTGGGATGTGTAAGGGGCCACCTGCGTTTTATTAATGGACAGGCTCCTAACCGTGTGGACATTTCTGGGTGGGTTTTCTAATGTCATCATTGCCAGGCCTAAAACTTGCTGTGACAGAGCTATAGTCTTGCTTCCATGCTTTGTATTTTTCCAGAACCTTTTTCTTTTAGGGAGTCATTTCTTGTCCTGAATCGTGGGATTAATTTTATCTTTGAGACTTTGCCACAACTCCCTCTCGGACCACCTCTCACCTTCTTTGTTTTCCGTTTGGTCATCCCTTAGTGGGGATATCTCAGGAATAAAAACTATGCCCTAGGGATAAAAAGGCGGCAGTTCAGCTGGTATGGCACTGATGTCAGGGAGGAGCAACCGCGGAGTCAGTTTCTGTACGTTGCCCGCTTCTTTCACCAGCAAACGTTTACCGAACGCCCGTGTGCCGGGCTGTGGCTATGGCAGAGGAACCTGGGGAATGGACAGATCTTCGTCTCCCGACACTCCCAGCGTCCAGCAGGGGGAGGGGAGGGGAGGGGCATCTCACGTGGCCCTTCTCCAGCCGGGGGCTGGGTTCCACATCTGGGCTGTAGACGCAGAGCAAGGTAGACAGTGAGGACTTTCCTGAAGCCAGTGGTCTCTGAAGTGCGGACCCCTGAGCTGGCGCTGGCCGGTGACGAAGCCCTCAGCCTGTGGAGGAAAGAAAAATAAGGGGCTCCAAGTCCGGGGAAGTCTGCCAACGTCCCATTACGTCAAGAGCTGTCCTTCGAAGTGCGATGACACCCCCCTGTCTTTGTGGAATAGACATGGCCCCCTTATTTTTAAAATTTAATGATAGGAGATAATAGACATTTTACTTGGCAAAATGAAAGATTTTCCACCTAATTTCCGACTTCTTTGTTCTTTAAAATTTTACTGATCTGTAAAATCCAAGAGTCTGGGGATTTTTGTCCAAAATGATGCAGGTTATGCAAGAAATATGTATTTTTTGATAAAAATAAAATCCTCAGTTGGCAAAATCCAGGGTGGATCTTGACAGTTGATTTGATTTACCCAGTATTTATCCAGCTCCCTCCCCCCGCCCTGCTTCACTTTCCCTGGATAGTGTGGGTCCTGCCAGGCAAACTCACCAGGAGCTGAAGGGTGCTTTGTCAGTAACTCAGTCTGGCTGCTAATGTGGCCCGGCCCAGAAACGTTCCTGAGGCATCTAAAATCACAGATGCCTTTCTGACCCTAAGGGTGGGAGGCATAAGTTTGAAAGACACAATCTAAGCTAAGTGTCCCAGGGCAAATGAAAATAAATGATACTCAGGGTTTCTGGGAAAGAGAAGGTCGCTAGCTTTCCAGCCAAATTACATTTTCCCTTTATTGCTTTGTCTTTTGGAGTATTTGAAGTGGAAATTCCAAGGGGAAAGGGAAAGTTGGGGTTAAACTGGACAGATTCTTCTTGAAAAGCTTGGTGACTCCATGTGGCATGGCAAGGTGGAGGCTGCTGTAGGTTCTGGAAACGGGGCTGGGGGGGTAGTCATGTTGATCGCGTGCCCTCCCCAGCCTAGCATTTCAGTGCCGGCTCCACTTCCTTGGCTGTCCTAACAAAGTGCCGTAATTGGATGGCCTCAAACCACAGAATTGTACTGCCTCAGTTCTGGAGGCTGGAAATCCAAGATGGAAGTGTTGGCAGGGCCATGTGCCTCTGGGGCCCGTAGAGGGGATTTCTTCTGAGCCTTTTCCTGGCACCTGGTGATGGAAAATCCATGGTGTTCCTTGGCTCGCAGGTGATGACGTACTCCCGTCCCCGCCTCCATCGTCACGAGGCCTTCTTCCCTCCTGTGACTCTGTCCCTGTATTGCCTCTCTTTCTTATAAGGGCACCAGGCATGTGGATTAAGGACCCACCCCTCTCTTGTAGGACTTCAGCTTAACTACTTCTATCTGCCAGGATCCTGTAGGCAAAAAAGGTCCCCTTCCAAGGTACCGGGGGCTGGGACTTCAACACCTCTTTTTGGGAGGTATGGTTCAACCCACCAAAGGTGCTCAGTAATGAACGTGTGAATAAACGATTCTTGGAACTACCACCAGTTAGGACTTGGCTGTGGGCATGACAGTGAGCAGAGAAGCGTGTTCTTTCCTTTGTGCTGAATGTGGATGCGTGTGCGCCTGTGTGTACGTAAATGTACTTAGATACATTTGTATAGCACATGTGTATAATAGTTAACATTATACTAAAATGGTGGCGGGTGCTTTAGAAAGACCCAGCACATGGATTCTGAAGTGGAAATGATTGAACCTGCACGGACTGCAGATCTCACCCCTGGTCCGGCAATTTCTCTCACTCCTGAGATTATCCCTTATTGAAAGAGTCCATTTATACTGAGGGAAATCCGCTTGCAGTGGAACCCACTGCTCCTAACACAATCAAGCATTCCGGAGGCGGGGAGGGCCTCCAGATAGGAAAGTGGTTCTTTTTTTAGGCAACAGGGCTCATTCTTCCTGCAGCAGGAAGACAAACTCTTTGGCTTCTGGCTTAGCAACTCCTTTGAGGGACTGTTTAAAGCCCAAGAGGAATTTTTACTGATTAATTAAAAAAAAAAAAGTTTCTGCAAAAAAATCTTCTGTCTCCTGAATGCCAGTTCTGCAAGAGAAGGAACAGAAGGTCCTCCCATGGTTACAACCCTGGCCTTTCCCGGGACAGCTTAGGGAGATGGGAGGGGATGCTGAGGGGCCTGGCGTGTGGTCAGGGGAGCTGATCCTCGGTCCCCGGACACCCTCCCCCCCCCCCCCCCCCGGGACTCGCTCTGATGCTCACGCTTGCCCATGTGTCACTTTCCTTGTCCTCCCAGAGCCCGGGGGACTGTTAGTCTTTCCAGTTGGTTCTCAGGTCGCTTCCTTCCCTTCAACCCTCCCCATCCTTCTTGTTCACGTAGGTGCTGAAGGGAGAAGATGCTGATTTGTGTCTGTTCTTTGGCTCCCGCTTGAATAAGATAAAGAGGATGGCCCTGCATATCAACAAGTTGTCATTTCCTTGCGCGGCGACCCTCACTTCCAGGAGTCCACTGCTGGCTCTTGCTTTGCCTGGCTCTCCTTGAAACCCCTGGCAGCCTCCTGAGAGTCAATGCCGAGCTCTTGAATAATCTAAGCCCAGCAAGGAGTCACTATCTCAGCGGCAGGCCTAGTGTTCCAGACTGTCGTCTTATTAAGAGCAAAGGAAAGTTTTGACTTACAGGAAGGCCCTTAACTTTCCAACAAGGAGTGGCAGTGATAACATTTCTCCTGCCCCCTGCTGACTCACCACTTTAGGGAAACTGGGCTTCGCCGAGTCCCGCTCACTCCTTTGTGCTTGAATATTTTGTCAAAGGCTTTCACGAGGAGATGTTCTTTAACAAGAAATCCATTGAAGCTGTTGAAGGGAACAAATTGGTGGATAATTTGGTAAAACAAGAAATATGTGTTCTCAGCGTGTGATCATGCACGTTCAGACCTAGCTCACCTGCCACCCCTGCAAGCCACACCCGCCCCTCACCTCCCTTCCTCTGTACCAGAGCATCACCTTGCTGGGATGAAAGGGAATGGCCGTGGCTTTCATGTGACCACAGAAGGCAGGTGGGGTCAGAAACACCAGTACAATTCCATGACAAGGCATGCTGCTCCTAAGGAGTGCTCTGTGTGTGGAAAATCTGCATCCTGACGGATGCCCCATAAATATAATGCTCTGTGGTTCTGGTTGCGATATATTTTATTTAATCCATAATCCTATACAACACTGTCTGATAATAAATAACTGCAATTTGCATGACATTCTGGGATGTTAGGTTTTTTTCTTATTGTTCTACTTAGCAAATTGCATTTATCTTTCACTCTTTTTTTTTTTTCCCCAGCTCAAAGACCCTACAACTGCCTAAATCTAGACCCGTTCAAATTGCCATTTATCACTAATCCTAAACATCCTAGTAAGAGTATCAGAGCTAAGAGACAGGAGCCTGTAAGAAGAGGCTAATCTGTGGATGGGGTACTGTTGTGATGCAGGTGGGGACTGAATATGAAGCACCCCCTCCCCTCAGGAGTGGTCCCTGGGCTCGGAGAGCTTGGACCTAATTAAACACCCACAATGGTGAGCACGGATGGGAGGCGGGTGGGTGTCCCACCCAAACCTGCCACATTCTTCTTCTTGATTTGCTCTCTTGGTTCGCCTGAGCAACCCGGGTTCAGAGACTATATGTTTCCATCTTCATAGCCCTTGCATTTAGCACACCACTCAGTGCATAATGAGTGGTCACCTAATTTTGTAGAAAAATTGGTGTACAAACTAAGGAATGAGAAAGTCATTCTGGATTCAGCACCGTGTATCAGTGCCTAATTGACTCAGGCATAAGGTGTTTAAATCTGGTGGCAGTTTTGTACTTGCAGTAGTTTCTGGAGCACTTCCGTAGAGTGGTAACATTACATAAGGGTAAGAATACCACTTCTGGCAATTATAGTTTCTAATCTTCAGTGTCTGCCTCTGTAAAATGGGGGCTAGCTCTTGCATAGTGTTGTACATGCATGTAAAGTAGTCAGCAAAATGCCCCAGAGATAGTAGGTACCGCTCAAATGAAAGCTAACTGGAATTATGAAAATTTTTGATGGCTATGATGATATCCTCTATTCTTACCATTTAATCTTACTAATTTTTTTATCTCTAATATGTTTAGGGCCCATCTACCTTCATGTTTTTGGTTTAGATTCAGGCAATGTATATCAGTGTAAGGCAATGATCCAGGTTGTGAGAACTGAAGAGACAGGTGTGTATGTGTGTGTGTGATTCTTTAAAACCTTAATAATACCTCAATAAAACCTTAGAGAGGACTACTATTTATCAGGTGCTTACTCTGTGCTAGGCTCTGGGATAGCGAAATCCTTTATCTATGTCATCCTCTTTAATTTTTATAAAAAATTTTGAGGTAGGTATTACCATCCCCTTATTTTTTTATAGGTTAGGAAATTTAGGCACAGAGAGCATACACAACTCATTCACAATCTTAAATTAGGAAAAGGGTGAATTCAGGCATCCCTGGGTGCAGGATCGCTCTCTCCATACTGTGTGCTGTCAGCGCCCTTCCTCATCAGCCTCGGGGTGACTGGTGAATTGGTGCATCTGTCCCAAGAGGCAGCTCGGAACCGAAACCACAGATCTTAACCAGGACGCAGCAGCCCTGATTCTCAGGCATGCGCCTCCTCAGGCTGGGGTTTCTGGCCACCTCCCTGGGCCTCCTCTGCGTCCTCCGCAGGGTCGGTGCACAATGCAGACTGAGTGCACTCAGCATGTCCTCCATGACCTGTGACTCCAGACTTGGGATGGGCACATTTGTGGAAAGAAGATGAGTGAACAGGAGCCATCCCATTGGAGGGAAGTGTTCTCTCTCCTTTTCCTGGCCATCGGCGTCTCTCTGAGCCCTGCACTATTTAAACCTAAACCACTGAAACCAGCCATTTACAGTGTTTTCAGTCTCTCAGCCATGTTGAATTAAACAAGAAATTGCTATGGGGACGCACACATGTGAAAGAATCAACAGATACCCAGATATCTGTCTTAAATGGAAGCCAAAAATCTGTTGTTGGTACTTAGCATTTCTCTTCTGAAATGCTCCCTACGGTAGGTCTCTAGGAATCAGGGAAACGGCAGTTCAGACCCAGAGGAGACCCGAGGCATTTGTCCAGCCCTCTCATTTTCCAGATGGGCGAGGAGATTCTTTTCCCCAACTGTGTAATAGTTTTAAGTTTCCTGGTGGCATCATTTTCCGTTGAGCTAACGCTCATGGTGGGGTCCACAAAGCTTTGAGAGCATCAGGCATTCCACAGTTTACCAAGTTGTCTCAGAGGTGACGTTTGCACTCTCTTCTCTTTCCGTCAATCCTTCCATTATCATCAGTCAGTCACTCCAACAACAACAGCAAAAAACCATCAAAATAAAACCTCAAATTAGACACAAAAATGAACAAAGTAGCAAGTCTGTTCTGGGTGTCTTTCCTGTAATTCCTAGCACCTCTGCATTGAAAGGACCACGGGCGAAGTTGTGAGAAGTAGATTCCAATGTCTGCATTCAGGAACCCCTAAGTACCATCTTTAGTTAAACTTCCCTGTATTTTTATATTCTACCTCATAGTTATCCAGCTTTGGAAATAAAATGTACAGAATCACACCCCTTGAGGTACTTTCCTTTTATCTGTTCCTGTCATTATCAAGAACGTCCTGCAGGGGCACCGAGGTCTGCCCAAACCCTTGCACAGTGCTCTCTTCACCACTGAATGACAGGATATTTTTCTTGCTCTTACAAAAAGGTAATCTTACCAACATGCTCCCCTTGCTGGGGATGGTTTGCTGCTCTGAGTGCATATTAACGACATCGTCCACGCCTGGCATGGAATTCAGACCTGTGCGCACTTTTGTTTAGCCTGTTTATGCTAGTTTTGCCATTGCCTGAAATGGGTAGCAGCTGGGTTTAAAATGAGATTCTCAGTGTTCTTTATTTATTTATTTTTAATCATCATCTTTTAAAAAAAAACTGGTAAAGAGAATCCAGTCTATAGCGTGGTGAAAGTCTGGACTGGCTGTTGGGACATGGAATGCCAGCCAACCGTGAGAAAGTGAGACTGGACTAAGTACAAAGGAAAATAAGAGCCCCAAAGTGGTGACTGCTGGTGAGGATGCTGGGTCCTGATGCCGTGTGGAGGCTTTCAGTAGGCATCCAGGAGAGCAGCTAAGACGGTGGAGTAGAAGGACCCTGAGCTCACCGCCTCTCATGGGCACACCAAAATCACAACAATCTGCAAAACAACCATCACTGGAAAAGATTGAAACATACCAGAAAAGACCTTCTACAACTGAAGACGTAAGGAAGGAACCACAACAAGACCGGTAGGAGGGGTGCACTCACGATATAGTTAAATCCCATACTCCCCAGGGTGGGTGACCCACAAACTGGAGACTAATTATATTGCACAGGTTCTCCCACAGGAGTGAGAGTTCTGAACCCCACGTCAGACCCCCAGCCCAAGAGTCGGGCACCAGGAAGAGGAGCCCCCAGAGCGTTTGACTTTGAAGACCAGTGGGGCTTGATTGCAGGAGCTCCACAGGATTGGGGGAAATAGAGACTCCACTCTTAAGGGTGCACACAAACTCCCACGTGCACCAGGACCAAGGGCAAAAGCAGTGATTTCACAGGACCCTGGACCAGACCTACCTGCTTGTCTTGGAGGGTCTCCTGGGGAGGCCGGGGATGGCTGTGGCCCACTCTGGGGATGTAGACACCAATGTCGGACATATTGGGGAGCATTCATCTGTGTGAGCTCTCCTGGAAGCTGACATTTTGGCAACAAGACCTGGCCCCACCCAACAACCTGTAGGCTCCAGTGCTGGGACACCTCAGGCCAAACAACAAACTGGGTGGGGATGCAGCCCCACCCATCAGCAGACAGACTGCCTATAGACTCTCTGAGACCACAGCCACCTCTAGATACCCCCCTAGACACGGCCCTGCCCACCAGAGGACAGAGACCAGTTCCACCTACCAGGGGGGCAGACACCAGAAGCAAGAAAACTACAGTCCTGCAGCCTGCAGAATGAATCCCAAACACAGGCCAGACACTACCCTGGGACCAGCTGGCCAATGCCCTTGGGTGACGAGAGGGGAGTGTACTGCTGGGACACATAGGACGCCTCCTACAGAGGGCCACTTCTCCAAGGTCAAGAAATGAAACTAACCTTACAAATACATAAAAATTCAAATTTAGACTAAATGAGGTGGCAGAGGAGTATGTTCCAGATGAAGGAACAAGATAAAACCCCAGAAGAACAACTAAGTCATGTGGAGACAGGCAATCTACCTGAGAAAGAGTTCAGAATAATGAACATAAAGATGATTGCAGAACTCATGAGAATGGATGCACAGAGTGAGAAATTAGACGTTTTAAACAAAGAATTCGAAAATATAAAGAACAACGAAACAATTGAAGAATACAATAACTGAAATGAAAAATACACTAGAGGGAATCAATAGTAGACTAAATGAGGCAGAAGAATGGATCAGTGAGCTGGAAGACAGAGTAGTGGAAACCACTGCCACTGAAAAGAAAAAGGAATGAAATGAGGACAGTTTAAGAGACCTCTGGGACAACATCAAGTGTGCTAATATTCACATTATAGGGGTCCCAGAAGGAGAAGAGAGAGAGAAAGGACCTGAGAAAATATTTGAAGAGATAGTAGCTGAAAACTTCCCTAACCTGGGACAGGAAACAGTCACCCAAGTCCAGGAAGCATGGAGGGTCCCATACAGGATTAACCCATAGAGGACCACACCAAGATACCTTATAATCAGAACAAACAAAAATTAAAGATAAAGAGAGAATATTAAGAGCAACAAGGAAAAAACAACAAATAAGTTACAAGGGAACTCCCACAAGGCTATCAACTGATTTTTCAGCAGAAACTCTGCAGGCCAGAAAGGGGTGGCACAACATACTAAAAATGATGAAAGAGAAAAACCTACAACCAAGAATACTTGATTCAGCAAGGCTCTCATTCAGATTTGATGGAGGAATCCAAAACTTTAGAGACAAGCAAAAGCTAAAAGAATTCAGCACTGCCAAACCAGCTTTACAACAGATGCTAATGGAACCTTTTAGGTAGAAAAGAAAAGGTCACAACTAGAAAAGAAAATTTTAAAAACGGAAAAGCTCACTGGTAAAGGCAAATATACAATAAAGGTAGGAAATCATCCACACACAAAGCTAGTAGGGAGGTTAAAAGACAGAAGTAGTAAAATCATTTGTATCCACAAAAAAGCAGTTAAGGGATACACAAAACAATTAGATGTAAAATATAATATCAAAAACAGTAATCATGAGGGGAGAAGAGTACATAAGCAGGGTATCTAAGCTGCATTTGAAATTAAGAGATCAGCAACTTAAAACAAGCACAAATATATGTAGACTGCTGTACAAAAACCTCATGGTAACCACACACAAAAATCCATAATAGATATACACACAAACAAGAAAAAGGAATCCAAACATAACACTAAAGATAATCATCAAATCACAAGAGAAGAGAACAAAAGAAGAAAGTAGAAAAGAAGACCTACAAAAACAAATCCAAAAAAATTAATAAATGGAAATAGGAACATACATATCTATAATTACTTTAAATGTAAATGGACTAAATGCTCCAACCTAAAGACACAGACTGGCTGAATGGATACAAAAACAGAACCCATATATATGCTGTCTGCAAGAGACTCACTTCAGATCTAGAGATGCATACAGACTGAAAGTGAGGGGTTGGAAAAAGGTATTCCACATAAATGGAAATCAAAGGAAAGCCAGAGCAGCAATACTTATATCAGAAAAAGATAGACATTAAAGGCTATTTAAAATAAAGACAGTTACGAGAGACAAAGAAGGACACTACATAATGATCAAAGGACTAATCCAAGAAGATTTAACAATGGTAAATATATGTGCATTCAGCATAGGAGCACCTTAATATATAAGGCAAATGCTATCATCCATAAAAGAGAAGTTGACAATAATACAATAATAGTAGGAGACTTTTTAACACCCCACTTACAGCAATGGACAGATCATCAAGACAAAATCGATAAGGAAACACAGGCCTTAAATGACTAGATGGACATTAGACCAGATGAACTTAATTGATATTTATAGAGCATTCCACCTGAAAGCAGCAGAATACACATTCTTTTCAAGTGCACATGGAGCATTCTCCAGGATAGATCACATGCTGTGCCACAAAGCAAGCCTCGGTAAATAACAAAAACAAACCAAAATCATATCAAACATCTTTTCCGACCACAACACTATGAGGCTACAAACCAATTACAAGAAAAAAAAAAAAAAACTGCAAAAAACACAAACATGTGGAGTCTAAACAATATGTTACTAAACAACCAATGGATCACTGAAGAAATCAAAGAGGGTATTAAAAAAATACCTAGAGACAAATGAAAACAAAAACATCATGATCCAAAACCTATGGATGCAGCCAAAGCAGTTCTAAGAGGGAAATTTATAGTGATACAAGCATATCTCAGGAAACAAGAAAAATCTTAAATAACCGAACCATATACCTAACACAACTAGTGAAAGAAGAACAAACAAAACCCAAAGTTAGTAGAAGAAAAGAAATCCTAAATATCAGAGCAGAAATAAATGTAACAGAGACTTAAAAAAAAAAAAAGATCAATGGAACTAAAAATGGTTCTTTGAAAAGATAAACAAAATTGATAAACATTTAGCCAGATTCATCAAGAAAAAAAGGGAGAAGGGCCCAAATCAATAAAATCAGAAATGAAAAAGAAGTTACAACTGACATAACAGAAATACAAAGGACCATAAAGGGCTACTACAAGCAACTATACACCAATAAAATGGACAGCCTAAAAGAAATGAACAAATTCTTAGATAGGGTCAATCTCCCAAGACTGAACCAGGAAGAAATAGAAAATATGAACAGACTAATTACCAGTAGTGAAATTGAATCGGTAATTTAAAAACTCCCAACAAACAAAAGGCTAGGACCAAGGTGGCATCACAGGTGAATTCTACCAAACATTTAGAGAAGAGTTAACACCTATTGTCCTGAAACTATTCCAAATTTGCAGAGGAAGGAACACTTCCAAATTCATTCTGTGAGGCCACCATCACCCTGATAACAAAACCAGACAAAGATATCACAAAAAGAGAAAGTTACCGGTCAATATCACTGATAACATAGATGTAGAAATCTTCAACAAAATACTAGCAAGCCAACTCCTACAGTACCTTAAAAGAATCATACACCATGGTCAAGTGGGATTTATCCACAAATCAATATCTGCACATTTCAGTATCCACAAATCAATCAATGTGATACACCACATTAACAAATTGAGGAATAAAAACCATATGATCATCTCAATAGATGCAGGAAAAGCTTTTGATAAAACTCAGCATCCATTTATGATAAAAAAAACTCTTCAGAAAGTGGGCACGGGGGGAACAGACCTCAACATAATAAAGGGGATATGTGATAAGCTTACAAGTAACATTATACTCAGTGGTGAAAAGCTGAAACTATTTTCTCTAAGATCAAGAACAAGACAGGGATGCCCACTCTCACTGCTTTTATTCACCATAGTTTTGGAAGTCCTAGCCATGGCAATCAGAGAAGAAAAAGAAATAAAAGGAATCCAAATCAGAAAAGAAGAAGTAAAACCGTCACTGTTTGCAGATGAGATATACTATACATAGAAAGTCCTAAAGCTGCTACCAGAAAACTACTAGAGCTCATCAATGAATTTGGTAAAGTTGCAGGATACAAAATTAATACCCAGAAATCTGTTGCATTTCTATACACTAAAAATGAAAGATCAGAAAGAGAAAGTAAGGAAACAATCCCATTTACCATTGCATCAAAAAGAATAAAATACCTAGGAATAAACCTACCTAAGGAGGCAAAAGACCTGTACACCCAAGAGTATAAGACGCGGATGAAAGAAATTGAAGATGACATAAACAGATGGAAATATACACCATGTTCTTGGATTGGAAGGACCAATATTGTTTAAATGACCATGCTACCCAAGGCAATCTACACATTCAACGCAATCCCTATCAAATTACCAATGGCATTTTTCAAAGAACTAGAACAAAAGCTTTAAATTTTTATAGAAACACAAAAGATTTCGAGTAGCCAAAACAATCTTGAGAAGGAAGAATGGAACTGGAGGAATCTTGATCCATGTCTTCAGACTATATGTACTACAAAGCTACAGTAATCAAAACAGTATGGTACCAGCACAAAAACAGAGATATAGATCAATAGAACAGGATAGAAAGCCCAGAAATAAACCCACACACCTATGGTCAATTAATCTACAGCAAAATAGGCAATAATATACGATGGAGAAAAGACAGTCTCCTCAATAAGTGGTGCTGGGAAAAGTGGACAGCTACATGTAAAACAATGAAATTAGAATATTCTCTAATGCCATATACAGAAATAAACTCAAAATGGATTAAAGACCTAAATATAAGACCGGATACTATAAAAGTCTTAGAGGAAAACAAAGGCAGAACATTCTTTGACATAAATTGCAGCAATAATTTTTTTAGATCCATCTCCTAGAGTAATAGAAATAAAAACAAAAATAAACAAATGGGACCTAATTAAACTTCAAAGCTTTTGCGCAGCAAAGGAAACCATAAACAAAACGAAAAGACAACCTATGGACTGGGAGAAATTATTTGCAAACAATGAGACTGACAAGGGATTAATTTCCAAAATATACAAACAGCTCATACAGCTTAATATCAAAAAAACAAAAAACCCAATCAAAAAATGAGTGAATACCTAAGTAGACATTTCTCCAAAGAAGACATACAGATGGCCAACAAACACATGAAAAGATGCTCAACATCACTAATTATTAGAGAAATGGAAATCAAAACTACAATGAGATATGACCTCATACCAGTCAGAATGGCCATCATCAAAAAGTCTACAAACAGTAAATGCTGGAGAGGGTGTGGAGAAAAGGGAGCCCTCCTACGCTGTTGGTGGGAATGTAAATTGGTGCAGCCACTAGGGAGAACAGTATGGAGGTTCCTTAAAAAACGAAAAGTAGAGTTACTGTATAATCTTGCAATCCCACTCCTGGGCATATATCTGGGGAAAACTCTAATTAGAAAAGATACATGCTTCCCTTACCCTCCTTTAAAAGGATTTCCTGTGCTGAGATTTTTAATTGGTTTCCCTCTGGGCCCATTTTGTTTGTTTTTGCCCTTTATCTATCTATCTATCTATCTATCTATCTATCTATCTATCAATCTATCATCTATCTATCTAATTTATCATCTGTCTATATTAACTGAAGTCATCTGGTGATCTGTCTATATAATGTTTTGTGATGGAGAGTAGTCTAAGAAATAAGTTTAGATAAGTAGGATGAGTTCAGAGGGGCTTGGAACTGAAATTTTTCCACTGGTACAAAATTCTCTCTCATTGTCTCCACACACGTAAATTCAACTCTTTCTTTAATGCCTTTCCAGTACAGGACTTGAAAGATGGGACTTGATAACTTAAAAATAATAGTAAAAAGTCATGAGAGTGAAAAAGCTTGCATATGGAGTGAGGAGCCATGGAAAAACCAAACAATGACGTTCACTATATTACCAAAATGAAAAAAAATCATATGATAGTATTAATAGATACTGTAGCAATTGGCAAAACAAAATTTCAATTCCTGTTTTTTAAAACTCACAGGAAAATAAGAATAAAAAGGAAATTCCTCAACTTGATAAAGGACATCTTCAAAACATCTACAGTTATAGTGAAATGTCAGACAGAGAAAGACAGATACTATATGTTATCACTTAACATGTGGAATCTGAAAAATAAAACAAGTGAATGAGTATAGCAAAACAGAAACAGACTCGCAGATATAGAGAACAAACTAGTGGTTATCAGTGCACAGAGGGGAGGGGTGAGATAGTAGTAGGGGATTAAGAGATACAAACTCTAAGCATAAAATAAATAAGTAACAAGTATACATTGTACAGCACAGGGAAATACAGCCATTATTTTGTAACAACTTTAAATGGAGTATGATCTATAATAACATTGGATTACTATGTTGTACACCTAAAACTAACGTAATATTGTAAATCAAGTATACCTCAATAAAAATTAAACAAAAAAAAGATACATGCACCCCAATGTTCATAGCAGCACTATTTACAGTAGCCAAGACATGGAAGCAAGCTCAATGTCTATCAGCAGATGAGTGGATAAAGGAGATGTGAGATAGATAGATATATATATATGTATATGTATATATAAAATGGAATATTACTTAGTCATAAAAAATGAAGTAATGCCATTTGCAGCAAATGGATGGACCTAGAGATTATCATATTAAGTAAAGCAAGTTAGAGAAAGACAAAGACAAACATCATATGATGTCACTTATATGTGGAATCTAAAAACTGATACAAATGAACTTATTTACAAAGCAGAAGTAAGCTCACAGACATAGAAAACAAACTTATGGTTACCAAAGGGGATAGCTGGGGTGGGGGGGTGCGGGGGTAGAGATAAATTAGGAGTCTGGGATTTACATATACACACTACTATATCTAAAACAGGTAAACAACAAGGACCTACTGTAAAGCACAGGGAACTATATTCAATATCTTGTTATAACCTATAATGGAAAAGAATATGAAATATGAAAAAGTATATATATATACACACACACACATATATAACTGACTCACTTTGCTGTATATCTGAAACTAACACAACATTGTAAATTAACTCTACTTCAATTTAAAAAATGGTTTAAAAAAAAATAAAGAAACCCATAGGTCTTTTCTGGGCCTCAGACTTCTTGCATCCGAGTCCATAGATCTTAACTGTCTCTATGAAGAGGCAGAGTATTGCTGGGTCCAGGGCCACCAGCTTCCCTGGAGCACCCACATAGAGATGCCACTTACATGTACTGCAGTGTAAATAGCACCTTCCAGATTGTGCAAAGTTGCAGTGCCGGTTGGTTCTGCATTTTGTGTTGAATGCATGTCATGAGGGCCAACACTTCCTACTATGAATCCTGAACAGCATGGTGGGCAACATTTGCCTTTAGAGAAATGCATGCATTACTTAGCAGTTTCATTTCTTTCCTTGTTATAGGAGACATTATCTAATCATATCATACTCCAAGCTCTTCTATCTCTATTCATGCCAAGTTATTATATTTGGAATCTAAAATTCTCTTTTATAAAGATGATGAATTCAACCTGCTTAATACTAATTACAGTTTTGGAAACACGTTTTTTAACATATGCATTATCTAAAAATTATAAATCTATGGTTTTGCGCTTTTTCCTATCTATAATTAAATCACATGAAAACACACTGATTTTACATCATTATAATAAAGGTGTATTCTGATATCTCTGGTGACTGTGGCTTCCTGACATTCATTATTTAATTGTTAGAGACTTTACTACCAGCTCACATGGTGTTATCTAAATTAATTGTGAACTTTAATACACTTGGATTGGAAAACGAAATTGGCTGTCTCCTCCATAAAGAAGGCTCAGAAAGCTGAATAGACCAATTTTATGTTAACAACTTAATATCCTCTTACAGTTAGGAGCAAAATCTGAATGTTTAGGGAAATGCCCCTTTCAGTTTATAAGAGCTTCTACATTGTAACACTATTCTATCAGTTGAATGGAGAAAGAAGTATTTTATTCAGCTGTTTGGTGATTGTGTTCTGAATTAATTTCAAGACTGCAAAGTCAGTGGATCTAAGCCATTACCTTAAATATGGTCTGAATATCCAGGGCTCTCACTCTGGCCTAAAGTGCTTGCTGGAAACCCTTGGCTGGTCTAGGAGCGGACACAGTCCAGGGAAAATGCCAGGGTCATTCATCATCTCATCAGTGGCTGGAGGAGCTGCAGACCACACGAAAGCCAATATATCTACTGGATGGACCAGAGAGGGAGGTAAAAGTCAAAAGGCAGAAAACAGGCACGTTCTTCCATGGATCAGGGCAAAAAAATATTTGACAAAATCTCAGTATAGTCAGTACAAAAAATAAATGATAAAGATTTCTATTTGTTGAGTGTCTGTTATGATGGAGGTACCAAATATGGAGCTTTATAAACATACCTCATTTAATCATTACATTATGTGTGCAAAGAAGATTTGATTGCCTCCATTTTATAGATGAGAAAACCGAGGCTTGGAGTGATCAGAAAACTTGCTCAGGAGCCCACAGCTAGAAAGTGGTAGAGACAGGGTGTGGGATCTTTATTTTATACACTGTTGATAAAAATGGTTGAGGCTTAAGTCTGTAAGGTAATATTAATCTGTACAGCTCTATAGCAAGGCTAAGCGTAAGGCTCAGAGAGACTAGAACTGGGTCCAAATCACACTGCTAGTAAACTGCAGAGCTGGGACAGGAGCCAAGGTCATTTTAATTCTAAAACTTATGGTCTTTCCAACACATGGCGTTCCACCGCCCACGACGTCCTTTCTGTTACACTAAACAGCCTCTCTAGGGAAACAAACAATTATTTTTCTGCCCAAGGTGCAGAATCCTAGTTCTGCTTTTAAGATAGACAACACGGTAGATGTATCTTCAAGGTCTTCATCTATCCAAAGCTTGACAGGCAGGTCTAGGAATTTAAAAGGGGCTCTGCACTGAGCATCTCGGCCACCCCGGCACCTGGGGACACTCTCCAGCCTGAAAGGTTCTACTGGAAGAGATTCTCAGCTAAAGCAGCAGCGTGTGCTGTGGCAGCAACCGGGAGGTTCTGGTTTGGAATGTTAAAGCTTGCTCCTTCTATTCTTCCTTTACATTCAACACTTTCTCATTCCTTTTGGGCTGTGTGTCTGTCTCACCCACGGAATGGAAAGATTCCTCTAGGTCAGGAGCGTGTCTCCAGTTAGCCCTTCCACACGTACTTGTTGAGATTCTCCTACGGGCCAGGTATTGTGTTTCATCCCGAGCCAAACAGACGCGGTCCCTGCTTGCACGTTTTAGTGGAGGCACCAACAGGCAATGACAGCAACCTGGTGTGATAAAGCTTGTGACGGGAAAGCGCAGCACGTTGTGGGAACACATGTAATCCATATTTAGAGACCAGGGGCGGGTTCTCGAGGGGACGTCCAAGAGAAGCCCCGAAGGATGGGCCAAAGTCAGCTGTGAAATCTGGGGGTCCCGGCGGTTGGCGAGGGCTCAGGACAGAAAGAACACACTGTTTGAAGGGGTGGAAATGAGGAAGCGAGTGGGGTATTTGAATAATTGAAAGTTCGGTGTGGAAGGATCCAGAGTGCTTGGGCCGGGAGGGGTTGGAGGGGGGGCACCGTGTGGGCCAGCCTGGTGCCCTCCTCGTGGGGCATGCGTAAGGACCCATGTGTGCGTTTGCACGTTGGTTTTCTTGGTTGGTTGGTTTTTAAAGGCTTTGGATTCGTTCCTCCCGTCGGGTGTTTGGTGTCTGCTCTCTTGGCTTTTTTTTTTTTTTTTTTTTTTTTTTTTTGTGGTGCTGTCAAATTGTGATTTTGATCCTTGGCCAGGTTGCCTCGTTTTGCTCCACTCCCTACTGGTTTTGTAAACGGAGCTCTATTAATACTTTATTCACAGTGAAGTTGTTGGGACTCATTATCTGATGCCTGTAAAGCCACGTGAGATGATTGGCTGAGAGACACGCCAAGGAGTCGCGTTGCTTCTCAAAAGCCCTGATTGCTTCCGGCAAGCTTCCCTTCTGTTTCTGTGGGACCACAGCAGCAATTTACCCCAGCGCCTGTTTTCCCGGCCTGTGACTCAGGGATCATCTGGCAGCTGGGAGGAGCGCTGGCCGCATCTCTGACATCCGGCCCAAGTCCTTCAGGCAGATCTGCACCTGAGGACGGGAGTGGGGAACCTGACCCCCCCCCGCCCGCCACCAGGAGGGGGACGCAGCCCCACATTGGGATTCTTGTGTAAGAACAGAATCCCCTCCCCTCCTCCCCAATCCTGGCTTCCCTGTCCTGTTTCCTAGTCATCAAATCCTGCTTTCTCTTGCTCTCTGGGATATTACATCCTTCAATACCTGTCAGAAACAATTAGCAGTGAGTTTTTTTTCCCCTACCTGTTTTCAGAGGAGAAATTAATGGTTGATATTCAGACCTTTCTCCTGACATGACATTTTCTGCAAAGATGGAAAACAGAAAGTGGCAGCCTCAGAGATAGGCAATGCCTATCAGACTTTGAAGACACACTTCACTCAGTGGTGAGGGATGGGAGATGTCAGTGCCAACGACAGGAGAATCAGATACTTGAGGAGCTGGCCCAGGAAGGAAGGGAGTGTCTGTCCTTCCCCCAAATGCCCGTCCTCTCCACTCCTGTCCACCTGCCGGTCGCAGAATCGCAGCGTGTTGCTCACCTCTTCCAGAACGTTCTCTTGAGTCGTGTCATGCAGCCCTCCCCACCGCATAGTGTACTTTGTACAGTGGATGGATTGCGAAGGGCGTACCTGAGCCCAGCTGTCGGCACTCCGATGGCTCTCTCTGGACAGGCCCCTGGGCAGCGTAACATCTCTGAGCTTTGCTTCACTCCCGTGCAAAATGAAGATAAGAGCAGTAAACCTATGAAGGTGGGGGAGGAATTCTAAGGTATAATTAACTTAAACAGTCTGTTACATGTGCAAATATTAGAATCTTATCCCTTTTAAGTGCTTAGCTTACTGAATGCTTTATGCATTATTTATAATTAATTATAGTGTATCAATGACAGTTATATAGCTGTGTACCTTTTTATAAAGAGGCATCACATGTATTTTTCCTGTTGATTGGCAGAAAGTCTTGTGATTTAGGAGAAGAAGGTATTATTATCATCTTGATTTTAAAGTTGAAGAATCGGAGGCTTGCGCTGTTCTCCAAATGCGCCCTTACCTGGTGGTCGCGTGGGCCGTAGCTTCTGGTCAACACTAGAGCGTTAGTTCCCCGGCGGTGCCCAGGAGTTTGGGTGTGCAGGGACCACGTGGGCCTTGCCCGGTTAGATCAGACAAGGACCATTCCATTCCAGGAGCCCCCAGTTTCATACTGGTGCACGGGGACAGGTGGAAATTCTCAGGTCGGCCTCATTTTATAAGACAGAGAAAACCTTCTGAATGCTTCCCTCTTGAGAATTCACTGAGAACGGCTTGGATTGGGTTTGTCAGCTGCATCAAGTCCAGGAGATGAGAACGTGCTCTCGTGCTTGAAATGATAAGATCCTGACGCACGCGTAGGAACCTGCAGTGTGGTACTTGCGTCTCTGGGGAGGAGTCATTTTCCCTCAGCACCAGCGCTTACGCGGATTCTTGCCCTTCGGGTGTGGATCCTCCTTGGTCTTTGCCTTCATTCTCCTTCCTCCCATTTCCTGCACTTTCCATTCTCAACAGCTCACATGGTGGATTTTCTGTCTGTTTTTAGTGTCAAAATATTCATTTTCAGTGGAATGTTGTATTGTGATGTCTTCCAGAGTCTAAGAGGGAATCCGGGATAAAACAGCATCTCTTCCTGGTTCCGTTCTGAACGTGATGCCGGGTCTTGAGGCGGCCCGGGTGAGGGAGCTGCTGCCATGTCCTCCCAAACCGGATCCTGTCGCACTTTCACAAAATGACTCCAGTGCAGCTCGGAGAGCACCAGCTCTAAAATATCTGTCAGCCTTTTGGTCTCTGTGTGAGAAGTAGAAGGGAATGCGCACCGTTATGTGTTTCTGGCTTCTGGTCTGTCCTCCTGGGTAGATCTTTCTCTCGCCCCAGGAAGGTCTGAAAGCGTATGTTCTGCCACCAAGCCACGCCCTCGGCTTGCCGTCCACTAGCGATGGGAACCGCATAGGTGATAAGGAGCACCCGCCCGGCCCCTCACAAAAAAGAAGTGATGATCTGTACCTCCGGGGGTGTTGGTTGCTTTATGTAAATTGTTCACTGAGTCCCTGCAAAACCCTCCCTCCCCGCAAACCCAGCAGCGAATCCAAGTGGCTCTGCCTCCAAAACCTTTCCAGGATACGGTCCCTTCTCAGCGCCGACACCGTCACCACTGGGGTCCTGGCCTCTGCTGCCTGGGTTCCGTCGCCGCCGCCCTGCTGGCGTCGTCTCGCCCCGTCCGGACTCTAGTCTAGTCTCAACACAGCGGCAGCGGGAGCTCTTCCAAACTTGCCCCCAACTCGTCCCCCCGCTCCCATTCAGAGTAAACTCCCCAGTCTTGACGTCTGCCTCCAGGACCCCTCTGGCTTTGCTTCTTGCTGCTTCCAGCTGCACCCCCGGGGCCCCCATCCTCCAGCTTTCTCCGAAGCTGCCAGATGTGCTTCCATGTCCCAGCCTTTGCCGTGCTCTTCCCTGCCCTGGTCTTCACCCCGGGAGCCTCGGCTCACTCTGTGTTTGCTGGATGACGTCACCCCCATCACGCCCCCATCTGCTTTGCCTTGCTTTATCACTACTGTACAGTATAGTATATATTCTGATGTCTTTCTTTCTTTGCTTATTGCCTGTCATTTTTTATTAAAATACGGGCTCTGTGAAGGTGGGAACTCTGTGTCCACTACTGTATTCCCAGAATGGAGAAGATGCTTCATAAAGAATAATAAGTGGGTTAATAAAGGAATTTCATAACTAATTAATCAGCATTTGTTCCTTGAGTGAATACGAAGGCATTTTCTAGGTTGTAAAGAGTTGCTTTGGCCTCTTCATCGCATCCCTAACTGCCCTTCTCTTTTGGTTTTCTCTCAGGCAAGATAAATTTTGCTTGATAATTAACATTCTATTTTTAAAATGTAATTCTTACATTTTAAACCTATGATTCCCTTTCTACTTTCTTCCTCTCATGTTTGCATCAAAGATTGAGGGGAGTTAGCTTGTTTCTACCAAACAGATGGACACGCTTGTGCTTAGATGGAGATACATGAGGTTTTTTTACACTAAGTGTTCTTGCATCTCAGATTTCCAGGATTAGCCTTACCGTGAAGGGCAGAACATCACATGGAGGAATACGGTAGTCTGGTCAGAAGCCTGGTGGTGAAAAGCACTGACTTTATAACCTCACGACTGAGGTTCAAATCCCAGTTTGGATGGTTATAAGCTGTGTGACATTGAACATGTTGCTTAACTTCTCTGTGCTTCAGTTTCCATTTCTGGAAACTAGAGAAGGTAATGATGATATCAGTTATATAATCGCATAAATTTGGACTGAGAATTAAATGTGTTTATACTTGGAAAGTATTTAGAGCCAGGCCTAGCAAGTGAAAATGTTTGTTGAAAAAAACAAACACATCACAGGACACTTCCTCTTCCTGGCTCTGGTGGGCAGATCATTTCCTGTCCCTGGGCCTCCAGCTATAAAATGGAGGGGATAGCAGAGATTGAATTATTTCTAATTGTGATTTTTATCTGCTCTAAAATGTGAAATTTAAGGTGAGGCTGTCTCAGTGCCAGGAAGACAGATTTCATGCTTCTGTTTTAATTTAATTTTTACATTACTTCTGCCCTGGTCTTCAGGTTTCAAATGGATTATCCAGATTTCAGATCCAAAGCCTGCCAAGCCCTTCTGTTTCCCCAGAAGTTTTTTTCCTGATACGCAGGGCGGACACCCAGTAAGTGTTCTTAGGGGCCTTGAAGGGCCAAGACGGAGCCACGGGGTTCCCCAGCATCCTGGCCCCTGTGGCTGGGGGGATCCTGGCGTGGCTGCATCACCAGAACTGTGCATGTGAGGGGGCCAGGGCAGGCTGGGCCTCAGCAGGACTTTGCAGAAGTTGTGCCGGAAGTGACCTGTCCACTGTCTCCAGGACCCCTGAGCGAAGGGGGGGAGGAACAGAGCCCGAAGGTCTGTTTGGTCTCTCTGTGACCTCCTCGGGAGGACATTGAAACACTGGGTGGGCTTCCTCCTCAAGGTGAGAGGAATTAATCGTCCCTCCCTGCGGTGATGAAAAGGGAGTTGTGCCTATAACTCAGGTGCCCACAGGCGTGACCCTAACTTCCTACCCTGGCTCCCAGGAGCCCCTACCCACAAAGTGTTGAAACGTGTGCTTGTCTACACAGCTGGCCTCAGTCAGCCAGTCCCTCCTCCTCAGAGAACTCGTGTTCCTTCCTCCGTGCCCCATGCACGGGGATACCAGGATCTCTGTGACTCTACTGACTGTGACGTGTGTGGCCTTCCCAGGCTGGAGGTGTTCCAATGCAGGGACCGGGGCTGGCAGGTGGTGCTGGTGACCAGCGTGTGTGCACTGAGGCCTGAGGACCCCGGAGAGGGGTTCCAGAACATGGAGCTCTTGGAGGCTGTCATGCCAGCAGGAGAACAGGGGCCCGTGGGCCAGGCTGATCCGCCTGGATCTCTCAGCAGCTGACTCCATCTCTTAACTCAGCCCAGATACGATCCTACCGCAAATCTGAAGGCCGAGGAGCTTTTCCAATAATCAGTGGCTTTAACAGTCCTGGTTTTGTATTTTCCAGAAGTTGCCCCAAAGGTGTTCAGGTAGATTGATCTCCACAAGGAAAGTAAAGAAGAGAAAAGGGAAGTAGGGAGGAAGGAAGGAGAGAAAGAGGAAAGGATAGACCCCCTGGTGGAGAATAGGTGCCCGGATCACGGTGGTTGGATGGCTGAGCGCACACATGGCACAAGTCACAGCAAGGTTGTCACTGATGCAGGAGCGGGACCAAGTTAGCCCTCCTTGGTCACAAAATAGAAGCCAGCCCTACGTTGTAACCAATGGGAGAAAAGACACTGAGAATTGGATGTCCAGGTTCTGGTCTCTGCTGCTGTCTGATGGGGTGGGACGCCTGGAAAAATCGCCACCTGCGTCGGAACTCAGGTTTCTCGTCTGCTATCTTAGGGAGTCAAACAAGAGAATCTCTTCAGTGCCGTTAAGTAAAGAGGTGGTGGTTTATGCATCCACCTCGCAAACATCTGCTGAGTGTGTATGTCTTCCAGACCCTGGGCTTAGAGGAGAGAGACGTTGAGGAGGGGAAGGAGCTTCAGCCACGGGGACACTGCAGCTGAGGGCGCAAGGGCTCTGCTGGCATCAGAGCAGAGAGGACTGGGCTTCCGAGAATGGCTCTCACACACACCTGGCACAGGTTACAGGTGCAAAACCCCTGATTATAATGCATGCCATTCCTGGTATCAGAAAGGCATGTTGCCATGAAACTTTGGCTTTGCTTCAAAGCACAGTAAAGCAGGAATCATCTCATGGAGTGATCTTTACTCAGAGTTCTTTCATTAAGAACCCTCACTCCTTCCTAAACACTTGGACCCCTATTCAGGACTAATCATTTCTGGCACGTTTTTGAAATTGTAGATCACTGAGATAGAAATGCAACTTACAGAATTCTGAATGCTCTTTTCATACCTGGTTTTGTCCACTTCAGTTACCAAAATCTTGACTTTAGCAGTGAAGCCCGACATGGTGCTGAGGAGCTGGCTGGTAGGAGCGTGTGGGAAGCTGAATGTTAGATATTCAGGAATTGTGCAGGTCAGTTTACAACACCGGTAACTTCAAATTGGCCCTGGTGGGAGTATTTACCTCACAGAAATCAGCAACCAGTACACATCAGAGCTTTTTTTGTTTTTGTTTTTTTCAGAGAGCTGGTGGACCAGCCTACCACTGGGTGGAACCCACTTGGTGCAGGTACTAGTTGATAGAATTTACCCAGAGGAATTTTTCGCAACAAATATATGGAGAATCATTGAAGCAATACATGATAATAATACAGAATACTAGAATCCAGAGATCAGCCATGTGTATATGGTCAACTACTATTTGACAGGGGAGCTGAGAATATTCACCGGAGAAAAGACAGTCTCTTTAATGAATGATGCTGGGAAAATTGGATATCCACATATAAAAGAATGAAACTAGACCCCTATCTTACACCACTCACAAAGATTAACTTGAAGTGGGTTGAAGACTTAAATCTAAGACCTGGAACCATAAGACTCCTAGAAGAAATGATAGGAAGGAAGCTCCTTGACATAGGTCTTGGCAGTGATTTTTTTGGATATGGCACCTAAAGCACAAACAACCAAATCAAAAATAAACAAGTGAGATTACATGAAACTAAAAAGCTTCTGCACAGCAAATGAAATAATCAACAAAATGAAAAGACAGCTTACAGAATGGGAAAAAATATTTGCAAACCATGTATCTGATAAGGGCTTAATATTCAAAATATATAAAGAACTAATACAACTCAATAGCAAACCCCCCCCCCCAAAACAAATAATCCAATTAAAAATGAGCAAAGGATCTGAATTGACATTTTTTCCAAAGAAGATGTATGAAGGGACAACAGGTTGATGAAAAGGTGCTCAGCATAGCTAATCATCAGGGAAATACAGATCAAAATCACAATGAGAAGTCGCCTCTCACCTGTCATAATGGCTATTTTCAAAAAGACACGAAATAACAAGTGTCGGTGAGGATGTGGAGAAAAGGGAACACTTGTGCACTGTTGGTGGGAATATAAGTTGGTACAGGCACTATGGAAAAGAGTATGGAGTTTCTCAAAAAATTAAAAATAGAACTACCATATGATCTAGCAGTTCCACTTCTGGGAATATATCCAAAGGAAACAAAAACATTATGTCGAAGAGATATCTGCACGCCCATGTTCACTGCAGCACTATTCACAATAGTTAATATATGGAAACAACCTAAGCGTCCATTGACAGCTAAATGGATAAACAAGTTGTGATAAAGAATTCTATATTATAGAAAAATATATATGTGTTACTCAGCCATAAAAAAGAAGGAAATCCTGTCATTTGCAACAAGGTGGATAGATTTTGAAGGCATTATGCTAAGTGAACTGACTCAGAGGCAAATACCATATGAGCTCACTTATATGTAGAAGCTTTAAAAAAAAAAAAACTCACAGAAAAAGAGATAAGATTTGTGGTTACCAGAGGCGGGGAGTAGGTTGAAGGGGAATTGGATGAAAATGGTCAATAGGAACAAACTCCCATTTATAATTAGTCCTAGAGATGTAATGTACAGCCTGATAACTATAGATAACAGTCCTGTGTGATATATTTGAAAATTGTTAAGAGAATAGATTCTGAGTTCTCATCACACACAAAAAACAAACTTTTTTTTTTGTATCTACATGAGACTATGAATGTTAACTAACTTATTGTGGTAATCATTTCACAAGAGATTTAAGTTAAATCATTATGCTGTACACTTTAAACTTGTGGTCACTTTTATCTCAACAAAACTGGAAAAATATGTGAAAAAAGTACAGAATACCAGTCATTCCCAACCTTCGCATTTTTTGCCATATTTGTGTATAACCTATATCAGTACACTTATTTTCTAATTTAATGCTATTCATGTTTTTACTTAAATAAATTTATTTTAAAAGGAATTTATATTGCTGCTGTAAATGGGAATACGTATCTTTTGCTCTAATATGTTGTAACAAATGAATAACATTAAAATAATCTCATCCATATATTATTCAGAATCATTCCACATACTGCCAGAGGTGTATACAATGGACAACAATAAGGGTATAAAATGAGTTCTTATGGTAGTTTCCAGTGTCTTTTCTTTAAGGAATAATAATTGCAAAGGTTATGCTACATTTACTAGAATGAGGCATCACTATATCATGTATACCTTGTATACATGGAATTACATATACAAGTGCATTAGTTATGTACACTAACTCACTTGATCATTGTAAAAATATCCTATGAGGAAGGTGTTATCATAGTCCAATGTTACAGGGAAGGAAACCGAAGCACAGAAAGTTTAAATGACTTGCCCAGGATGAGGGGCAAACCCAGGATGGAGCCCAAGCAGCTCTGCTCTTCTCAGCTATACTTCACGCCTCTAATCAGCAACTCCTGTTAAAACTAAAAATACATATAATACTGGGATTGCTCCAGTAATCCTAAACCTTGGAAGACCTTGAAAGCTATTCCATAGATATAAAAGCCATATACTTAAGAGTATATATTTGTGATTAAGCTATTACAGCTTTGGTAGCAAAAAGTAAGACTGCCCGCTGGTGGGTGAATGGTAGAATAAATTTGGTTATATTACACTGGGAATTTATGCAGTCTTCAAAAAGAATAATTCAAACTAGGCCAGATAATTTGGAGGAATTTCCGCTGGGTTTCCTTGAATAAGAAAAGGAAGATGTGGACAAAAAAATGTGCAGTCATCCTAGTTTTATAAAGTACACGTTAAAATGATCTGTTCTCCTGGCGGCCATAGGTGATGGCAGGCTTGAAAGTGTCTGCCTTGTAATGAGTGTGGAGCTGCAGCTGTGTAAGTTTTATATCCCCACAACTGCTGAGATGAACATCATTCCATATCAGCTTGCCATTTGTATTCTGTGAATAATCCTTTGCACGTTTTCATTTGTTTATTAATCGCCTCTTTTTAATTTGCAAGAGTTCCAGTTGTTTAGGTTTGTTTGTTTGTTTGCTTTTTGCTTTTTTGACGTGTGGCCTCTTCACTGTAAATGTCTTTTTTCCTTTCTTTCTTTTTTAAACAAATCTCTTATTTGTGTTTGGTCTTTCTTACGAAAGTTTCCGATTTTTAAGTAGTCAGATACATTTATTGTCTTTTTTATAAGCTTCTGTTTTGTTCCATCTCAAGTCAAAAGTGGGGGAAAGGAAAACCAAACAGACCCAAATAAAACCTTGGCTGGAAGGGGCCTCTTCTCCCTAACAAGACTCAGAACCTAAAGTGAGTCCCCTACCTGCGCCGTTGGTGCCGTGTCCTGACTCCCCCTGTGTAACACCGCCACGCCCCTCACCCCAGGGCAGGAGATGAAGGCTTCACTGTTTAAGCATTTTACGCCCCAACTGTGTGCTTCACTTTTCCATCCAGGCTGGAAACCTGGATGGTTAGTAACCAGCCCGGGGCCTCACAGATAAGCTTCAGAATCAGAGTGAGGAGAGAAGGTAGCAGAGTTGAGTTCCATTAGCATATTGATGGCACAGCCACTCCTCGTATTTTACTATCCTAATTAGATGGGTATTAAGTTATATTTAAAGCTTAAATCTTCGTTATATCCCATTACTACTGTGGATTTAAAAAAATCCAACATGGCTTTGAATCAAGGTAGATTTTTAATTTGGCTTTCCTGCCCATTATTTTATCTGTGAGCTGGAGTCTTCTCTTTTTTGAACTCCATGCAGTATTTAAGGAGCTTGTCAGACATGTAGTTAATTTCATATTTCTCATGAAGATCCTCTGGGGCCCATGGGGCAGTGGGAGATGACTGCGTCCCCTCTGCTGATGGCTGTCTCCGGGCAGATCTGCCTCCCTCCAGCGTCCCCAGATGCCCACGTGCACAAGCTGAAGCCATCAGGTCACTCAGACTCCTGCCCCTCCCGCCCCAACAGGACTTAGGCGTCATACAGTCTAAGGAACGTGTGTAAGCCGTCTCCCCGCCCCATCCTCCCTGTGAGGATCCCTCGTTCTCATCCTCATCTCCTTTGACCCCAGTATCAGAAAGGCACCAGCACCCAGACAATTCTCCTTCGCGCCCAGACAATTCTCTCTCCTAGTCTCTCTCTCTGCTGCCAAAGCATCTTTTCTGGAGAACACATCTTTGTCTTTCTCCTTTGAAGAATCTTGAATGCTTAGGAGGTGAGACCCAAATTCCTTGATGTGGCACCCAGATGCCTTTGTTTCCTGACCCCAACCAGCCCATGCAATCTTACCCTCATCAACACCATCCTCCATAAACAACCAAAAATACCCCAGTGTGATGAGTGTAGGTTGAGGCGTGAAATGGACCAAACTCAGGCCTTGCTCTCACCGTTCTGGTTTTAATGGGCCGCACTTGCCCTCCCGTGGCCTCAACTGTCCTTCCCCCTTCTCTGTCACCTCCTGTCTGAAGCTTTCCTAATAGCCTAGTGAAAATTAATCGCCCCCTTCTTTGGTGCTCCTTGGTAATTTTTAATACCCTAATTCTTAGTGATGAAGGTCTTGCTGTCCCTGGCCTGATCACACGTCTTGGGAGGCAGAGCCAACATCATGTTCATCTTGGTGACTTTTGCCCACAGCACATGGAATGCAGTTGTTCCTCAGTGCACGTTTGTGGGAAGGATGCAGGGCGAGAAAAGGAAGGAAGCAAACATGTTGTGACCTTAAATAAGTACCTCCCTGGGCCACACTTGGCTCCTTTGCTTCTTGCTCCCCTGCTTCGTTTTACTTGTTTGTTTATTTTCTTATTTATTTGAAATGATACAACTAGCCTACAAGCTTTGCTTGTTGTGAGGATTCAAGAAGTGACTTGCACTATATCAGACACATAGCAGGCGTCCCCAAAGATTACATATCGTTATGTTCCTCTTTACTCACGTTATCACTTCTACCTGAATGAATTCCAGCTCTGATTCTAACGTGCACTAAATATAAGAGGAAGGAAGGACCCTTGCATAGAGTCCAGGTTAGCATGCTCTCTGTTTCTTTTGCTTCACTACGAAATCCGCCACCTCCTTCCTACCTGGTCTCCTTCCCAGGCATCAGGGAAAGGGTTAAGGGAGAGGAGAAAAGGCTGAGCCACCAGCATGTGGAGGGCGAGCAGAAGCCACATGGGAGGTTTGGTGGAGCAAAGCCCAGTAGCTAATACTAACGAGATTCCTGGAAGAAATCCCTGGGACTGAAAACATTGGGGGCGATGCCGAGGTCCTTCTGAAAGAACAGAGTTAATGAGAAACAGCACCTCCAGAGGTCTGCCCGCCTCCAGCTCAGCATTCCAGCCCCGATCAGGTGACTTTGTTGCTGATGGGTGACAGCTTAATTTACAAGAATGCCAAGCAACAGCAAATTTGAAAATAAACCAAATATACACATTATAAGAAAAGGGAAATGGGATTCTGAACTCCACTGCGTCGTTTCCCTGAAGCTTCACCAACCCCATAATTAGATGATACCTAAACTGTCTGAAACATTAATATTAAATATTATGAGAAATTTACTGGAGATTGTGCCATACCTCCTATTTATATTTCTGGTCTATCTTGTCTCTCTTATTTTAATAGAGAATATATATGTGCATATGTGTGTGTGTACTTGAGAAATTTCCATTAGGAATGAATTCTGATGTCTTAATAGATTAACCTTGCTGGTACCTAATATAATTAATTTTAAAAAAATGAAATTCCTACCACTGCACAGATTTTAATGGGTAGGCGTTCTTGGTTTCCCTCTAGAAATCTCCCTGCCTGAGGCTGCAGTTTTCCTAAAGGCCCACTCCCCGCAGATTCCGGTGGGAAGCTTGCCCGCACAACAGCTGTGAGCGCAGGCCAGCGCTTCTCAGCAGAATCTCTCTCAAAGGATGGGACTGGTGTCTACCTGACCCCCTTGCAGAGTCTGAAATGACTTAGTCTTTTAATAGCACAGCCTTGCAAACATCCCGGGGCAACCAAGAGTCATGTTGCTATTCTAGGAAGGCAGACAAGCATCGCCTCCATGCCAAGGAGACACAAGGGACCAAGAGCTTAGCACCTCCAATGCCCCGTGCATTTAGATTCTTCGAGAGATGACTTCAGCAGACTCTTCGATACTGATTTTTCTGAGAAGTTGTGAGTCCAGCCATCACATTGCCTTCTTGGCACAAATTTCCTAAGAAAACTCTTCCAAGGTTTCCAGAAATATAAAACCAGGTCTGGTTCTTGTGGGCGCTTGAAGGGTAGAGGGGGGACGAAGGCGATCAGAGCTGGGGCGCTTTGCCTTTATCTGTCACCTCCCGCCTTGCAGAGGGGGGACGTGGTCCTCTCATCAGGAGTGTCCTGCTGTTTTCTAACAGATTCTGAAAGGCCGTGCTCCTCTCTGTACGTCTAAAAAGTGCCAGGAAGGAAGTGGTGACCAGGAGTTCACGTCATCTAACGTTGAAAGCGCACAGTGGCCTCTATTTCAGTACCTGCAGATGCTCGTCTGTTTGGGATGCAGGGGGCTCTGCTGTATCCCTAGCTCCGCCTCCCGACCCTCCTCTTCTGCCCTGCAGAACAGCTCGTGTTCAAATTCGGGGCGTCTTAAGCCATCTCTACTGAGGGTCTTCTGTTAGGGCCCAGTCTCTGGAAACATGTTTTATTGTGCGCCCTTGAAAGTTCCTGCCTTTGGTGAGGAATTTCCTTGCCCATCACCTTTTAGCAAGAAACATTTGAATATAGAATTCCCCATATAAAGCTGGTAGGGTCACAGAGTGCCAGTGGGTCCTCTACTTGAAGGACAAAGACTTCCCTAATTCCCAGTGGCTGTCTCAATCAGCAGCGGCAGGCGTGCTGCAGGAATCCAGCCCCCTCCTGCCCAGCGCTGCCGTGGTGGCCGGTGTGCCAGGGATGGAGAATGGAAGGGAGTCCTTCCAGGGCCCCTGGTCCTTCTGAATCTCAGAGGTCCGTTGCTAATGAGAGTCGTAGAGATTAAATTAAAGAACACCTGTCAACTACCGTTCTTTCTTTGCTCTTTAAAAAATGTTTTTTCTCCTTTTAGGTGCCCTTTTTATGAGCTTGAAAAAGTTCTAGTTAAGGAAATCTCTCCTTGGTAAACACTGTATTCTTTCAGTCTAATGAAGCTAAGGTTAGGGTGATTCTTTTTCTTTCTCTCTTCCTTTACCGTCACAATGAGCTATGTTAAAAAATGCATTTTCCAAAAGACTTCTTGTTTAATTCCTTCCTTCCTTCTTTTCCTTTCTTCTTTCCTACTTCCATTGACTGAAAATTTCTTTCTTTCCCCGAAACCCAAGATTGCTACTTTGGTTGATATAGAATTATGGGTTATTATACAAAACATGGAAAGCGTCACGGTTTTGTAAACTTCTTTTTAAAAAATTTTTATTGAACTGTAACAGAGACACAGAAAAGGGCACACATTATGAGTGTAAAACTTAAATTAAAAAAAAATAAACAAACATACTCATATCACCTCAGAGGGACTTGGGGTTACATGGGTGTGCTTGCTACTTTGTTATGTTTCTGAGCGCCTATCATGCGCAGGAGAAATTGTGCTCTATGAGGATGCTCGTTAAGCCAGACTGGGAGACTTGGTTGGTTCCTCTGCTGGCTCTGACAGGGGAAGCGGGGGTGGTTAAATGGCATCTCCAAGCCCAGGGCTGGTAGGCCGGTATGTGCCCTGCTTCTTGGCTCGGTCCTGAGCTAGCCTCTCCCCATGGTCCATTTCCTCTTCATCGCCCTTACGACACTTCGCGCTCAGACGGTTGGGCTGCCTCCTGGCATTGTTACATGGAAAGATTAATAAGCACAGTCCTAAAGTGCGTTGACATTCTCAAGTGCTGTGGAGCTGCTTAGTGGTGAGAGAATCACCGTGGAGCTGTCTGATTGCAGCCACGTCTTCCGAGGGAGTCTGCGTCGAATTGACAGCTCTGGGAGGTGAAGTTTAAAATACATGAAAATCAAAAGATCAGAAACGGGTGGTGGCAGTGTCAGCTCGTCCTCCTCTGCCTTTGTCTGGGTTACCTCAACCCTGTTGTAAAATGTCTCTTCCAGAGCATGGAGGACACCGTAAAGGCCTGTCTGTTCCAGGGTCTGGTGGGGACCAGCCGGCAGCTATGCCTGCTGTGGTCTGGCTGCCTAGACTCCAGGTGGCTCCGCAGAAGGAACTAGAAGGTATCATTGATTTTATGCCTGAACAACTCTATAGCATTAGGTAATGAGACCCTGCCATTTCCCAAGATACATTCACACCCAAGCAGGTGACAGACAGAGCACCTGAATGATGTCTCCTGGATTCCAAAGACCTTCCCCTTCCCTCTGCTGGCCACACCCCGGGGTTTGAAATGGCTTGAAGCTTCTGCAGCCTTCAGCTCCTCTGATACTGTCATTCCCTCCTTCTAGGGCCCTTGATCTTCTATCAAACCTAAAACTCCCATCCTCTCCAATCTGTGGGCTTCCTCTTGGCTTCACTTAATTCTTCATCTGTCTTAGAACATCTCAGCTGACCTACCGCTTGTCCCTTTTCACAGCTGGCTTGAAAAGCCTCATCTCTGAGCTCCCCATCATCCAGCTTCCTTACAGCCAGGTCTGAGCACCGCTGCAGGGGGATTATTTACCCACGGAGACGGGTTTTAGGTTAAACGTGCCCTTTGTATTTCTTGGTGTTTCTCTGCGTTGACTATTTGGACTCTTCCACTCCCTTCAAGCTTCCTACGTATCCTTTTTCATTCTCAACGTGGCCTGCCCCACGTTACAGATGAAATAGTCAGGTATGAATTCTCTCCAGTTTGGTACCTTCCTCCCACTTACAAATGTGTCTGTAGCCTCATCCACCCACCCCTCACTCTGCTTACAGGGGACCCTCACCCCATTCATGAACCCAATCATAAGGAACCCATGATTTTATTTTCAAAATCATCTCTTCAGACATTTTCGTTAAAAAAAGAAAAAAAGAATATGCTCAAGTCTCTCCCATCTTTGCAAAAGTCTCCTCCCCCAACTGTCCATTCCTGCTCCTTCATAACCGACTGAAGAGAGAGGAGTCTCCCCCGACATCCCGGGGGCTCCTCAAGACACAGCCCTTTCACTGCCTTATGCCCCGTTCACTCATTCCTCTCACCAAAATCAGAACGGGCTCTCGGTGCCCAGTCTGTCACCTGCGCGACTTTACGTCTCTCCGGCATGGATATTATCAACATTCCTTCTCTTTTCTCTTCAAAGCTCCACAGTCTCCTTCATAACTTTGTTGGCAAAAAGTTGTACATTTATGTAATTATTTGATAAATCTTCATCTCCCCAGTTGTACTGTGTACTCAGTGGAAGGAGAAAGCACGTCTTTGTGCTAAACATTTTAACCCTGGCGCCGAGCACACGTACTAGGTGTACAGTTTATATTTAATTGACTAAATGAGTGCTTTCATGGGAAATGTAGCACCTGTCTTTCTCCTAGTGTCTCTCTTACTTTTCTAGGCTCTCCTTTTAAAACACCTTCCTGGTGTTTTCCAGAGTATCGTTCAGCCTCTCTTTTCTCGCTCTTGATGGCAAGCTTGTAGAATCTGTTCTATGACTGTGGTTTCAAATGCCAGCTCCGTCCTAAGCTCTAGACTTACATAACCAACTTTCTACTAGATGTTTCCATTTGAATTTCCATAGGTACCTTAAATACATGTCTGCAGAAGCTGATGTCATCATCTCTGTCTAGTTTCGTTCTAGTCTTATGTTTTGGTCCAAATCGTCACTGTTGGCACAGTGTACAGTGTCCCACCCAAGACTCCTGGTAGGCACTTCAAATTACTACCTAGTCCCGTCCTCCGCATCAGCCACTGCTCTGACGACTACTGTACCCCAGCGATTCTACCTGCTTCCCGGATTTTTAACTTGTCCTCTCCTGACCATCCCCAGTGGTACCATCGTTATAACTTCTTGCTTGGAAAATACTTTCCTAACTGGTCTTTCTCCTGTTTTCAAACTTACCACTGTCAATCTATTTTCTATCATGCCGTTAAGTGTTTTTTTTTTAATGTAACAAAATTATAATATTACAATTACTTGCTTTGAAACATTGAAAAAAAAATGGGAAGACTTCTGAGTAGTTTGTGTAAGAAATATCAAACACTTCGTCACTCTCAAGCCCAGACTGTGCACTGTGTCCTCTCCCTGCCCTGGGCTGCTCACAGGCCCTCGTGCGTCCTTGCCTTGCACGGAAGGTTTCATTAACCTGAAGTGTGCCCCCTACCGTCCCCACCCAGCTTTCCTACCGGAACATTTCTCTTGCTTCACAGTTTGGTTCCTGCATCATCAACTCAGGGGACACTTTTCTGAACTACTGCCTGTTAAGTGCCCTCCTCTGAGCTTGCATAGACGCCTGCTCCCTTCTGCTTTAGTGACAATCATGTTGTCTAAGCGTGTTTGCCCTTGTGTCCTTCACTAGACTGAGCAGTGTGAAGGCAGTGACTGCAGATCCCCGCATGGTACACGTGGTACCCATCATATAATACGGGTTTCATGAATCTACCTTAAATCAATGTTGAACCCTTCACATTAGTGTTCCTATTGTGAAAGAATTGGGCTATTTTCCCACTAAGCTTCTGAATCCTGCAACTACTGCTGTGGTTTGGAGGAAAAGAATGAATGCCTATTCTACCGCCGCTGAGTTGTGGGGAGGGAGTGCCGTCAAAGTCCACACATGGGCCTCGGGGAGGCCTCCACTCAGGCCCGGGACCCTTGTTCTTTCCTGGGACCTACATGCTGCACTGGGTGCTCGTGTGGGTTTTTCTGCACGGGTGGCAGGAGTGTCGTTCCCACACGGCTTCCCTTACCATCCAGTGGCTTCGACCTGCCTTCTCCAGCTGCCAGGGGACATGTGCTTAGGGATGGAGACCCATTTCAACACTGACCTGAGACAGCCTGCTGTGCCTGAGACTACCTGGGAGAGAACAGTCAAGGCTTCCAAATTATCCAGAAGTGTGTGTATTCCTAGCTTGAGTCTTTGCCTGGGGTGCAGACAGTTGAGAATTGGCTGAGATTCAAAGCCAAGTACTCCAAAGAGCGGCAGGAGGGGTGTGTCCTTAAGCTGTGACACAGCTTTTCAGTGTCACCTTTTACATAATGGCAGATCCACTTAGGATCAGCCACGTAACATCATGAGGAGAGGCATGTGGGCAAGTCCCACGTCCTCACGAATCACTGCAGAGCAGAGCCCCCAGCTGACAGGCTTCATGGTCTCTTCCCTCAGACCTTCACAGAGCACATTTATCCCAGGACATACCTGTTCTAGGTGCCATGCATTCAGGAGCACACTTTGCTACCTTAGTAGGTTAACTCACTGGTCCTGACGACGTTGGTGGCTAACGGAACTGATAGCTGACATTTCCGAGCGCCTGGCAGATAACTCAGAGCAGCACACAAACGGTCTCAGTCAGTCCTGCCTCGGCCCTTTCAGGCACGTCTTGCATCGCCGTTTCTGCTTTTTCAGATGAAACAGTTGAGATATGAAGGACTCAGTAACCGGGCTCAGGGCGCTCCACAGCTCAGCTGGAGCTCCAAGGCTAGCGGTCTCCTCCCGAAGCCCATCCTCACTGTCCGTCGGCTTGTGATGGGCTAGCAGACACCGTGCACCCCGCCCGCATCCTCTGACTTCCCGCCGCCAGCCCTGGCTGGCCCCGCGTGGAGGCGGCCCGCCCCCTCACCCCTGGAGCCCGCCCTGTGCCCGGAGGCGGGTCAGAAGGGCCGTGGTTGATGTGCCCTCGCTGTCCCCAGAGGGGACATCCTTCCTCCGAGGGTGTGTGCTCGTGTCCTTGCCCTGCCCCGCCTCCAGAGGGGTAACCGAGGTGTGTGTCTACACGGGCTCCCGAGTCCCCAGTGAGATGTAGCCCCACTGGCCAGGAGCAGTCACGCAGAGGCCGACGGGGGGCTCTGAAGCCTGTGGGAGGGTCCGGCTTTCCTGTGGACCCGGAGGCCTGGCTCTGTCTTTCTCCACCTCTCAGCATCCCCTGCTTTCCTCCTTCCTCAGCAGGTGTCTGGTCCTCGCCACGGCCTTCTCACATCCGCGGTAAGAGGCTGTCCGCCTCCCGCCCCCGCCACGCTCCACTGCCCATGGGAGGATAAACGATTCTCACCTCTTGTCCCCTGGACCGAGTCATTTGCCAGCTGGTTATTGCAGCAAAAGTAACTGCAGGTGAAAGTGGCAAATCAGCCCCCTCTGTTGAGTGCGGATGGCCGGACAGCCCAGCCCACACATTTCCAAGGGAGGCTCGCTCCACCCCGCAGCAGAGACGCCCTCAACTCATGCCAGGTCGCGTAGTTATTGAGCCCCTCGGGATTGGTTGGTATTCTGGACACTCTGACCTGCAACTACCGTTAGAAATCAGCTACTCTCAAGAATGTCTTATTTGCCCTGAGCTCAGGACTCCTGCAAGTTCACTGCACCCTGGAGTTTCACAGGAATCTCCCTGCTCCAAGCAATTGCCTTCAGCAAACACAAGGTGCCCTCCCCAATCCCAGAGCAAGGGGAGGCCAGGGACAAAGACAAAGGAAAGAAAAAGCAAAGGCAGTGGTATGAAATTTTTGATTATACTGCCAGACTTTGTTTGACATTTTTTTCTTTTACTTTTTTTTAAAATATCTTTATTGGAGTATAATTGCTTTTCAATGGTATGTTAGCTTCTGCTGTATAACAAAGTGAATCAGCTATGTGTATAGCTATATCCCCATATCTCCTCCCTCTTGCATCTCCCTCCCACCCTCCCTATCCCACCCTTCTAGGTGGTCACAGTGCACCTTGCTGATCTCCCTGTGCTATGCAGCTGATTCCCAATAGCTATCTATTTTACATTTGATAGTGTATATATGTCAATGCCACTCTCTCACTTCATCCCAGCTTACCCTTCCCCCTCTCTGTGACCTCAAGTCCATTCTCTACGTCTGCATCTTTATTCCTGCCCTGCCCCTAGGTTCTTCAGAACCTTTTTTTTTTAAGAGTCCATATATATGTGTTAGCATACGGTATTTGTTTTCCTCTTTCTGACTTACTTCACTCTGTATGACAGTCTGTAGGTCCATCCACCTCACTACAAATAACTCAATTTTGTTTCTTTTTACGACTGAGTAATATTCCATTGTATATATGTGCCACATCTTCTTTATCCCTTCCTCTGTCGATGGACACTTAGGTTGCTTCCATGTCCTGGCTATTGTAAATAGAACTTCAATGAACATTGTGGTACATGACTCTTTTTGAATGATGGGTTGTCAGGGTATATGCCTAGTAGTGGGATTGCTGGGTCGTATGGTAGTTCTATTTTTAGTTTTTTGAGGCACCTCCATACTCTTCTCCACAGTGGCTGTCAATTTACATTCCCACCAACAGTACAAGAGGGTTCCTTTTTCTCCACATCCTCTCCAGCATTTACTGTTTGTACATTTTTTGATGATGGCCATTCTGACCTCTGTGAGGTGATACCTCACTGTAGTTTTGCTTTGATTTTCTCTAATAATTAGTGATGTTGATCATTCTTTCATGTGTTTGTTGGCAATCTGTGTATCTTCTTTGGAGAAATGTCTATTTAGGTCTTCTGCCCATTTTTGGATTGGGTTGTTTGTTTTTTTAATATCGAGCTGCATGAGCTGTTTATATATTTTGGAGATTAATCCTTTGTCCGTTGATTCGTTTGAAAATATTTTCTCCCATTCTGAGGGTTGTCTTTCCGGCTTGTTTATGGTTTCCTTTGCTGTGCAAAAGCTTTGAAGTTTCATTAGGTCCCATTTGTTTATTTGTGTTTTTATTTCCATTACTCTAGGAGGTGGATCAAAAAAGATCTTGCTGTGATTTATGTCAAAGAGTGTTCTTCCTATGTTTTCCTCTAAGAGTTTTATAGTGTCCGGTCTTACATTTAGGTCTCAAATCTATTTTGAGTTTATTTTTGTGTATGGTGTTAGGGAGTGTTCTAATTTCATTCTTTTACATGTAGCTGTCCAGTTTTCCCAGCACCACTTATTGAAGAGGTTATCTTTTCTCCATTGTATATTCTTTCCTCCTTTATCAAAGATAAGGTGACCATATGTCCATGGGTTTATCTCTGGGCTTTCTATCCTGTTCCATTGATCTATATTTCTCTTTTTGTGCCAGTACCATACTGTCTTGATTACTGTACCTTTGTAGTATAGTCTGAAGTCAGGAAGCCTCATTCCTTCAGCTCCATTTCTCTTTCTCAAGATTGCTTTGCCTATTCGGGGTCTTTTGTGTTTCCATACAAATTGTGAAATTTTTTGTTCTAGTTCTGTGAAAAATGCCATTGGTAGTTTGACAGGGATGGCATTGAATCTGTAGATTGCTTTGGGTAGTACAGTCATTTTCACAGTGTTGATTCTTCCATTCCAAGAACATGGTATATCTCTCCATCTGTTTGTAGCATCTTTAATTTCTTTCATCAGTGTCTTATAGTTTTCTGCATACAGGTCTTTTGTCTCCTTAGGTAGGTTTATTCCTAGGTATTTTTTTCTTTTTGTTGCAGTGGTAACTGGGAGTGTTTCCTTAATTTCTCTTTCAGATTTTTCATCATTAGTGTATAGGAATGCAAGAGATTTCTGTGCATTAATTTTGTATCCAGCTACTTTACCAAATTCATTGATTAGCTCCTGTAGTTTTCTGGTGGCATCTTTAGGATTCTCTATGTATAATATCATGTCATCTGCAAACAGTGACAGCTTTACTTCTTCATTCCCGATTTGGATTCCTTGTATTTCTTTTTCTTCTCTGATTGCTGTGGCTAAAACTTCCAAAACTATGTTGAATAATAGTGGTGAGAGTGGGCAACCTTGTCTTGTTCCTGATCTTAGAGGAAATGGTTTTAGTTTTTCACCATTGAGGATGATGTTGGCTGTGGGTTTGTCATATACGGCCTTTATTATTTTGAGGTAAGTTCCCTCTATACCTACTTTCTGGAGGGGTTTTTTTAATCATAAATGGGTGTTGAACTTTTTTGAAAGCTTTTTCTGCATCTATTGAGATGATCATATGGTTTTTCTCCTTCAATTTGTTAATATGGTGTATCACAATGATTGGTTTGCGTATATCGAAGAATCCTTGTATTCCTGGGATAATCCCCATTTGATCATGGTGTATGATCCTTTTAATGTGCTGTTGAATTCAGTTTGCTTGTATTTTGTTGAGGATTTTTGCTTCTGTGTTCATCAGTGATATTAACCTGTAGTTTTCTTTCTTTGTGATATCTTTGTCTGGTTTTGGTGTTAGGGTGATGGTGGCCTCGTAGAATGAGTTTGGGAGTGTTCCTCCCTCTGCTATATTTTGGAAGAGTTTGAGAAGGATAGGTGTTAGCTCTTCTCTAAATGTTTGATAGAATTCACCTGTGAAGCTATCTGGTCCTGGGCTTTTGTTTGTTGGAAGATTTTTAATCACTGTCTCAATTCCAGTGCTTGTGATTGGTCTGTTTATATTTTCTCTTTCTTCCTGGTTCAGTCTCAGAAGGTTTCTAAGAATTTGTCCATTTCTTCCAGGTTGTCCAATTTATTGGCATATAGTTGCTTGTAGTAATCTCTCATGAACCTTTGTATTTCTTCAGTGTCAGTTGTTACTTCTCCTTTTTCATTTCTAATTCTATTGATTTGAGTCTTTTCCCTTTTTATCTTGATGAGTCTAGCTAATGGTTTATCAATTTTGTTTATCTTCTCAAAGAACCAGCTTTTAGTTTTATTGATCTTTGCTATTGTTTCCTTCACTTCTTATTTATTTATTTCTGATCTGATCTTTATGATTTCCTTCCTTTTGCTAATTTTGGGGTTTTTTTGTTCTTCTTTCTCTGCTTGATTTAGGCATAAAGTTAGGTTGTTTATTTGAGATGTTTCTTGTTTATTGAGGTAGGATTGTATTGCTATAAACTTCCCTCTTAGAACTGCTTTTGCTGCATCCCATAGATTTTGGGTCCTCGTGTTTTCATGGTCATTTGTTTCTAGGTATTTTTTGATTTCCTCTTTGATTTCTTCAGTGACCTGTTGGTTATTTAGTAGTGTATTGTTTAGCCTCCATGTGTTTGTATTTTTTACAGATTTTTTTCCCTGTAATTGATATCTAGTCTCATAACGTTGTGGTCGGAAAAGATACTTGATAAGATTCCAGTTTTCTTAAATTTACCAAGGCTTGATTTGTGACCCCAAGATATGATCTGTCCTGGAGAATGTTCCATGAGCACTTGAGAAGAATATGCATTCTGTTGTTTTTGGATGGAATGTCCTGTAAATATCAATTAAGTCCATCTTATTTAATGTATCATTTAAAGCTTGTGTTTCCTTTTATTTTTTTCATTTTGGATGATCTGTCCACTGGTGAAAGTGGCGTGTTAAAGTCCCCTACTATGATTGTGTTACTATCAATTTCCCCTTTGATGGCTGTTAGCATTTGCCTATGTATTGAGGTGCTCCTATGTTTGGTGCATAAATATTTACAATTGTTATATCTTCTTCTTGGATTGATCCATTGATCATTATGTAGTGTCCTTGTTTGTCTCTTGTAATAGTCTTTATTTTAAAGTCTATTTTGTCTGATAGGAGAATTGCTGCTCCAGCTTTCTTTTGATTTCCATTTGCATGGAATATCTTTTTCCATCCCCTCACTTTCAGTCTGTATGTGTCCCTAGGTCTGAAGTGGGTCTCTTGTAGAAAGCATATATACGGGTCTCATTTTTGTATCCATTCAGCCAGTCTATGTCTTTTGGTTGGAGCATTTAATCCATTTACATTTAAGGTAATTATCGATATATATGTTCCTATTACCGTTTTCTTAATTGTTTTGGGTTTGTTGTTGTAGATCTTTTCCTTCTCTTGTGTTTCCTGCCTAGAGAAGTTCCTTTAACATTTGTTGTAAAGCTGGTTTGGTGGTGCTGAATTCTCTTAGCTTTTGCTTGCCTGTAAAGGTTTTAATTTCTCCGTCGAATCTGAATGAGATCCTTGCCGGGTAGAGTAATCTTGGTTGTAGGTTTTTCCCTTTCATCACTTTAAATATGTCCTGCCCTTCCCTTCTGGCTTGCAGAGTTTCTGCTGAAAGATCAGCTGTTAACCTTATGAGGGTTCCCTTGTATGTTATTTTTTGCTTTTCCCTTTCTGCTTTTAATATTTTTTCTTTGTATTTAATTTTTGATAGTTTGACTAATATGTGTCTTGGCCTGTTTCTCCTTGGATTTATCCTGTATGAGACTGTCTGTGCTTCCTGGACTTGATTGACTATTTCCTTTCCCATATTAAGGAAGTTTTCAACTATAATCTTCTCAAATATTTTCTCTGTCCCTCTGTTTTTCTCTTTTTCTTCTGGGACCCCTATAATTCGAATATTCGTGTGTTTAATGTTGTCCCAGATGACTCTGAGACTGTCCTCAATTATTTTCATTCTTTTTTCTTTATTCTGCTCTGCAGTCATTATTTCCACTATTTTATCTTCCAGCTCACTTATCCATTCTTCTGCCTCAGTTTTTCTGCTATTGATTCCTTCTAGAGAATTTTTAATTTCATTTATTATGTTGTTCATCATTGTTTGTTTGGTCTTTAGTTCTTTTAGGTCCTTGTTAAGCGTTTCTTGTATTTTCTCCATTCTATTTCTAAGATTTTGGATCATCTTTCCTATCATTACTCTGAATTCTTTTTCAGGTAGACTGCCTATTTCCTCTTCATTTGTTTGGTTTGGTGGGTTTTTGCCTTGTTCCTTCATCTGCTGTGTGTTTCTCTTCTTATTTTGTTTAACATACTGTGTTTGGGGTCTCCTTTTCACAGCCTACAGGTTCTTAGTTCCTGTTGTTTTTGGTGTCCGCTCCCAGTGGGTAAGGTTGGCTCAGTGGGTTGTGTAGGCTTCCTGGTGGAGGGGACTGGTGCCTGTGTTCTGGTGGATGTTGTCTTTCTGGTGGGCAGGACCGCATCGGTGGTGTGTTTTGGGGGTGTCTGTGACCTTATTATGATTTTAGGCAGCCTCTCTGCTAATGGGTGGGGTTGTGTTCCTGTCTTGCTAGTTGTTTGGCATAGGGTGTCCAGCACTGTAGCTTGCTGGTCGTTGAGTGGAGCTGGGTCTTAGCATTGAGATGGAGATCTCTGGGAGAGCTTTCGCTGTTTGATATTACGTGGAGCCGGGAAGTCTCTGGTGGACCAGTGTCCTGAAGTCGGCTCTCCCATCTCAGACGCACAGGCCTGACACTCGGCCGGAGCACCAAGCCCCTGTCAGCTTCACTGCTCAGAAGAAATGGGGGAAAAAAAGAAAGAAAGAAATAACATAAAATAAAATAAAGTTATTAAAATAAAAAAATATATATTTTAAAAATAAAAAATTTGAAAAGTAATAATAAAAAAAAGAATAAAAGAAAGAAAGAAAGAAGAGGGCAACCAAACCAAAAAATCAATCCACCAATGATAACAAGTGCTACAAACTATACTTAAAAAAAAAAAAAAAAAGCAGACAGACCGAAGCCTAGGACCAATGGTAAAAGCCAAGCTATATAGACAAAATCACACAAAGAAGCATACACATACACACTCAGAAAAAGGGAAAAAGGAAAAAAATATATATATATCTATATATGTTAAAAAAAAAAGGAAGAGAGACACCAAGTCAATAAAGAAATCTACAAATGATAATTAAGTCTAAATACTAAACTGAGATAAGCATAAATCCAGAAACAAATTAGAGGCAGAAAGCAGACCTCAAGTCTACAGTTGCTCCCAAAGTCCACCCCCTCAATTTGGGATGATCCGTTGTCATTTCAGGTATTCCACAGATGCAGGTACATCAAGTTGACTGTGGAGATTTAATCCGCTGCTCCTGAGGCTGCTGGGAGAGAGTTCCCTTTGTCTTCTTTGTTCGTACAGCTCCCAGGGTTCAGCTTTGGATTTGGACCCGCCTCTGCGTGTAGGTCGCCTGAGGGCGTCTGTTCTTTGCTCAGACAGGACGGGGTTAAAGGAGCAGCTGCTTCGGGGGCTCTGGCTCACTCAGGCCGCGGGGAGGGAGTGGTACGGAGGAGGCGGGGCGAGCCTGCGGCGTCAGAGGCGTTGTGACGTTGCAGCAGCCGGAGGCGCACCGTGCGTTCTCCCGGGGAAGTTGTCCCCGGATCACGATCACGGGAGCCTGGCCGTGGCGGGCTGCACCGGCTCCCGGGAGGGGCGGTGTGGAGAGTGACCTGTGCTCACACACAGGCTTCTTGGTGGCGGCAGCAGCAGCCTTAGCGTCTCATGCCCGTCTCTGGGGTCCGCGCTGATAGCCGCGGCTCGCGCCCGTCTCTGGAGCTCGTTTAGGCGGCACTCTGAATCCCCTCTCCTCGCGCACCAGGAAACAAAGAGGTAAGAAAAAGTCTCTTGCCTCTTTGGCAGCTGCAGACCTTTTCCCGGACTCCCTCCCGGCTAGCTGTGGCGCACTAGCCCCTTCAGGCTGTGTTCATGCCGCCAACCCCAGTCTTCTCCCTGCTATCCGACCGAAGCCGGAGCCTCAGCTCCCAGCCCCGCCCGCCCCGGCGGGGGAGCAGACAAGCCTCTTGGGCTGGTGAGTGCTGCTCGGCGCCGATCCTCTGTGCGGGAGTCTCTCCGCTTTGCCCTCTGCACCCCTGTGGCTGCGCTCTCCTCCGTGGCTCCGAAGCTTCCCCCCTCCGCCACCCGCAGTCTCCACCTGCGAAGGGGCTTCCTAGTGTGTGGAAACCTTTCCTCCTTCATGGCTCCCTCCCACTGGTGCAGGTCCCGTCCCTATTCTTTTGTCTCTGTTTATTCTTTTTCCTTTTGCCCTACCCAGATACGTGGGGAGTTTCTTGCCTTTTGGGAGGTCTGAGGTCTTCTGCCAGCGTTCAGTAGGTGTTCTGTAGGAGTTGTTCCACATGTAGATGTATTTCTGATGTATTTGCGGGGAGGAAGGTGATCTCCATGTCTTACTCCTCTGCCATCTTGAAGGTCCCCCCTTTTTCTTTTTACTTTTTAAAAGAATGTATTCTTATTTCTTTTGAGTCTGGAACTTGGGAGAAGTTCAAATGTTTGTTGTCACTTCAAGATTGGGCAAGAAAATACAAAAACAAAGAAATAAATAATGAGAAACATAGAACATCGTAAAAAAAGTATGCACTGTATTCTCTCTCCAAACTTAGTAGGTCAAGCTCTCAACTACACTTCGCTGGTATTTATTGTACATACAGCGCAGTTATGTACAAAGTGCAGTGACAATACTGTTACAGGATGGCTGCGTCCCCTCCAGAATCAGATGTTGAAGCCCTAACCCCCAGCTCCTCAGAATGTGACTGTATTTGGAGGTGGGGTCTTTAAAGAGGTAAATGAAGGATATGTAGGTTGGGCTTCCATCTAATATGGCTAATGTCCTTATAAGAAGAGGGAGAAACACCAGGGACACACCCAGAGAAAAGGCCACATGCGGATGCAGAGAGAAGGTGGCCGCCTGCACCCCAAAGAAGGAGGCGTCAGAGGAAAACATCCCCGTTGACACCTTGATTTTGGACGTCTGTCCTCTAGAACGGTGAGGAGATAAATCCCTGTTCTTTGAGTCACTCAGTCTGTGGTACTTTGTTGGGCAGCCTAGCAGGATAACATAAATGTTTAGTGTGAACCAGGGCCCCTGGGTTAGAACCACAGCTGTGTCCTTTCACCCACTCTCCCGTCTTGAGAACATCACTTTGTCTCTCAGGATCTGATCCTTAAACCCCGGTGAAATGACATATTTACCAAACATCCACGAAGATACCCAGCACACAGGGTTTTCACATGGGTGCTTAATATATATTTGGTGATTTATTTTCAGAGTGTGGGAGGGGGAGACAGGATCCATTTTTTATAACTTAGCCACCACATAAGTCATAAACATTTATTAGGACTAACTAAAAAGGTATGACTCTGTGTGTGAAAGTGGTGATAAATAGATCTCTACCGATCTCCAGGAAGGATGCTGGTGGATGGTGTTCTCTGGGGCACCAGGGAGAGACCTTCTGGAGCTGAGCCTTAAGCTCGACCCTGTAGGGCGGGTGGGTTGAGAGACTAGGTGAGGAGGGAACAGACTCAGAGCTGTGGGCATGGCAACACATCAGCGAGTGGCCACGAGGGGTCCTGGTCAGAGGATGGCTGTGTCCCAGGGCGTGAAGGTGCTTCAGAGGGCCAGTGCTCTTCTCTTTGGATTTTGGGAAAAGTGTGGCCCAGAGGAGAATTTTTCATTGGGAAGGAAGTTGCACTACATTATCCATGATCTCTTTCAAATCTCAGATTCCTGAATAGGGCTAAAAACTGAGGGCTAGTTTGGTATGTGAAAAGCTCAGAGTATATCTGTTGTGCAATTGGGATCAAGTGAAGATATTTTTATTATGGTATGATATATGATAATGAAACATGCTCTGAAACAGTTAATCTGACATTATGCTAGGAGCATCTGTCAAGGAAACTAGTTAGGAGCACAGTAGGAAAAAAAAAGGCTTGGTTCTTGTCTCTGGCTCCACTGTTTACTAGCTGTGTGATCGTAGGAATGTGATCTCATTCATTTATTCTCATGCATCCATTCTTTGAGGATTACGTACTGTATGCTTCCTGTCTCCCAGGTATGGTGTTGAGCAACGTGGGAGTGATGGCAAATAGTTACTGATCTCAAACCCATGACGGTCCAGTGTTAATGATGGATAAAGTATTGAGTGATACAGGAGTTGAAGGAGGCACAAAACCAGTCTTCAGGGTTCAGGGAAGGCGTCCTTGGGATGCCTTGGGGATATCAAGGCTTCCCAGAAAAATGATGTCAAATGTGCACCTGTACATGAACTTTATTTCCCCGCCTATTGGAAAAAAAGGAGGGGGTGTATTTTACCTGCTGCTTCATCAGTTTCCTAAGAGAGCAAATAAGATGAATGTCTGGGAAACATCTAGAAGCTCTAAGTGCTACATAAACACAGGTTCTCCTGCTTTAAGGAAAGAGTTGATAGACTGGATGCCAAAGAAAGGTGTAAAGACATAAGTACAAGGCTTTAGTTTTCAACCTGGAGAAATTAAAGATTTGGGATACCTTCAAATTCTGTGAAATTAAGTGTAACGGTTTGGGATGTGATGCTTGTTGGGTGAGGAGAAGGGGGTGGAGGTAAGGGCGATGTGAGTTTTGAGGTGCTCTGTGAATATAAGATGGGGGCAATTGAAAATAGAGACCCGCAAGGTAGGGCTTAGCTGGAGAAAGAGGGATTGTCTGTATAAAGGGGAGTCTTGGAGCCAGATCAGTGTTGCAATAAAGAAATGCAAGGGAACTCTCCCCATCCCATTTTTGAAAAGAATGCTGGGGTGCTGAACTTTCGTGTGTCCAGTCCCGTCCTGGCGGGCTGGCTGCTGGCTGTTTGGTCTGTAACGGGGCTCATCTGAGCTGCAGAGTTGAGGCCAGGTAGGGAAGGGAGGCACCATAACGCTGATGCCTGGTCTAGGGAACCGACGGGAGAGGCTTTGCGACCTAACAGCTGAAGAGTGGTGGGCGAGGATAAGAAAGCAGGTGACTGAGCCTGGGGAGAGCCCACCCCTGGGGGGCAGGATTGAAAATAGTCGAGGGATGAGGAATAAAACATTATGGAGAGATACCCGTAGCATGAGACAGGTGCACACGAGTAAGCCTGGTTTTCTGGCCCCTCTGCGTCAGAGGGTGAGGGGCCCCAACCCTTCAGGCCAGACTCATCTCTGGGAAGGAAGGGCACAAGGCAGAGGCTGTAGAGGCAAAGGCAGGGCTTTTCCGGAGGCCTGGGCAGGATGCACGTTCCAGTGCTTTTGCTGCAGACATTTCCAATTATTAAATGTTTGAATCTAATCATTTCCTTGATTTAGCAAATCAAAGATTTTTTTTCCCTCCAGGGCAAACTACCTTCACTTTATTTTCTTCTCCATAATTAAGTAATTTCTTAATTAGTAATGTTCAACTTACCCAACCTGAAATGGCACGCTCTATTCCTTCTATAAAAGCTTGCGCGCACACAGCCGGCCCCCGCCGGTGCTGAGGCGCCCGTCACTCCGGGCTCCTCCGTGTCCCGAGCTCTGCCCGCACGCCCCCCTTTCTCCCTTGGTGGGAGGGCTTAGGCATCTCCAGCAGCCCTTCCCGAGCGGGGGCCTCCCGCTGTGTCATCTCATACTGTCTGACTTCCTGGTGGCTTTAATTAGCATAAAGGAACTTCTCCTCAGAGGTGGTGTCACACTGGGGCACCACCCGGTGGGCAACCCTCTTTTACACTTGGGGGCGCCTGCTGGAGGGGACCCTGAGCAGCCTCGGCTGTGACACTGCCCAGGGCGCCGAGGCACCGTGCACCCGAGGCCAGGCCGCAGGGACAGACCCTCTCTTCTGCAGCTCTCCGGCTCTGCTTGGCTAAGCACGGTGTCACACGCCACTGTCCTCAGTCAGCCTGCAGAGGTGGCAGGGGGCCCAGCGAGGGCTGCTCTGGATTGCGCCGAACCCCGCATCCGAGCGCTGCGGTCGGTCCCAGCCCCGGCTGTGGCGTCCACTGTCAAGGCTGGCGATTTAGGACAGACCCCTCCTCCCCCAGTCTGCTCCGTCCACCAGCGCGTACTGAGAGCCTGGGGTGTGCTCGGCTCTACGGAAACCCCGCAGGGAGGACAGAGAGCGCGGGCGCAGGTGTGGAGTAGGGCGGCGTGCGGGGCCCCTCCCGCGGGACGCCCCTTCCCTGTGCCTCTCTGAGCCCAGCCCCTGAGACCTGGCCTGGGGGCCGGGGCGGGAGCTCTCCGTCCCCGTGGCTGCCACTCTTCCCTGACCACGGGCCACAGGCCACTCTCTCTCCACCCAGCTTCCCTGTGCCTGATGGCAGGAAAGATAATGAGCCAGCGCCCCGACGAGGCACAATTAATGTTCAAGTAATAGAACAATACTGCCTGCCTGTGATGGGGACTTTGAAATCTCCAGATGAAAGGCCTGCAGCGGTGCACGGCCATTATAAGCATTTATGTACCGTATTTCATCTTCAAAGCACTTTGCAAATATTAACTAATGAACACAGAGTACTGTCTTTTTCCCCCTCTAGGACTGGGAGGGGGAGACGCGGATGAGAGTCTCCACCTAAATAGAAACATTGCTCCTTGATGTGGAGCAAAGAAAACCCCATCTCTCAGCAGCATCTGTAGTCCCTCAGGGAGGGCCCCTCAGACCAGCCAGTCATAGGCAGCCTGCGAGCCTGCATTTTCCAGCCAGGCCAGTGCAGCCCAATAGAAGTATAATGTGAGCCAGATACGTGATTCCGAATTTTCTAGAGCCACGTTTTTAAAGGGTAAATAGGTGAAATTAGTTTTAATAATTTATTTAACTCAATATATCCAAGATATTATGATTTCAACAAGTGACATAAATTTACTGAGATACTTTACATTCTTTTGTGTTCTTTTGTACAAAGTTTTTGAAATTAGAGTATGTCTCACACTGAGAGCACATCTCAATGTGCACTAGCCACATTTCATGGGCTCTATGGCCACATGTGGATAGTGGCCACCAAATAGAACAGCACTGATCAAGATGGTCTTTGAATGGCTATGAATGGTTAAAGATGATGTGGTACATATACGCAATGGAATATTACTCAGCCATAAAAAAGAATGAAATAATGCCATTTGCAGCAACATGGATGAACCTAGAGATTGTCATACTAAGTGCAGTCAGTCAGACAGAGAAAGACAAATATCATATGATATCACTTATATGTGGAATCTTTAAAAAATGATACAAATGAACTTAGTTACAAAACAAATAGGCTCATAGACATAGAAAATAAACTTATTGTTACCAGAGGGAATAGAGAGGGTGGGGTGGGAGAGAGAAAAATTAGGAGTTTAGGCTTAACATATACACACTACTATATATAAAATAGATAAACAAGAGGGACCTACTAATGGTATAGATGAACCGGTTTGCAAGGCAGAAATAGAGACACAGATGTAGAGAACAAACGTATGGACACCAAGGGGGGGAAAGCGGCGGGGAGTGGTGGTGGGATGAATTGGGAGATTGGGATTGACATGTATACACTAATATGTATAAAATAGATAACTAATAAGAACCTGCTGTATATAAAAAAAAATTCAAAAAAAAAAAGAAGGACCTACTGTATAGCACAGGGAACTATACTGAATATCTCGTAATAACCTATAATGGAAAAGAATCTGAAAAAGAATATATATATGTATGTCTGCATAACTGAGTCACTTTGCTGTGCACCTGAAACTAACACAACATTGTAAGTTAACTCTACTCCAATAAAGGAATTGCTAAAAAGGCAGTCTTTGAGAAAGAAAGCCCAGAACACGGAAGCTCACAGGGCAGCGTGGGGCAGTCGTCAAGCATGAGCCCTAGTCTGACCGAACCAAGTTTACATCCTGATCAGAAACTCACCCTCTGTGCGACACTGGACCTGTCGTTTAACCCATTTGGGCTTCAGTTTCCTCATGTGTGACACAGGAGTGTTACTAGGTCCACTGTCGATTTTATAAGGACTCAGTCAAGCTGTTCTGTGAAGCACAGAGCACAGGACCTAGCATGTAGTAATAGCGCGATGAAGGGTGGCTCTTCTCACCAGAAAGCATGAGCTCCTGTCTCCGGGACCTGCCTCCATCCCATTCCGTCCTCCAGCATCAGATACCACCGGGTTCTGATGCGTCTGGTTGGGTTTGGCAGTGGGGTTGATAGATGCGTTCTCTCAACCTCACCCGTGTATGACCCCTGTTCTCCCTGGACGGAAGCTCACGGCTCTGTGTGCCCAGGGCCAGGGGCCCTTGTAGGGTCACGTGGTTGTAAGAGAGAAAGGACGAAGGGGTCTGGAATCAGAAAGTTGCCTCTGCAAGGGCCTCGGTCCTTCAGTTACTTTCCTGTCTATGTAGCAGGAACTATGAACCCCATCCCACCCCGGTAACTCTTGCCTACCTGGAGCCTAGCCTCCCTCCAAGGACGCCGTCCTCCAAACGTGTTACAATGCCTTCATCCCCGGGCCTTTGTTCACCCCAGTCCCTCTGTCGAGAACCCTCTCGTTCCCCCTCAACCCTCAACCCACGGGCCCCATGTCAGCTTTAATCCCGGCACTTGTACGGGTTCATTTCTCTTAGTCGTTCACGGCACAGCAGCTGGGGTGTACTAGCTCCTCAGTTAATGCTCCCACGTCTTTGTAAGTCACGGAGGAGGGAGTTGGTGACACGGATACAGCGGCCGGGGGCCTCTGGGCACCCCCCCACCTCCCGCCACAGACCCAGGACACGCAGATCCTGGGTGGTGTCGGCTCTCCATCCTGAAGCGCAGTGACTCCAAAGATTATTGACACCAACAATTCCTTCACTTTAAGCCATTTTAAATAAGAAGCAACAATGGAAGCGTAAACCATCTTATCTTTAAATGCATCACTTCTGGAGACATCTTTTCAGCGAGCAGCTTTCCCCCGGATGTGCTGTGTGGCATTCCTCAAAGCTTCTCCCCTCGAGAAGTGGGCTCCTTCCTTGTAACCCCAGATCTTCCGGTGCAGCAGGCATCTCAGTGCGGGTCTGTGTGACACCCCCGCTCCCCAGACATCGGCTTCTCCAGCCTGCACTGGTGCCGCGCCCGTGTCTGGCTCCCGACTCCCCACGGGCTTCTCACAGTTCTCTGAAGGATGCCCCGAAAATGACCGTGGCCGGACGATCCGGTCGTGGGTGAGGGAGGGAGTCCTTCTGGGTCCCCAGTGGGTGTCTTTATTCCTGCGGAGCCACAAGCCTGAGGCTGTGAGCAGCTGCCGAGCCAGGGTCGGTGCCCTCCCAGAGTTGTCTGTCTCGGCCCTTCTGAGCGCCACACGCCAGTGTCCTCGTGCTGGTGCTGACACGGGGCCCCCCTGTTCCGCATCGGGTTTGAGTGAACACGTTGGATTCCTTCCCCTCCTTGCTCCTCCTCTTCCCTTCTTGCATCTTATTTCCCTGTCTTGGTTCTCATTTCCCTCCCCCTGTGTGAATGTCGGGTGCTAGGGCGACATAAATAAATCACCTGCCTCCGTTTTTGTGAGGTCAGCCGGCCCAAGTTGGTCTCTTACCGAGGGTTCCTTGCCTCCAGGAATTTCCTTTGGGGGGGCTGTTCAGAGGAAAACACAAAAGCACCACACGCAGCTGCCCCACTGTGCAGAACTCTGTGCAGGAAAGATAGTGTGGTGGGGAGGGGAGAAGGATTCTTCGGGAGCCCTGAGGTGGCCAGCTAAAGCTGCGAGCCCCTGAAGCATGAAATTTGATTACTCTTATCTTGGTGCACAGCTCCTGATAACTGATGTCGGTCATTCAATTACCCAGCAACCTCTACAGATGTCAGCAGCGGCCATTAGCACGGCGTTGGGATGGAAGGCGGCCTTCCTTGAGCAGGACCTCTGAAATGGCAATGGACGTCCGTCCTGGGGACTGGCCCGGCTGGGACCACTGGGTGCTCCGATTGCTCCCCTCAGATGATTGACGCTTCCCTCTACTGTCAGGTTTTGTGGGCCCCCTCCTCAGGTCAGAGAGTTAAGAATGGCTTGGAGAGATTCCAAGGTGATTAAGGAGTTTGGAGAATAAAACCAGCCAAGAAAGGCTAAAGAAGTAGCATCATTTAGCTTGGAGGAGATAAGGCTGAGGGCGATTTAATGACTGTCTCCAAATGTGCAGAAGACTTAGGAGGAGGGAGACAGTCAGCTGTTCTGTGCACCCAGAGTGCAGCAGACAACGGCTGGGCTGGGTGATCCGACACCAGTTCCGTCCCTTCCCTTAAGTGACCTTCCCTATGTGACATTGGGTACGTACCTATGTGACCTTGGGTACGTCCCTTAGCTTTTTGGGCTTCACACCAGGTGGGCTGCTTCACTTCCTGCATTTTTTATGATTCCATGAGTCATTAGGTTAAAATGCTGGGTAGATTGAAAAAGGGTAAGTTTTCACGAGCTGGTGTAATTTTGCCTGGAGACAGGAGAAGCTGCTGAGTTCTCCTCCAAAGGGGCTTTTAGGGCAAGTTCCAAAGATTTTGGTTAGTCATAAAAAGTTGGAAACTGGGATATTTTTGAGGAAACTGAGGAACTGGACTCTTCAAAGAATTGGGTTTTAGGAGTGATATCCGCTTCCATTAAGAAGGACAGGCAGCCAGCAATTCTGAGCTCTTTCTTATAACAATATTCCCGTTGACTTCTCGCCATCAGGCAGCATCTGTCAGGGAATGTGGACCATCACCAGGTCAGTGCTGATGGCAGTTCAGCTCTGCAGTCGTTTAAATTATCCAACATGTGGCCGGGACTGGACAGCAGGGTGTCCAGGCTCTGATGCTTGTCTAAAGTGGGCAGGCCAGTGGGCTGGGTAGGTGACACCCTGGGCGCTCTGGTTCTTATCTGCCGGGGAGGAAAGACTTCCACTATCTCTTAAGTGCTGTAACTAGGGCCTGTGAATTAAGCTGACAAGAGACAGGTTAACAAGAGAAAAGCATACGCATTTTACTTGATGTTAATACTTTTATGTGACACTGGGGGGCTTCATAGAAGTGAAAATTCCAAAGAAATGGTTAGACTCAGGGGCTTATATACCATTTTAACAAAGAATGATAAATTGTGGAGACATGATACAACGAAGTAATAGGGGACTTGGGCTAGGGACAGTAAATTGTGGGACAGGGACAAGGAAGCTAACATTTGGGGGAAACTAATGGAAGATCAAGGTGGTTTTAGTGGGCCTGTTTGTGCGGGTCATTTCGGTGCCAACTCTCAGACTCTGGTGATAAGAATATTTTTCCCCTCCTGGTACATGGAAATTTTCTCAGGGAAATGTCATGTCCTGCTTTTAGGTAGAAACAGGGAGGGCAGAGATCCCTTCCTGCACCTGCTGTTTCTCAAGTGCCTTCAGCTCAAAATAACTGATATACGAAAGTGGCATATTTGGGGGTGGCATGTCCTGAACCCCTTCACGTTCTTCCTGCAAAGGATGGTGCAGCAGCTGGGGGACACAGCTGCATCTTCCCCCTCCCCACCCTGTCTCCCCAGTCTGGAAGGAAGTTCAGCATCTCTTTTGGTCCACAGTTTCTCTAAATATATTTCCACAGAGGTTGCTGTTGGTCTTTTGTAAAAGAATCTCAGCTGCTACGTAGTCCAAGGTGGCATTGCCCATGGTCACCTGCAAGACCAGGCCAGGGATGGGCACGAAGAATGGCCCACGTACCCCGGTGCCCTGACAGTAGAAGCAGGTGTTAGTTAGAGGAGTCAACAGCCTCCCTGATGAGTCCCAACTACAAAGGCAATATATCCTAATTAACTGCAAATGCCTTGCTCATAAAGCTGTCAGCACTGGGCTCTAATGTCTGTACTTCTAATGATGCATTTGATTAGAAGGTAATTTTATTCACTTGGTGGCAGTTGGACCTGTTTGGTGAGGGTTTCTTTCCCTTCCTCTTTCCCTACATTTTCTCTCCCATCGGAAACATTTCTAAAATTATGATGTCCCAAACTATCTAATAAGTAAGGAAATAAATCTACAAAGCAATGTCACCATGTCTCCTCGACACCAGCCTGTGTGTGTATTTGTGTGTGTGTTGTGTTATGTGATGGAATAAAGTGAAGAGTTTTTCTAATTTCTCATCTTTCTCATTGGGGGTCCACAGCTGGAATATCTTCTTTCACAGCCTAATATTCTCTTCATTCCAAGTCCTAATTATTGACGTGACTTCACGTGCGTCACATTTTGCAAATGGGTTCCATGTTCTTTTATTTCATTTACATCTCACAATCAACCCATGAGACACTCATGCCTCTGCTGAAGGACCTGAAACTAAGAGATTAGTCACCAGTCCTGGGGACCCCATCCCTCATCAGTAAACCAGGAATTCAAAACCAAATCTCAGTGTAAGTCCTGGGCTTTGTCTACCAGGCTGTATGCACCTTTTCAAAGAGGAGTTTTATCTTTTTTCCTTGGAAACCAAGCATGGGGCTGCCTGGCTCTGGTGACTTGCTCTTTCTGGAGGACATCCAGGGAGCAGTCAAGTTCCTGGACCTCCTGGGTCACGTCTTCTGCTGTGGCAGCAGAAGGTGATCAAGATGACTAAGAGTCCAGAATCCCAGGTGAATCCAGGCACCCAGTGAGCTGTGCTTTGTCTCCCCCTCCCGCTCCTTCACCCTATTCTTCGTGACGGTGCTGCCTGGTCTCCTCTCACCGGGTCTGGAGCCTCTTGCATTGTGTGTCCCGCTGATCTGATTCCATTGCCCTCTTCTTACTTTTACTAACAATAACACTAGCTAATATCCAATGAGGGCTTACTGCTTGCGTGGTCTTTACATGTACCATTTCATTTAACCTACACGTAGTGGAGTCACAGTACTACCTGAGGGAAACCGTCCTGTCAGCCAGTTACAAGCGTCCCCCAAGGTCACAGGGTGGTCAGTAGAGGGGCTGCAAATCCCACTTCAGGGCCTGAGGTCTCCATCGCCACCTGCGTTAATCAGCTTATTGCTGGTGGGTATGTGCCGTGCTCTGCACAGAGCTAGGTGCTATGAGAGACGCCGAAAGAGAAATACACAAGTTTTAACTTGAGATCCCGGAAGGAGAGCACTTTTCTAAATTACAATTTAATGTTTGCATGTCAAGACATCACACATTTTCACTGGGGAATCTCAAAACCCGGCCTGAGTGAGGAGTGATCTCAGCTCTCAGACCTTCTCTTTTTTTTTTTTTTTTTTTTTTAAGTATTTTTTATTTTTTAATTTTTAAAAAATTTTTTGGCTGCGTTGGGTCTTCGTTGTTGCGTGCGGGCTTTCTCTAGTTGTGGTGAGCGGGGGCTACTCTTTGTTGTGGTGCACGGGCTTCTCATTGCCGTGGCTTCTTTTGTTGAGGAGCACAGGCTCTAGGTGCGTGGGCTTTGGTAGTTGTGGTGCGTGGGCTTCGGTAGTTGTGGCGCATGGGCTCAGTAGTTGTGGCTTGCGGGCTCTAGAGCGCAGGCTCAGTAGTTGTGGCTCATGGGCTTCATTGCTCCACGGCATGTGGGATCTTCCTGGACCAGGGATCAAACCCATGTCCCCTGCATTGGCAGGCGGATTCTTAACCACTGAGCCACCAGGGAAGCCCCTCAGACCTTCTTTTTTAGCTGAAGGTCAGGAAGGTTAAGTGGCTTTGACTTGTGTGGTGTGTGGAGCCAGTGCAGGATTTGGCCCCGTGTCTCGGGGGTCCTGGGGCCAATCTGCTCCCCACTTCACTACTCCCGCTGTCTGTAGTCATCGAGACGGGAGGACAGCTCGCTACACCCATGTCCTGGGAGCTGCTTTATCTCAGATGTTCCTTCCCTACCTACCCTCTAGGTGGTCCATTATCCTTCCACGAAACCTCCATTTAAAGGAAAACCATCTAAAGTGTTAGGGCCTCGAGGAGAAAGCTCGTGACCTTGCCTTGCTTCGCACTGCGCTGCCTTCCTGATGTCCTCTTGTGCCGCGAGGCTGTGGCATCGGGGCAGACAGCCCGTATTAGTAAATCCATTAACAAAGGTGTGGAAGCAGGCTGCACACCCACCCTCTGAGCGGGGGCAGATCGCAGATACGAATCGGAGGCTCCTAGACTGACTTACTTCTCCCTGTCCTCTCTCTTTTCTTAACTTTTCAACATTTCAGAAACGGTAATGATAATGATCCCAGATCATCAGAGCCACGGAGCAGTGCCCTGCAGCCCCGGGACATGCCACCGCGAAGAAGGGGGCGCTCCGTGAAAGGGGCTCCACCTCCTCTGGGTGCACTGAGACAGGCGGTTGGGCGGAGGTGGGGCGAGTGTGTGCACACCATCCACTTTTATGATGCCCTTGATCGTGTGGAATTAACTTACAGAGTCAATGCCAAGCATTCTAGACACGCAGAGCGCTTGTTAAATTCATGATCTCATACCCTAGGCAGGTTAGGGTGGGGTGGGTGCCCGGTGGGGTCAGCCTCTCGCTCCAGTTCTGGTTCAGAGTCTGTGCTCCGTGCTTGGGTCAGCACCCTCCCACCCCGGAGACCTCAGGGAGGTCCAGAGGGAGGGGGGAAGGGATGCGGCCCAGCAGCCGCCCCGAGGGACCAACCCAGGCCTCGGGCGGGGACGACACTGAGCACCGTGCGTCTCCAGGCCCCGCCACCTCCGTGCCACCTCCGTGCCACCTCTGCACCAGGACGAGGGTCTCCCTTTCCACTTAATGTGTAAAGTGCCCTTTCCATCCTTCTGCTAACATTCGCTCCGTTCTTCATTCAGCCATCTCCCCCTGCAAAGACTGTGTGTGCTCAGCACCTGCTGGACCCCACGACCCCGTGAGTGGCATTGCAGGTCAGATGCATCTTCTAATCCTATGAATTGACCTTTTTTCCCCCCATTTTGGATAAAAATCTTAGCAGGGAATTTTTATGAAATATCGAATATAGCCAAGACCCTGCCCTGGAGACTCAAGTGAGAATCCATGCAGTGGCTGTGCACGTTAGGTGAGGAAACTGTACACTCACACAGCAAAACTGGCGATGCGGGATGCGTGCGCTGCACGCAGGAAAGGGTTTTGGGGGTTTGTGAACAGGATTGAGTATGCGAGGTGGGCTGGTCTGGGAAGGCTGCTCGGAGGAAGTGAGACCAAGGAGGAGCCTTAGGGATGTGAAAGCCTCTGTTCACCATCTCCCAGGCTGTGGGGTCAGGACGGTCTTCCGGTAGTGAAGATAGTGAATAATTGTAACTGATGCTGAGCGTCATGACCTTGCCCAGGCACAATGGTAACAGTTACTTTTTTTTTTTTTTTAAACGAAAAGCAATTAAACAGGCCCAGTCGGAGTCCCTGGGATACCCTTTGCTGCCCCGTTAGTCCCCTGGGCTCGCTCCCAGCTCACCGGGGATGAAGCCTCTTCTGGCTTTCTGGATTTTTCTCTCACGGGAAGATATCTGGGGATGAGGTGCGGAAACTTACTGAGAGTTACGGGGTGCCCCCAGGACACTTTGGATTTCAGTTGAGACCCCTGCACATAAAAGTCTGCTGAAATGTGGAGGTTTGGCTTCAGCAATTAAGGGCTGTCACTTTACCCTGATTTCCTCTTCCTGGGCCTGCCCTCGTGGCTCAGCCAGAGGCAGAGGAGAAGGGATCTTTCATGGGGACGGGTTTAAACAGCCTCCACACGTGCGCTGCTATCATTTTTCATGGCAAGCCTGCCAAGTGCGTGTTCAGGGCCCCCGCAGGATCCGGTCTCCCTCCATAAATTCTTGAGAAGCCTGGCGCGGCCGGCAGCAGGAGGGGCTGCCCGACGGGGTGAGGGAGCGAGACAGTGGCTGGAGCACCCAGAAGGGGAGGCCCCGCGGGGCAGGGCACCCCGGGGCTCCACGCACACCCGCCTGGGTGCTGCTGGGCGCCAGTGGGCGGATCAGGGCCCTCCCACCCCAGGAGCAGGGCGGACCCTGTGAATGAACAGGAAAATAGTGTCTGAGATTCCGTTTCCGTGAGGTGCGGTGGGAAGAGCTGGAATTAGAAGCAGAAAGCCTGGGATCTAGTCCCATCTCCCGAAGTGCTTCTGCTGCGTGACCCTCCAAGTTTAACCTTTGCAGCCTCAGCTTCCAGATCTCACCCGGGCTGTTTCTGCTTGTAGACTGGGGGCGACGATGCCACGATCACCTCCTAGCGTTCTCGGGAGGGACAAGCCAGCGGCTGGTCTGAAAGTGTTTTGTACAATGCAGGGCCGTACAAGTGAGTGGCATTTATTGCGGTGTCACCACAGCAACTGTAGAAGTGGAAGCCGGTGATGGGGTCACATTCACCTAATTTGCTACTCTCACAGCACAACAGTGAGTGCCAGACTCCTCAGCACTTACTCAGAGCCGTGACCGTAATTAATAAATGGGGTCCCTCCCATCCCGAGGGCAAAGGCCCCCTAATAATGATGAGAGCCTCAGCTAAGGAGCTGAGCAACCGCCAGCCCAGCTCTCCAGGCGCGGTCCCCAGGGTCCTGGCAGGAAATGGACCCCGGGCGTCGGGCTCCGACCCAGCTTCCCTTTGCAGTGGTTGCAAATCCCAGCTCCTGCGCCTTGGGAAGTCGTAGATGGAGGGATTAAGTCCAGTTCGTTGCCTGGATCCCGATGAAACTGTCCTCACTGCTCCCCGTGGTGAGAAGAAAGCTGTCCGGGGGAGGCAGGCGGCCTCCTGGCTACTGTCTGGCTTTGCTCTGCAGCTGCCCTTCCTGCTGGTGGGCACAGACATCCAGACAAAGCTACGGGGATCCTGGCCTACGGTGAGAGGGGTGGTGGGGTGGAGAACTGCTTTTTCTTCTCCCGTTGCTTTAAAATCCTGTGCTTTTCTGAGCAGTTCTTAGCTTGCTGGCCGAGCTGCACAGCCACCGATATATTTAAACTTTCGATATTAAAGATCTCAGCAGCCTCTCCCAGGAGGGAATTACCTCCCCGATCCAAGTAAGGCAGGTGCCCCCTCGAGATGTGTGCGATTCGTGTCCCAGCAAAAACCCCTCTCTTTTCAAACTGGGAGCTGGCAGTAGAGAGGCCTATCACTGGAAATAGACGCATTTATGAATTTCAACATCCTATTAGCGGTGATGATCTGACAAAATCACGAGAATGGAGATATTTGGGTGCACAGCTGACAGATGATTTATGTGCTGAAATGTCACGAGGAAGAGTGTGTGTCTTCCAGGTGCAGCCGGGGGGTGTGGGATCCCAGCAACGTGACCCAGGGCTGCCCCCCGACCACCAGGTCGCGGGAACCCTTCGGGGCATCTGTCAGGCAACGACACAGACAGCAGGCGGGCTCAGGGTCGGGGAGGGCTCATGAGGACGCCCCCGCACCCCTACCGCCGCTCACACCGCAGCCTCCTTGACACGGGTTTGGGCCGACACAGGCGGAGCAGCCAAGGTAAATTTCCTTGCCTCCAGTGTAATAATTTAACTGGAATTGATAAAATGAAATATATTTGGAATCAGTGTGCATCCTGGTGAGATGGCATCACGACAAGAATGTACTGAGATAGGAATGTCTAAGTGTGCAGGCTGGGGACCCTCGGGGCATCCCCGGACCCAGGCCCTGTTCACTGCCTGATGGGATGTGGGCTCCCCTGGGCCCTGGTGGCTATGTATCCAACCTCTTCCCCCCTCACTTCCCCCCAGAGCAGACAGTTTCTTAGCTTGCTGTTGGCTCTGATGCCTTCCCAAGCTCCATCCACAAGAGGAAAATTGAATTGGTCCCACTAGCTTGATTTTAGTAGCCATGGAGGAGGTAATGGACCCCAGCCTCGCTGCATTTAATCTAGACGTTAAAATATTGCATCTGATTGACCTACGTCACTGCCACGGCCACGGAGAGTAGGAAGCACACGGGAGGGACACGGGCAGGCTTGCAGGTCCCTGGAGACCCTGTTTGTGAAATAGCTGGTTAGGTAAGGGGAGATGGTCACCAGGTCCAGATGGAATTCCCTCAGGGGTATGAGGAAGAGGTCGGGAAGAGAGTTTGTCACAGCTGGCTGTTTTCAACCATCACTGTTCAAGCGTAAAGAGGAAGGGAGCTTAGTCCTGGCTGGAGTGGAGTAAACAGATCGCAGCATTTTAGATCCGAAGCCTCCAGCTCTATGGGGCAAGAGCCATGCCTGCCCGGTTGACTGCCTACCCTCAGGGTCCATCCCAGTGCCTGCCAGACAGGCAGCGGGTGGGAGTGGGCTGGAGAGTTGGAAGTGTTTGTTGAAGGAACCATAGCGTTGGTAGAGAATTTTAGGTATATCCAGTCTATCTGTTCCTCAGCTTTATTATCCCACTTGTAGAGGGCTCTGCAGACAACCCACAAAGTTTCAAATCCAAGCTTTGCTGCTGAACTGCTGTGTAACCTGGTGCAAGTAACTTAAGCTCTCTGTGCAGGTTCCTCATCTGGAAAATGTCCTAATAATACATACTTCATAGGGCTGATTGTGGAGTAAATGACTTTTTGCATGAAAGCTCTTTGAAGATTATTTAATATCTATTTAGTTATAGACACAAGAGTATCTAATATCTATCTAGTTGTAGAATATTTAGTTACAGACTCCAGTGTTAATTGTTGTTATTATTTATTTATTTATTTATTTTTATAATGAAACTCTCTAGGAGTTAAGCCAGCATTTTATTTATTTATTTATTTTTGGCTGTGTTGGGTCTTCGTTTCTGTGTGAGGGCTTTCTCTAAGTTGCGGCAAGCGGGGCCATTCTTCTTCATCGCGGTGCACGGGCCTTTCACCGTCGCGGCCTCTCGTTGCGGGGCACAGTCTCCAGACGTGCAGGCTCAGTAGCTGTGGCTCACGGGCCCAGTTGCTCCGCGGCATGTGGGATCCTCCCAGACAAGGGCGCGAACCCGCGTCCCCTGCATTGGCAGGCAGACTCTCAACCACTGCGCCACCAGGGAAGCCCGGTTGTTATTATTAAGTGATGTTTCCATCTTGCTTTTCATTATTCTAACCTTACACCTAATTAAGATGTGAAACTCCACCTTATAAAGTGTTTCAATTTATTTGCTGTGACTTAAGGCACTTTTTCTTATACTGAACTCCATCAGTTACTCCATCAAAACTACCCTGGTGGCCGTGGATAGGTGTCTGTCCTCCGTGGACCGAGGTTTTGCTTTGTTGTGTATAATGCAGAGGCTGAACTAGACCATCTCTAGAGGGCTCTCAGCTGCTGCAGTAGTTGTGTCCACGGTGGCTGCAGTCACATCACAGGACACGTATTTTGTTGCGAGGCACTGGTTTACCTGCTTTACTTGCGTTAACTCATTTAATTCATACAGTAATCCCATTGAGGAAGTTAATATTCATGTCTTCACCCTAACGATGAGGAAACTGAGGCCCAGAGAGGTCAACTTGCCAAGGTCGCCCAGCCAGTAAGTGGAGCAGCCAGTATTTGGACCTAGAGGAGACCCCCTGAGCCTATGGAGAAGAATCAGAACTTCTGGGGTTTTCTGTTACTATGGTTTTACGAATCTTCCTGAACGCAGGGTGAATCTAGAAATCAGAGTATCTCTTCTCTTTTGGCTTTATGCAGTGATCTGACCTTGGTATCAAACAATATTTTCCAGCCATAAATAGCAAAGCACATGATTGCCAAATAAAGGGGAGAATATTTGCTACTGGGAAGATGCCCCAACAAGCTGAGTTATTATTACTGTGTCATGATGATAGCAAGAATAAAGTTCATTTATAGAGCACTCATGTCCCCCAGGCTCTTCATGGCCGTCCTAATTAGGCAGCCTGTTGACAACATCCCGGAGAGATGACTGCAGACGTTTGTTTCAGCGCCTCGCTGCCATGACACTTAGAAGCACCTTGAGCTTGGGACGGAGGGTCAGGGAAGAGGTACAGGAAAGCTGCAAGGCCGAGCCCAGGAGACTGGCTGGTGAGGAACAGCACCTCATGAGCCAGAAAGGCAGCACTTGGTCCAGTTCTCTCTGGAATGTGTAAATCAAAAGCTAATTACTGGGAGGGCTCCGTTTGTATTTTTACTGCTATATTTACATTTTATGAAACCATCTGGTATCATTAATAGGCTCAAAGTCAGTTTGGTTTTATTTGTAGTTTTACAGCAAAAGAAAAAAGCTCCTCCTTCCTCAAGCGGGAGAGACCCAGGCCTGGGGGAGGAAGGCGGCCGGCGTGGGGGCGCCCTGGGCTGGGACAGTGACCTTGGATCGGCTCCTCGGGCAGGCGGGACCCGGGCCGGCTCCCGGGGATGCTGGCAGCTGCCTGGCAGGCTTGGTCACTCGGAGGGCAGCGAGGCGCTCCGAGCTGAGGGATAATCTGTGTCTCTGGGACGTGGCCACGTGTTCGGAGTTGTGCAGCGACAGGTTGAGGAACAGGAGAACAAGCCCAGCAGCTGCCCTTTCCGGGCACAGAGCTGCGGTGACTTGGCCAAGACGTTGCTGCCTCCAATCAGGCCCACCTGTGGGCCTCCCAGGGGCCACACACGCGGAGGGGACCTACAAGCCTCTTGTCCTTTTCCTCTTGTCCGGCTTCCCTAGGACACAGCCCAGTGGCCCGCTTGGCGGTGCCCTGGGAGATCAGAAGCCACCTCCGGCCACTCCTGGCTCGGGGACTAATGGCGAAAGGCCGCTTCCCCGTCTCAACCCACAGTAGCGGCTGCTGGAGGATTACACAGCGTTGGACCCTCTCGTGTTCACTGTAAATGTTATCTCAGCTGGGCAGGTCTTGCAAATGAGCTCTTCACCCTCCCCTTCCCCCCGGTCCCCACTGCCGCCACCCTACCCTCTACCCAAACGAGCGTGGGCCAAGACCAGGGCCTGCGAGGGGAGCACATTATCTAGACTGCAGCTTACTGGCCATGATGATGCTGTTCCCAGACTGACTTCCTCTGGCTTAACGCTTGGACGCTAATGGCAGGAGCTGGTGGGTCAGATGTGGCAGAGGGACAGCCTTCCAAATCGAGATGGCACGAGTTAGCAGCCTGGAGCTCCAGTTTTAGGCTGGTTCCCGGCTCTGTAAGTAAGTACAGGCGGTCCTTTTTTTTTTTTTTTTTTTTTTTTTTTTTGGACAATGGAAACATCTTTCTTTCTGCTGCAGAAAAACTTGTACTTCATAACTGTCTACAATCATACCCTGCAGGTTTCAGAAACACAAAACCAAACCTTTCATTGATTCCGTTGAAAAATAACCGTCGTTTCTTTCTCTGAGTGCTCCCTGGCGCCGTTTCTTCCCTCTGACCCCTGTCTCCGTGGTTTCCTGACTCTGCATCCTTCTCCCATCCAGTATTTTTCTCTGCGACAAGATATGAATGGGGGAAGGATCAGAGGCTTTGAGCAGGAAAAAGAGACGAATGAGCACAACAGAGCAGAAGTACTGCGCCTTCTCCCAGGTGTTGCCATTTCTTGGAACCTGGACAGAGTGTTTTGTCCTTTCTTTCCTACTCCCGGTCCTACTCCTTTCGGCGCCCCCTGGATGGTGCCCCAGAACTGGTCATAGAGACCTTCCTGCACAAAGCAGGCTGCTGCCTGAAGTAACTCCCACATCTGAAGCCCTTGCACCAGGCGGGTGGGGACCAAGGACAGTGGTTAGGCTGCCGAGCTCGTTGAACAGGCATTGGAGGGTCGAGACCCTCCTTCAGGGGTCGGGCCTGGTCTGCTGCTCCCTGAAGACGGCCCCGCGAGGCGCCGTCACTCACTCCCACCTGAGCTGGTTCGGGCCGCGCTGCCCACCTCTTGGCAGGACACTGCCCCCTGCTCCAACGCTTGTGGTCTCGAGGGAGGGGGAGGTCTGGCATTCCCCAGGGGACAGGACACTGGGGCCCGGGGAGGGCCGATCCGGTGCTCTGACCCCCGCACAATCCCGAGTCCTCCCCGCCCCGGACTTTGGTCCCTCCTGTCACCGCGCGGGTGTCGCTGCACAGCCCGCATTTGATGAATGATGCACATTCGTTCATCCCCCGCCCTCCGCACCTCCATGCATGTCCATTTTAATTCTCTCCTCCTCCTTTTGGCATCTAGTTTATTTTGTATATAAACTGCTGATGCAAATGTCCAAAATAAATTATGCTGAATAATAGATGAAGACAGCTACATAATTTATAACGCTGGAGCCAGGCAGAGCCGGGGGGCTGTGCTGAAGCCCGTGGCCCCTCCTCAGCCGCTTACAGCTGCCGGCCAGCCGGTGTTCACGGCCTTCAGGCTAGAAACCACCAGGGTCAGGGGTCCGTGGTGCAGAGGCTCTTCCTGCAGGTGTGTGCTTGCCCCTGGCGTGGACCCAGGCCCCCTGCCCAGCAGCAGCCCGTGGGGGTCACAAGCACAGAAGCAGTAAATGGTGTGCCAACTCCCCCCCCCCCATCAGGAGACCCCCAGCCCCCGCCCTCAGGGCCACCCTGCTCCTCGTTCTCTCCTTCGCACCTGGGCTCCAGCTGTTGCAGCTTCTCAATCATCGCTTCTCAGACTCCGCTGCCGGCTCCAACTTCCCAGCTTGGGACGGTCTCAGGGAAGAAGAAATGGATGAGCGTTCTAATACTTGATCAAGGAATAAGGCCACAGCATGCCAAGGTGTAGGGTGACACTGAATAGAAGTGCTGTCACTGCAGCCACTTTTGTGGCCAGAACCTGCCTGGCTTGTGCAGGATCTAAAAATAGACAGCAGGTTCAGGCCATGACAATAGTCACTGAATGCGTTCAGATTCTCACTTGATTCCCAACTCTGGCACAGTTGGAATTCTGAGCTGCGTCATTTTCTGCTGGGGGTGGGAGGCTGGCCCATGCATGGGATGTTAGCAACATCCCTGATCTCTGCCCAGTAGGTGCCAGTAGAACCCCAGCCCCCCATCGTTACCGCCAGTGATCAATTTCTCCAGGCGTCACCCCTGTCCTGCATGAGCACGGTTGTCCCGAGTTGCTGACTGCTGAGCCACGTGACCCCAGGCGTCTCCATCAGGGTGACTTAAAGCCAGATCCTCATATATGCCGCAGCGGGGTCATCTGGGGGCCATGAGAAATGCAGGTTTTCACATGAGACCCAGACCGACTGAATCAGCATGTCCGGCTGTGGGACCCGGGGGTTTATTTTGGGGCAGGTGATTCTTCTGTGGGCTGGAATTTGAGAAACACTGTGCACGGTAGCCACTTGCCATGTGGCCGCTTGAATCTTTTTACTTGACTGAATTAACTTCAGTTTCTCAGCCTCTCCAGCCGTTGTTTCAGGTGCTCCGTAGCCACACGCAACTGGCGGCCACTAAGCCCGCCTGGGACAGTTCTAGCAAATGCTCATCGCTGCCCACAGCTTGCTGGGGCTCACGGTTTTCTACCGTAGTGAAGTGCTGCCAAAATGTGGCCGCCTCCAAGAATCATAAGACCGTCGCTTTTGCTATCAGCCAAGTCTTATGGAATGCGCACTCGCTACCTTATGGTGGTATGTAGCTACATATAGAAGCAGATTGAGGGAAGCACATTTCTTGCTTTAGACTTGCAAATAAGGCTCTGGGAGCTAAGCGCTTTAATCTATCTATGGAAACAGTCAAGGCAACTGGTAGAGAAACATAACGTTTGGGGCAAAATGCATAACACAGAGCAGGCCTAAATCTTACTTTAAGGCAATACATTAGGTAGGGAAATAAAAGCTATGACAGGTTCATTCCTACTGCATGGGTGATAAAGAGATACAGGCTGTGGCGTCAGGTACTCCTCTGGGGGCACCGGGCTTTATGGTGGGATGATGGGGGCTCGCTCCTTTTGTGGCCTCTACTAAGAGCCCATGGACAACTGATGAACTCAGATGAAAAACCCCTGAGGACGTCTTTGCAGGCTTCTTACTCTGTCAAACTCTTGAGTTCAGCAGCTCCAGAAAAAACATAATGATCCTGATAGCACCGAGATTCCAGGCAGTCCTTGGAGTAGGGCAGGCTGTTGCACACGTGCTACTACTTCTCTGCCCTCTGCCGTGCCAGCTGCAGACATCACTAGTTAATCCTTCTCCTGCTTCCCTTGGATCTTTTCCCTTGGAGGCAGACAGTGCCAATCAATCTAGGTTTACACCCACAGGAGGACACCAGCCCACTGTTGTCTTAGAGTGACTCACATTCTCTTCCTGGCCTCTGTTTCTTTTGGACACCTTTCCCACACAGTAGCAGTTCTCCTTTAGTGACTCAAGCAGTGTTTCTTGTCTTCCTGAGGCAGTCACTTAATGCTTGCTGTCCTTGCTCCTTCTCAGTCATCAAACCCTGTATTATTTCAGCACAGATGTAATTTGCCCTCCCAAAAGAAGTCATCAGACACAAGTCACCATCAGAAGTACTCCTGGACTGCTTTTTAGCAGCTTGATTCCAATTTGGATTATACCAAACCTGGAATCGTCTAGAATGTATTCTCAACTAAAAATAAAATAAAACATAAGAAAAACACACTTCCACCCCAGCCTGCAGTGGTTTCAGCAAAACCTCCTTGGCAGGTACACAGTCTTGGGTGAAACTGGCATGATGAGGAAAAGGCTTAAGCCTCTGCCAGAAAGCCCGGCAGGTGCAGGGATTTGTCCTGGCCTCGCTCATCTCCCCAAGACATGCCGGGCAAAGGCTTCACTGAACAAGAAGATGCAACAGAGCTGACCCTCTTGGCCTGCCCGGCCAGCTAGCCCAGCACCCACCCCCCAGGCTGATGCTTCCTGCTGCCGTCGGCACTCGAGCTGGGCGGGCGAGGTGACCACAGTCTAACTCCTTCCCCTGGTCAGTTCTCAGGTGCCCCGGTCCTGTGAAAAGCATCCTCCTCTCGACACCCCTCTTCCCCTGCCACCCCATGCTCCATTGTGCTTAAATTAGAAGTATTTGAAAGCATAAGAACAGGGAGTGAACTTCCGGCATGCTCCTTTGCAGGGGCCCCCAGGGTCCACGGGTTGAGAACTAGATACTGGGCCCCTAATTCTACCCGTGGGAAGGGGAGAAAAGATGAGTAATTTAAAAGATGAGCTTCACTAACCGGTTATTTGTTTATGGGGGAGGTCAGGGGGCAGCAAGGGGCCTGGGGCAGCAGACCGGGCCCTGGAAAAGTGTAGGCAGGAGAGATTGTCAAGGTCGACTAGAAAGCAGAGGGACAGCGTGTTTGGTGAAAGTGGGCTGCAGACGTAAAGGTGAGGGGCCGTCCCTGGTCTCTGAAAGAAAATGACCAAGTTCCTACGAAGAGGAGGGATGTGTGAAATCCGCTCATTTGGGTGAAAAAGTGAGTCTTCAACAAAACCTGCAGATTAGACTGGCTTAAGCCACGTGCCCTGGTTAGCTTTATTTCTAAGACACACACAGTATTTACTTCTAGCTATATACATATTTATATGATTATTTATTTGTACAATATGTATTTATACATAGATGACATATATTTATTTGTATATCAATTACCTATATACACACATCTATGCATATGAGCACATATATTTATTTGTATATAAATTCATATATTAATAACCACAATAAAAAGGTTTGACTGTAAAATATATATGTATACATATTTGTACATATAAGTAAGCATATGTACAAATTGTTACATGATAATCAAAAAGGCATAGTCTTTGTATTCAAATAGTCCTCTTGAATTCCAGTTCTGTCACTTAGGGAAGGTGTTCCCTTGGGTGGATTATTTATTTGAGCCTTAATTTTCTTACCGAAATTAGGAGTAATAATACATATAAATTTCAGACAGTTACGAGGAATAAGGTAACGAATATAAAACATGCCAAGTAGGTGATAAGTGGTAGACACAGCTGTTTATTTCACCACCATCCCCGCTACCACAGCTGGGTGGAGAGCTCATCTCTCGTTCTCTTGGGCGGATGGCGGACATCAGGGCAGAGCAGGCAGCCTTTCTGTGTGCGGCGTTCCTACCAGATCCATCCGTCTTCTACCATCCACAGGGCGCATAAGGGATTTTTTTTCTTTTAATCAAGTTGCTTCTGTTGCAGGAATGACATTTCTATGTCCTACCTGGAAACACGGGGTGTAGGTGACAGCTTGTATAACCGTTTCAGGGAGGTGTTGATGACAGACAAAGGGAACCTTCCTAAGAAAGCCACCCCCGGAGGGGGTGAGTTCCCCGTGACGAAAGGCGCTTCTGCAGAGGCTGGGCAAGGCTGTGTGGGAGTTCACACGTCCCACGAGGGTGGCACTGCGTGTTTTCTGAGGTCCCCTTGCAACAGAAAAGCCCGATGCTCTGGATTTTTAAGACGCTGCCTTCTGCACGTGGTGTGCAATGGCTTCTGTGTTACCTGCCACCTCCCCCAGCAGCCCCCTCCGCGCCAGCTCTGTTCTCCTATTCCTCAGCTACAAGGCCCTGGAGGGACCCAGTAGTGAGGAGGTGAGATTGCATTCCGAGGAAATGGGGGAGCTGAAATGGAGCTGGGATTGAAAGCAACAGGGCAGCCAGCTTCATTTAGCGGCCCGAGCAGAGTCTGATTAGGAAAGGGCAGCGATCCAGAACCGCGGCTGGGCTGCTCTCCCGGCGACAGCGGGGGCGGGCGGCTGCCGCAGGAGGCCGAGGGGACCTCTGCGCTCCGGCCCGGCCCCCCCTGCCACGCCAGCTCCCCGGGCGAGCAGAGCAGACGGGCCGATGCCATTCGGCCCCTGCAGGCTGTTCTCTGGAAGCTTCCTTCCAGCTGAATTTCTCCTCTCGCCCCTCTAAGCCTCACCCGGGCCATTTCTGACAGGTCTCTTAACCAGTCTGGAGATAGGAAAGCGTGTTCCGAGGGCCCTGGGAACAGAACACGGGCTACACTGAGCATCGAGCCCAGAGCCGATGGTGGTGAAGGGACGTTAGGAAAGTGACATATGATGTACATTTGGAACATCCCCAAGACCATGTCCGCCGCCTGCGAGGACAGACAGTGAGTGAACTCGGAGCGGGGGGTACCGCACGGGCGGCAGCTGTGAAGTTGATCTTGGGTTCCTGAGATTCCAGCCCGGCTCCCAGAGACCTCACCACCCCAGCGAGGTGGCGCCCTGGGGTCCTTGAAGCCCCCATCACTGTACCTCCCCGTCCCCATCTCTCTTTCTGTCCCTGTCACTCTGTCTCTTTATCTCCCCGTCACACACACACACACACACACACACTCTCAAAATATGACCTTTTCTTGAACTCCTTTGTGCTTGAGAAGCATCAGCCTGGAAGGAGGATCCTGATGGCAGCTGAAGCCTTTCCCGTCTGTAAAAAAGGTAGAAATATTTAGAGAGAGAGCGAGGTGTTTCTGTGTCTACGGCAGGTTCAAAGATGTATGCTTATGCCATTCTAAAGGCAGCCTTGGCAATTTTCACATGAAAAATGTCACAGGAGTTTGAGATTCTGTAATTATCTATTTATGCGCTGTGGAGGCTGGATGAGGAGGCCAGAGATTGCCTCATTTGCCGGCGGGACTGCTGTTCATCAGTAAGTGTAATGTGACACACACCCTAGATTGGTTCACAGGGATGGGAAAATTAGTTATGTCACATCTGAAAGCCACTTTACATTCATAGGTCATAAACCGAGAGGAAAAATAACCAAAAGTTTCAGTATTCAATTTGTTTACTCCGAGCCAAATGCAGCCTCTTAAGCTGATGAGAGCAGGGTGGAAGGGAGAGAAAAGGCTTTTAGAAGCTCACTTTAAAAGCTCAAAAGTGTCTGGGACATTAAATAGCTGTTAAAAGCTCTAGATGGATAATTTAAGTGTAAATGAGTATGAACTATACGGATTAAATTTGCCTTAAAATACCAGTCTGAAAAATTAAGGAAAGACTATTTGAGACAAACACAGTTTGCCTTTTTTCAAAACCTGAACATTTTGAAAAAATTATTTTGGAGCCTCAATGAAAGCTAAATGCAGTTGGATTTAACTGCCCCTAATGATCTCCCCATTAAAAGCTACAATTCAGTAATAATTATACCCACATTGAAATAAGTACATGTGTTTATACACACACCACATAAAGTGTACGGATATAGTCTAAGCTTTTAAAACCTTTTTCTGTCAGAAATGATAAGAAATATGTATATATTTATATGCAAAATATATATATATTTATATATATATATGCAAAAAATGTATATATTTACATATATATATATATATATGCAAAAGTTCAGCCTGTGAATCTGAAACTGTAGATTAGAAAAAACTTTATAGTTTGATATACTGGTTCATTTTATCCTTTTGGGTACTGTTATTCTTATGATTAAAATTGTAATATTATACCCTCATAGTATATTTTGCACCAAAATTATGACTAAAGTTCCTCATTTTGCTAAATTAATTTGTGAAGAATATCTGTGCTTCCTTCTAAGTATACTCATATTGGAAATAATGTTACTCTGGTATACCAAGTTTTCAACACTAATTATAACCTATGTCTTTCTACATTGTGTTCATCATGCAGAGAAGTTACACATGAAAAAGCATCTTTTTAATTATTCATCATTATTATTATTGTTCTATTAAAGCCATTTTTTGCTTGATTTTAATGTGATTTTCTCTTGAATTCAAACATTATGAGCAACATTTGGCAAAAAACAAAGTTTATCATGAATATCATGTGCTCTCTGTTGCTCTGGTTTTTAGAATATGGTGACTTTTCTTTTTTCTTAACTCATCGGGGTGCTGTGGGTTCAAAAGGAAAGGGAACTGAGTTTGAGAGATTAGAAAATTGGAGCACAGAAATGCCCATGACCTTGGCCTAGGTTGCAGAGGCAGCTAGGGGAGGTGTTTGGCTAAAGAATGATTTCCTACCCTTTCCATTTCCGGTGTTCCATTGTAGTATGCCACTAAAATTTAAGTTTTCCAGCCCAATATTCTTGATATTATTTTTGGAGATATCATCAGAGTAACAGTTTGAGGTGAGGTTGAAAAGAATGATACGGATATGCACATGGAATCTTAGAGTATGGAAATCCACACTGAGGATGCTGTGTCATGAAATCACTGTCTCTTAACACCTGTGGGGCCAGGTTCAGTCCCAAAGGGTCTGAAGCTTGCTAGGTGTCCCTGAACCTCAGGCTGATGGCTCAGGGGACCTGTGTAGATTACTATGGCGGCACTAAGTTAAGCCATCCTAAACCATAATTTCTATGAAATCATGGGTTTAATGTGCAAGTTACACCTTTAAAAATATTCATTACATCAATATATGATATGGTTTAAGAATCAACTTGTGAAAATGACTACACTACCCAAAGCAATCTACAGACTCAGTGCAGTCCCTATCAAGCTGCCAATGGCATTGTTCAAAGAACTAGAACAAAAAGTTTTACAATTTGTATGGAAACACAGAAGATCCCGAATAGCCAAAGCAATCTTGAGAAAGAAAAACGGAGCTGGAGGAATCAGGGTCCCTGACTTCAGACTACATTACAAAGCTACCATAATCAAGACAGTATGGTACTGGCACAAAAACAGAAATATAGACCAATGGAACAGGATACAAAGCCCAGAAATAAACCCACAAACATATGGTCACCTTATCTTTGACAGAGGAGGCAAGAATATACAATGGAGAAAAGACAGCCTCTTCAATAAGAGGCATATGGTACAAATACCATATGCTAACACATATATATGGGATCTAAAACAATAATATGGTTCTGATATACATAGGGACAGGAATAAAGACACAGAGGTAGAGAATGGACTTGAGGACACAGGGAGGGGGAAGGGTAAGCTGGGATGAAGTGAGAGAGTGGCATGGACATATATACACTACCAAATGTAAAAGAGATAGCTAGTGGGAAGCAGCCGCATAGCACAGGGAGATCAACTCGGTGCTTTGTGTCCACATAGAGGGGTGGGATAGGGAGGGTGGGAGGGAGATGCAAGAAGGAGGGGATATGGGGATATATGTATATGTATGGCTGATTCACTTTGTTATACAGCCAAAACTAACACACCATTGTAAAGCAATTACACTCCAATAAAGATGTTAAAATATATATATATATGTATGAATGATACGGTTTAAATTTCCCTTCATGCATATACCATCTAAAATTATTGTGCATGGTAAGTACCCCATAATATATTTTTTTATGTGCCTAACGTAACAGTAATTTGGCCTAGCGATGGGGCATATCTAAAAAGTAGTAGTGGGTATGCTTTTGGCATCATGGAGTTGTCTGGAAGCAAATACATAGAAAATCCATAAAGTTTGTTTTTGTTTTTGAATTTTATTTCATTTATTTTTTTATACAACAGGTTCTTATTAGTCATCCGTTTTATATACATCAGTGTATACATGTCAGTCACAATCTCCCAATTCATCCCACCACCACCCCCATACCCCGCTGCTTTTCCCCCTTGGTTTCCATACATTTATTCTCTACGTCTGCATCTCTATTCCTGCCCTGCAAACCGGTTCATCTGTACCATTTTTCTAGGTTCCACATATATGCGTTAATATACGATATTTGTTTCTCTCTTTCTGACTTAGTTCACTCTGTATGACAGACTCTAGATACATCCACGTCTCTACAAATGACCCAATTTCACTCCTTTTTATGGCTGAGTAATATTCCATTGTATATATGTACCACATCTTCTTTATCCATTCATCTGTCGATGGGCATTTAGGTTGCTTCCATGACCTGGCTATTGTAAACGGTGCTGCAGTGAACATTGGGGTGCATGTGTCTTTTTGAATTACGGTTTTCTCTGGGTATATGCCCAGTAGTGGGATTGCTGGGGCATATGGTAATTCTATTTTTAGTTTTTTAAGGCACCTCCATACTGTTCTCCATAGTGGCTGTACCAGTTTACATTCCCACCAACAGTGCAAGAGGGTTCCCTTTTCTCCACACCCTCTCCAGCATTTGTTGTTTGTAGATCTTCTGATGACGCCATTCTAACTGGTGTGAGGTGATACCTCATTGTAGTTTTGATTTGCATTTCTCTAATAATTAGTGATGTTGAGCAGCTTTTCATGTGCTTCTTGGCCATCTGTATGTCTTCTTTGGAGAAATGTCTATTTAGGTCTTCTGCCCATTTTTGGATAGGGTTGTCTGTTTCTTTAATATTGAGCTGCATGAGCTGTTTATATATTTTGGAGATTAATCCTTTGTCCGTTGATTCGTTTGCAAATATTTTCTCCCATTCTGAGGGTTGTCTTTCCGGCTTGTTTATGGTTTCCTTTGCTGTGCAAAAGCTTTGAAGTTTCATTAGGTCCCATTTGTTTATTTGTGTTTTTATTTCCATTACTCTAGGAGGTGGATCAAAAAAGATCTTGCTGTGATTTATGTCAAAGAGTGTTCTTCCTATGTTTTCCTCTAAGAGTTTTATAGTGTCCAGTCTTACATTTAGGTCTCTAATCCATTTTGAGTTTATTTTTGTGTATGGTGTTAGGGAGTGTTCTAATTTCATTCTTGTACATGTAGCTGTCCAGTTTTCCCAGCACCACTTATTGAAGAGACTGTCTTTTCTCCATTGTATATCCTTGCCTCCTTTGTCATAGATTAGTTGACCATAGGTGCGTGGGTTTATCTCTGGGCTTTCTATCTTGTTCCATTGATCTATATTTCTGTTTTTGTACCAGTCTCATACTGTCTTGATTACTGTAGCTTTGTAGTATAGTCTGAAGTCAGGGAGTCTGATTCCTCCAGCTCTGTTTGTTTCCCTCAAGACTGCTTTGGCTATTCAGGGCCTTTTGTGTCTCCATACAAATTTTAAGTGTTTTTTTTCTAGTTCCCTAAAAAATGCCATTGGTAGCTTGATAGGGACTGCATTGAATATGTAGATTGCTTTGGGTAGTATAGTCATTTTCACAATATTGATATTTCCCATCCAAGAACATGGTATATCTCTCCATCTGTTGGTATCATCTTTAATTTCTTTCATCAGTGTCTTATAGTTTTCTGCATACAGGTTTTTGTCTCCCTAGGTAGGTTTATTCCTAGGTATTTTATTCTTTTTGTTGCAGTGGTAAATGGGAGGGTTTCCTTAATTTCTCTTTCAGATTTTTCATCATTAGTGTATAGGCATGCAAGAGATTTCTGTACATTAATTTTGTATCCTGCAACTTTACCAAATTCATTGATTAGCTCTAGTAGTTTTCTGGTGGCATCTTTAGGATTCTCTATGTATTGTATCATGTCATCTGCAAACAGTGACAGTTTTACTTCTTCTTTTCCAATTTGTATTCCTTTTATTTCTTTTTCTTCTCTGATTGCCGTGGCTAGGACTTCCAAAACTGTGTTGAATAAGAGTGGTGAGAGTGGACATCCTTCTCTTGTCTTGTTCCTGATCTTAGAGGAAATGCTTTCAGTTTTTCACCATTGAGAATGCTGTTTGCTGTGGGTTTTTCATTTATTGCCTTTATTATGTTGAGGTAGGTTCCCTCTATGCCCACTTTCTGGAGAGTTTTTATCATAAATGGGTGTTGAATTTTGTCAGAAGCTTTTTCTGCATCTGTTGAGATGATCATATGGTTTTTATTCTTCAATTTGTTATTATGGTATATCACATTGATTGATTTGTGTATATTGAAGAATCCTTGCATCCCTGGGATAAATCCCACCTGATCGTGGTGTATGATCCTTTTAAAGTGTTGTTGGATTCTGTTTGCTAGTATTTTATTGAGGATTTTTACATCTATATTCATCAGTGATATTGGTCTGTAATTTTCTTTTTTTGTAGTATCTTTGTCTGGTTTTGGTATCAGGGTGATGGTGGCCTCGTAGAATGAGTTTGGGAGTGTTCCTTCCTCCGCAATTTTTGGGAAGAGTTTGAGAAATATGGGTGTTAGCTCTTCTCTAAATGTTTGATAGAATTCACCTATGAAGCCATCTGGTCCTGGACTTTTGTTTGTTGGAAAATTTTTAATCACAGTTTCAATTTCATTGCTTGTGATTGGTCTGTTCATATTTTCTATTTCTTCCTGGTTCAGTCTCGGAAGGTTATACCTTTCTAAGAACTTGTCCATTTCTTCTAGGTTGTCCATTTTATTGGCATAGAGTTGCTTGTAGTAGTCTCTTATGGTTTGTATTTCTGCAGTGTCTGTTGTAACTTCTCCTTTTTCATTTCTAATTCTATTGATTTGAGTCCTCTCCCTCTTTTTCTTGATGAGTCTGGCTAATGGTTTATCAATTTTGTTTATCTTCTCAAAGAACCAGCTTTTCGTTTTATTGATCTTTGCTATTATTTTCTTTGTTTCTATTTCATTTATTTCTGCTCTGATCTTTATGATTTCTTTCTTTCTGCTAAGTTTGGGTTTTGTTTGTTCTTCTTTCTCTAGTTCCTTTAGGTGTATGGTTAGATTGTTTATTTGAGAATTTTCTTGTTTCTTGAGGTAGGCTTGTATAGCTATAAACTTCCCTCTTGGAACTGCTTTTGCTGCATCCCATAGGTTTTGGAGCATCGTGGTTTCATTGTCATTTGTCTCTAGGTATTTTTTGATTTCCTCTTTGATTTCTTCAGTGATCTCTTGGTTATTTAGTAACATATTGTTTAGCCTCCATGTGTTTGTGTTTTTTACGTTTGTTTCCCTGTAATTCATTTCTAATCTCATAGCGTTGTGGTCAGAAAAGATGCTTAATATGATTTCTATTTTCTTAAATTTACTGAGGCTTGGTTTGTGACCCAAGATGTGATCTATCCTGGAGAATGTTCCGTGCACACTTGGGAAGAACGTGTAATCTGCTGTTTTTGGATGGAATGTCCTATAAACATCAACTAAATCTATCTGGTCTATTGTGTCATTTAAAGCTTCTGTTTCCTTATTTATTTTCATTTTGGATGATCTATCCATTGGCGTAATGAGGTGTTAAAGTCCCCCAATATTATGGTGTTATTGTCAATTTCCTGTATTATAGCTGTTAGCAGTTGCCTTATGTATTGAGGTGCTCCTATGTTGGGTGCATATATATAATTGTTCTATCTTCTTCTTGGATTGATCCCTTGATCATTATGTAGTGTCCTTCCTTGTCTCTTGTATCATTCTTTATTTTAAAGTCTATTTTATCTGATATGAGTATTGCTACTCCAGCTTTCTTTTGATTTCCATTTGCATGGAATACCTTTTTCCATCCCCTCACTTTCAGTCTGAATGTGTCCCTTGTTCTGAAGTGGGTCTCTTCTAGACAACATATATATGTGTCTTGTTTTTGTATGCATTCAGCAAGGCTCTGTCTTTTGGTTGGAGCATTTAATTCATTCATGTTTAAGGTAATTATCGACATGTATGTTCCTATTACCATTTTCTTAATTGTTTTTGTTTTGTTTTTGTAGGTCCTTTTCTTCTCTTGTGTTTTCTACTTAGAGAAGTTCCTTTAGCATTTGTTGTAGAGCTGGTTTGGTGGTGCTGAATTCTCTTAGCTTTTGCTTGTCTATATAGCTTTTGATTTCTGCATCGGATCTGAATGAGATCCTTGCCAGGTAGAGTAATCTTGGTTGTAGGTTCTTCCCTTTCATCGCTCTAAGTATATCGTGCCACTCACTTCTGGCTTGTAGAGTTTCTGCTGAGAAATCAGCTGTTAACCTTATGGGAGTTCCCTTGTATGTTATTTGTCGTTTTTCCCTTGCTGCTTTCAATAATTTTTCTTTGCCTTTAATTTTTGCCAATTTGATTACTATGTGTCTCGGCGTGTTTCTCCTTGGGTTTATTCTGTATGGGACTCTCTGCGCTTCCTGGACTTGGGTGGCTATTTCCTTTCCCATGTTAGGGAAGTTTTTGACTATAATCTCTTCAGATATTTTCTCGGGTCCTTTCTCTCTCTCTTCTCCTTCTGGGACCCCTATAAAATGAATGTTGTTGCGTTTAATGTTGTCCCAGAGGTCTCTTAGGCTGTCTTCATTTCTTTTCATTCTTTTTTCTTTAGTCTGTTCCGCAGCAGTGAATTCCACCATTGTGTCTTCCAGGTCACTTATCCGTTCTTCTGCCTCAGTTATTCTGCTATTGATTCCTTCTAGTGTATTTTTCATTTCAGTTATTGTATTGGTCATCTCTGTTTGTTTGTTCTTTAATTCTTCTAGGTCTTTGTTAATCATTTCTTGCATCTTCTCAATCTTTGCCTCCATTCTTATTCCGAGGTCCTGGATCATCTTCACTATCATTATTCTGAATTCTTTTTCTGGAAGGTTGCCTATCTCCACTTCATTTAGTTGTTTTTCTGGGGTTTTATCTTGTTCCTTCATCTGGTACATAGCCCTCTGCCTTTTCATCTTGTCTATCTTTCTGTGAATGTGGTTTTTGTTCCACAGGCTGCAGGATTGTAGTTCTTCTTGCTTCTGCTGTCTGCCCTCTGGTGGATGAAGCTATCTAAGAGGCTTGTGCAAGCTTCCTGATGGGAGGGACTGGTGGTGGGTAGAGCTGGGTGTTGCTCTGCTGAGCAGAGCTCAGTAAAACTTTAATCTGCCTGTCTGCTGATGGGTTGGGCTGGGTTCTCTCCCTGTTGGTTGTTTGGCCTGAGGTGACCCAACATTGGAGCCTACCCGGGCTCTTTGGTGGGGCTAATGGCGGACTCTGGGAGCGCTCACTCCAAGGAGTACTTCCCAGAACTTCTGCTGCCAGTGTCCTTGTCCTCACTGTGAGGCAGAGCTACCCCCCGCCTCTGCAGGAGACCCTCTAACACTAGCAGGTAGGTCTGGTTCAGTCTCCTCTGGGGTCACTGCTCCTTCCTCTGGGTCCCGATGTGGACACTACTTTGTGTGTGCCCTCCAAGAGTGGAGTCTGTGTTTCCTCCAGTCCTGTTGAAGTCCTGCAATCAAATCCTCCTAGCCTTCAAAGTCTGATTCTCTAGGAATTCCTCCTCCCATTGCCAGACCCCCAGTTTGGGAAACCTGACGTGGGGCCTAGAACGTTCATTCCAGTGGGTGGGCTTCTGTGGTATAAGTCTTCTGTGCCATAATTTTTAAGACACTGCTCTAGTGTCTATTTGTCTGATAGAATATCTTTGCTTAAATCAAATTAAAATCAGCAGACATTGGTCTGCTGTGGGATAGGATCCCAATAGCCCCTGGGGATTCAAAGGTGAAAAATACCCATTTCCTGTACTAGAGGTGCTGAGTGCCTCCTTATATTCTGGTAGTAGCAACTACCTTGTATATCACTTGGCTTTTCCTGCATAACAAATAACCTCCAAAGCTTAGTGGTCTTAAGCAGCAAATGTTTATTATTTCTTGAGGAATCTGTGGATGGGCTGAGTGGTGTTTCTAGTCTGGGCCAGGCCAGCCGATCGCTGAGGTCCACTGGAGGCTCAGCTGGGCTGGACAGATTCACTCATATCTGGCCATCGGCTTGGTGTCAGCTGGGGTGATGGGGAGGCTTGGCCCTACATCTCTCATCGTCCCGCTGGCTAGCAGGGCTCATTGCCATGGTGACGGCCACAGGCGTCCCAAGGACAGTAAGACCACGAGCCCCAGTGAACAGTAAATAGCAGCCTCTCTAGCGGCTGGTTTGCTAACGTCTCATTGTCCAAAGCGAGTCACGCAGCCAAGCTGAGTTTCAGGGAGTGAAGAAACAGACCACACCTTTTCTCCGGAGGGGAGAAAAGTCACATTACAAAGTTGCTTGCCTACAGGGGTGTGAGGAATTTGTGGCCAGTTTTACAATCTACCACATCGCCTTAACCTTACCACATAGTACATCTTTGAACATGTCAGAGAAGAAATCGGTACAAGGACTTAAAAAGGGAAGCAGACGTGATGGACTGAGGAAGGCTTGGTGGAGCTGATGAGTTGTGCATAATATTTCAGAGGATAAGTGTGAGCTCTTTGGGTTTAAGAAATCTGATTAGAAGATCTAGGTCAGGAGGGACAGATACGGAGAATCAGGGCTCAAGAGCACAGAGGAGAGAAAAACCAGACTCCATTGCCCTGGTTAGAGGCCAAGCCTGCGCCATAGCCGGCATCCTGGAATCACACATCAACTACTGCATCGTTAAGAGTGCTACTAATTTTATTATTACAGGGTTGCTTTTCAGTTTTAGGTTTTCTTTCAACTCAAATAAAAACGAACTATCTTTTTTTTTTTGCAAGTGTAAATTTGTTTTTCTTATTTTCTAAGGTGTTTTTTTTTTTCAAAGCCATCCTTTGCAAGTTAACTGTAAACATTTCTTTTGAGAAGGATGCTTTAGAAAATGCATACAATCAAACCAAGACCTGGATGTTTTCTAGACTATAGATTCTCAGAGCCCAGTTTTCCCATGTTCCTTTTAGTCATCTCTTCCCATTTATTAAAACATTCAAATGCTCCTTAACTGCAACTTCAGACTCATCTCAAATCGCAGTTGGATTTTTCATTTTATTATTTAGAGCCCTGAATCTTCCAAAAAAACGTTAAGCAAGATTCCTTAGTCCAATCATTCATCCAAAGACTGCCCTAGACATGTGGATAAAATAGACACAGAGCCGTAAGGTCACGGAGCTTCTGGACTAGCAGGAGACTGACAGAAACAATGTTTACAGTAAGGAGGTAAATCATAGGGATTGTTCGGTGACAAGAGCTTTGGAAAAACCAAACAAGTAGAACAGATTAAGATTAAGGGGGATCAAGAGTGCAGTTGGGGGGGGAGGGTGGCTTGCAGTCTCACCAGGGTGCTCAGTGAGGAGCTTCCTGGGCAAGGAGACAGCTGAGCAAAGGCTTGAAGAAAGTGAGGGGTTGGCCAGCATGGCGAAAGCAGAGACAGGGTGTGTAGAGGTCTCGGTGAAGAAATGCACCTGCCACATGTGCTCAAGAGCAGAGCAGTCAGCGTGGCTGGACTGAAGGGGCGTTGAAGGAGGCGAGATGGGAGATGTGGTGGGAAAAAGGCAGGGTATTCCCAGCCTCGTGGTCCATGGGAAGAGTGTTACACAGCTACCTGACTTGGGGCAGGGAGAGCGCAAGGCAGAGTTGTTTTATTGGTGTCCTTGCTGCTTCGCTTGCTGGTGATTGGTGGCGTGGCTCTTGTCATGCGGGGTTGAGGCACGTGAAGGACCCCGCCTCCCGTCCTGCTGTGCTGGCAGGCTCCACTCCTCTGAAAAGCTCTGCTTACAGCGACGCGTATTGTAAAGGTGACGTGTATTGTAAAGGTGACGCGTATTGTAAAGGTGACGCGTATTGTAAAGGTGACGCGTATTGTAAAGGTGACGTGTATTGTAAAGGTGCCAGTGGGCACGGCCGGGTGTGCCTTGTCAGTCTGCTGGTCACCTGAGGCCCCAGAGTCCATGGCCCGGGTTGGGTACCTGGACTACTTTACAGTATTTGTCATCACAAGTCTTAGACTTACTCTGCGTTCTTTCACTCCCTTCCTGGGTGAGTTTGGGTCAAATGCCTACACGCATTAAGCCTTAGCTTTGCCTACTTCGTTGGGTTTTTGTGAGACTTAAAAGAGATTTTGTGTGATAATGATGATCATCATCATGATTGAATCCACAGACTCTGTTCTTCTGCAGAGCTTGGTGGTGCCTGCCCTGGGGATGCCTTTCCATGCAAGATTCACAGTTGCCGCTATAGGGAGGGACTTCTGAGCCCCTCAGCTTCCTCCTGGGAAACTCCTTTCCACTCTATTGATGCCAAATCAGGGCATGGTCACAAAATCCTTGAAACAGTTCAAGGTTTTCACAGCCCCTAACACACACAATACACTCACATCTCTTCTGGCTTATAGGCAGGTTACGTGTGAAAAAAAAATTACCTCTACGGCCCAAGGCTGGTTATTGGGAATGTCTCACTGCAGCATGGGAAGTGCAACCATCACAGGTGAAAAGTGTTGAGGTTCCGTTGCTCCGTGCGACAGAGGACTCGGCACTGCGAGGGTTCAATCACCAAAGAAACCAAACGGACACCAGGCTTGGAGAGTGGAGTTGTGGACACTAGGTGCTGTGGTCTCACAAGTCCTCAAAATAATAAATAACAACCACCCTGCTCCCTGAGCTCCAGAAAACCATTGTCAGAAGGCAGAACCTGAAGGGATCTTCACTGAATTCTCAGAACTTACAGGGGTATTTGACTCCTTCTGGGAAGCTCGTCGACCAGTCAATGAGTAGAAAGCTGAGGTTGCAGTGGGCAGGTCTCCATTCAGAACAGAACTTCATTTCATCTCTGATAGGAGGCAGTTGTAGTTCATAGAGAGACTTCTCCCGTATGTCTTCTTTTATTATTGCTTTTAGCGACATCCTCTCTTCTTAGGGGAATAAAGAGATTATGGTGATGACTCACAGTGTGGGAGAGGGACATGCAATTAGAGGACACCAACAGCATGAGAGACCAAAACCACATCACTGTGCACCTGTTCTGTACCAGGCCCTTCAGTTAATTTTCAGAAGTTTCTCAAAAGTAGTATATCCAGGAAAGTAAGTTCAGAGAAGTTAACTTACCAAGATCATACATCTATTAGGAAGTAGAAGTGGAATTTGAATTCTGATCTTTCTGAGTTAGGGTCCTGGTTGATTTTTAGGAAGAAAGCTTCATTCCACCCCACATTTCCCCCCAAAGAAAAAGATATTGTAATACATGTAGAAACCCCAACTCCTCTGAAGACATTTCCTTTTGTGCTCTCGCTATCGTGGAGCTGGGAATGAAGAAGGCAACAAAGAGGAAGTGTCCCTTTGAGCTGAGTTTCCATGGCTTCACTAGTCAGAAAAGAGGGTCAGTCAAAGCAGCATCAATGCACACAGGCTGTCCCAACACAAGGCTCGGAGGGAAGCTCAGCAGAGAGAGAGGACAGCCAGCCGAAGGAGGCTTATCCGTGGGGCTCTGCTGTGTCAGTGATGGTAGAGCCTCAGAAGCCCCCAGTGGGAGAAACCTGGGAAGAGGGAGAAAGAAGGGAGGGGCTGGCAGAAGAGGAAGCAGGGAGAACGGGGGAACTACCTCATTTCTGTATTATCCTGTCCATTTGCCTTCGTTTTTCTGATGTTCTGTCCATCAGCTGATAACACGTAATTCTCTCAAAAATAAATACAACTTGAGCAAATTAAGGGAGAAGCCTTTGGAGAGCCCAATTACTGTGTCCCCCCAGTTTCTTGGAAATGGACTTCATTTCCCATAATGAACCAAATGGTGAGTGGCAGCCTGGCCAGGTGAGGCGCATCACGCTGTGCTCGTCTGTAGGCACGTGAGGAGAGAGGGAGACTGTGTGGCTTGTCGCTGCGGCACCCCCGACGGTGTGTGTGTGTGCATGCATACTTAGACCAAACTGAAAGACACCTGTTCCTGGGAGAGCTGCTACTTTTTTTCTCCCCAATTTGTCACAGCAGTTGCTACCACTTGAAAATCTAGTAGGTTTCTGAGAAAAGTTATGTTTATTATGGAAGTCATGTATTAATAATAAATAGAGGTGAAACTCAGAAACAGACATATCTTGTTTCCCCACACCTAATGCGAAGGCACCAGTGGATAACTGACTTCACAATCTGGGATCATTTCTTTAGTTACTTCTCTAGATATCTTTGGTTCATTCGTTCATTCATTCAACAAATACTTGATGAAAGTGTGCTCTCTGCCATGCACTGCGATAGGTGTAGCTTGGTTGCAAAGCTGGCTCATCAGTGTTCCTCTACAGGAACTCCTGATCTGGGGAAGACAGACACACCAAAAGCCAACTATCTAGAAGATAGTTTGTATTGTATTCTACTAGAACATTCCCTTTGAAGAATAATATGGTGTCTTCCCAATTCAAATTGCCCCATGTATTTTTTGATGGGTGTGCTATTTGTCAAACTCTATCCCAAAGTATACACACTCACATTTCTATTTTAATCCTAAAATATGGATTAGGACAGCTGACAACTGTGCCTTTTCTTATGTGTGATGTGAGCCTTTCATTCTGAAACCTCTCAACACTGAAAAATTATATCATTTCATACTTATCTACTCAACAGATAATTGTTGGACGTCTCTTCCATTCCAGGTGTCATGCTAGATGCTGGGATTCTAGGGGTAAACACGTTTTATACAGTCCCTACCCTCATATAGATTTTAATCCATCAAGGGAAATAGGCATTAAACCAAGAATTGCACCATAATTATTTAATTACAGCTGTAATTAAGTGATATGATGGAAAAGGGCAGAATGCTGTAAGGGTGTGTAGTGAGGACCTGGCATAGTTTGTGGGAAGATGGTGTTCAAGAATGGCATTCTTGATAAATGAAACCTATAATATGAGTTAGTCATGTGGAGAGGACATAGGACAGCTTTTCAGGTAAAAAATATCTTATTGCTGTTGTTCTCAGGTAAGTATGTCTTGTTCCGAGTGTTGTGGGTTTGGTTCTTAGACATCCATGCAAGATGTGAAAGCAGGGCTTCTGTGGGAGCAGTTGGAACAGGTAACCACAAGGTGGCATGACTTGTAGGAGATGGGAAGCCCCATCCTTTGAACTTTAACCTGCTCCCGCCCTTGCTATACACCTTTGGTCCTAGAAAAAGCCACTGATTTATATAAAACGTTTTTTTCAGTCGTATAGTATCCTTTGTTCACATGGGCATTCTTCTGGGATGGCCAGCACTCACAAACTCCTGCAGTGAAGAAACACGGGGTGCATGGAGCTTAGCAGCAGGAAAAGGGGGAAGAGCAGGTGCGATGTGCATCAGGTGTGTAGGCTTCTCCTACTTCACGGTCATCAGTGTGGATGTGTGGATAGCCAGTGCAAGGCTTCTATTCATGAGACCCTACCAACATGCTTCACTTAACTTTATCGTCCCAATGTATTCTGCACAAATGGAGTGGTTAAGGGAGGCTTAATGAGTTGCACCGTCCCACACCCTATGCCCAGAGTTGACTCCGGAGAGATGCACGGCTCTCTCTGCTCTGGCCTGATGGCCCCTCCGCAGTGATACTGACTGTAGCAAAATGCGCACGGTACAGGTGCAAGTCCTCCCTACACTAATTCACCCGCTCACGTATTGACGCTTGACGGTACCAAGCAACACAACACTCACAGTGCAGTGCAACACGACACAACACAACAGAGTGCAGTAATTGCTTGTTGAGCTCCTCCCGAGTGCCAGCCCATGTGCTGAGAACTTGGGATACAAGACTGAGCAAGACGCCCAGGGTTCCCTCCCCAGCGGAGTTTATGATCGAGTCAGCAAGATCAGCTACCATACGAGCCCTTAGGATACAGGGTGGGGGGCGCTCCCTGCACAGAGAAAGTGGAGCGCGCGGGAGAGCAGCCTCGGGGGCGCGTCACCTGCCCGCGGTGGTTAAGTGCGGCTGAGGTGTCACTTACACGGCTGAGAGGTGTGAAGCAGACCGGTAAAGAAGCCAAGGAAGTAGTTTCCAAGGCACAAGAACAGCGTGAGTGCAGGCCTGATGGCCGGCCAGGGCTGAGTGCATCGCGAGGTTCAGTGTGGCTGCAGTGGAGCGTGAAGAGGGTGACGACAAGGGGGGGGCGTCCCTGGGGGTGTCTGGCTTTCTTGCATTGCACGATAATCCCAGCGACAGTGACGCGTCCAGGCACCTGGGCCTGGAAATTGCATCTGAGGGTCTACCTTCTTCCTGTGTTGGGATCGTCTTCCGAGAGGGTGCCTGCTGCACCGCACACCTCTGCTGCCTCTGCCTCTCAGAGATATTAGCTTTCTGGGAGTGAATATATGGTTGGCGTGTCAGAAGCCAGCTGGTTCTACTGACCCCACCCCAAGCCCTGCCATCTACAGGTGAGAAAACTGAGGTCTAGTGATGAATTGTGCAAGGTTGCAGAGCTACAGGCAGATCTAAAGTTGGAGTCACAGTTGTACAGTCCAAAGCCTTTATTCACACTGGGTGATCATCATCATTATTCGTTGCTAGGAGGAGAGTCTAAAATGTGGACACTCGCTTGCTGACATCTGACTGCAGGCCTGTTAATTTGTTCAGTAGCACAGCCGTCCATCTCATCTGAGATTCCTCACGGCTTCCCCCGGCAGCTCTTCTGGAGGATGCGGTGGGCCCCCTGCAGGGGCGCCGTCTTGGACCGTTGGGTCCCAGGATCCATTCCTGCCCTCCCTAACCCTAACCCTAACCCTAACTTTGCCGTCCTCGACCCTGTCAAGAGGTCCCCGTGGCTGTGGGAACACAAAGGGGAGCAGAGAGGGTCAAAACGTGTGCTCTGTTCATTCACAAATTTGCTGACCAGAAGAATCTTCTGAGTTAGTGCGTGTCATTTCCTTTTGGCCCCGAGGATGACAGCTGGTGAACAAGCACACAAGGTACATAAGGTACGAGACTTCAGGATCTTTGACAGCTCTGGTGACCACTCAGAGTGATACTAGGCACTTGCTTTGGGGCTGGCCTCTAAATGGCCTTCCAAACCCACCAGCCCTTATTGACGTAATGGCTTAGAATTGCAGGTGTTTCCAGGAGCATGAGATGTCCCCGAAGGAGTGATGGAGAACGTAAGTTCTCTTTGTTCTCGTCCTCTCTTAACACACCCTCAGCACTCTGAAGAATCGTAGCAGCCAGCTGTTTCACAGCTGGAAGGGCCTTTGATCATCTAATTTTTATATTTTATAGCTCAGGAAACTGAGGACCCCAGAAGTTATGCAACTTCCTGAAAGGGCAGCACAGACAGACAGAAGTGTGGCCAATTGTACTCATTGTCTTTAATTGTTTTGATCTTTAATAATAATAATAGTGCCTCCCCATTCCCTGAGCACATATGTGTGTGTGTTAGGTACTATATGAAGCATTCTTTGTGCATTGTTTCTTTTAAGCCTTGAAACAACCTTGTGAAGTGTAGCTAATATCATTGCCATCCCTGTTTTACAGAGTAAGAGGTGACAGTTTGGGGATGATTCCCGTAGGCGCTGGACACTCTTTGAAATCCTTTATTCCTTGTATTCCTCGCAACAGTACTAGACTCTCCATCTCACAGATAGGAAATGGAAGCAAAGCAAATGTACGTAACTTGTCCGAGATTATACAACTAGTAGGCATTTGGAGGCAGGGTCTGTACTAGAGCCCTCACTTAATCTCACTTCACACCGTGACATCATGAGGCAGAATTTGAACTCAAATCTTCCTGGAAGTCTGTTAGAATCCAGAACCCTTGCTCTACCTCACAGTGCTTTACTCTTTCTAAGTTGCATAAACACAAAATATGACTTGTACCACAGGGCATCTTCTTGGGATTCTTAATCTCAAAAGATAATACAATGACATTTCTTTATCCTCAACTAATCTAAAGTCAAAATCAACTGACAAACTCTGATTTTCACACTTCTGAGAAACAACAGCTATAGGACATCAAGCATTCTCTCTGGTCGCTAGGCCTTCGCTTTCCTGTCCTTTGGAAAACTAAGATTGCTTTTGTTCTTTAGGAAGTGACTGCAATCCTAAAGAATCATGAAACTGATTATATCATTGTATTACCAAGCCACTGAACATCACCCCTACAAAAGTTATATATATGATATGATGACGTGTCAGCCCTTGGCAGCCTTTACACCTTCCTTGGTGCCCTGATATCATAATACCCTTCTGTATGAAGGCTTGTGCATCACATGATTTGAAAGCAGTCTAATCCAGGCCTTATTCGTGTGTTAGAGGAACGGAGAATGGAGAGTGAGGATGGGCTTCAGAGGTTGGGGAAAAGCCACCCACTCGTGTCAGTATCAAAACAGACATTTCACATTTGGGTTTACACACATTTTCATGGTAAATCAAGTGACTAGTTTATCATTTTTCTTTTTCTTTTTCTTTTTCAGCATCTTTATTGGAGTATAATTGCTTTACAATGTTGTGTTAGTTGCTGCTGTATAACAAAGTGAATCAGCTATATGTATACATATATCCCCATATCCCCTCCCTCTTGCATCTTCCTCCCACCCTCCCTATCCCACCCCTCTTGGTCACAAAGCACCGAGCTGATCTCCCTGTGCTATGTGGCTGCTTCCCACTATCTATCTACATTTGGTAGTGTATATATGTCAATGCCACTGTCTTACTTCATCCCAGCTTACCCTTCCTCCTCCCTGTGTCCTCAAGTCCATTCCCTACATCTGTGTCTTTATTCCCGTCCTGCCCCAGGTTCATCGGAACCATTACGACATTCAGATAATTACCTTGCCTTAATTCTGCTTGTCCTTTTGTTTTCAGAATATGTATTTTTGCATAGTTTAAATACTTCTTAACTGATGATGCCAATTCTGTTATGATGAAAAGAGTTCCTTTTCCATTGCATCTTTTTAAACTGTGCTGTGGTAAATAGAAATCATGTTATTTAAAAACACGTGGTACAATCTGACAGTTGTACATGTACTATGCTAACATGGCCTCCAGGAATTCAGAGTTTCCTAATAATTCACAGACAGGTCCAGCCAGAGGTTGGACGATTTACCCCTCCTGGTAGTTCAGGTCCCAATCCCACATCTTCATCTGTGTAATTCACAACTACCTATCAGCTGTATCTTGAGAGAGAAAAGTCTTGTGCCGAACTTCTGTGAACTGAGTAACTACCGACATCTTCTCCCGACCTAGCCCTCCAGGCCCCTCGTGGCCTTCACCTGAAGGCGAGAACACTCACTCTTGGCCAAGGAGACACTCCAAGGCGGTGGTTGAGGGAGGGAAGAGCAGCAAAGGGAACTCACCTCCAACTCCTCTTCCTGTCAGAGCACGTTTACAGCCTGTTGAGAATCCACCAGTGCTCTATGCATTTCATCTTCTCAGAACTGAAGGTATTTGTATCCTGTTTTACAGATGAGGAAACTGAGGTCCAAAGAGGTTGTGTAACTTGCTTAGACAGTGTGTAATGGAAAGCATGAGGTTTGGAGTTAGACCTGGGGTTGAATTCTGACTCCACCACCAGTTACCACCTGGCTTTGTGGTCTTGAGCAGGTTACTTGCCATCTTTCTTGGAGCCTCATTTTCTGCATTTATAAAATGGTGACACAGGGGCTTCCCTGGTGGCGCAGTGGTTAAGAATCGCCTGCCAATGCAGGAGACATGGGTTTGAGCCCTGGTCTGGGAAGATCCCACATGCCGCGGAGCAACTAGGCCCGTGAGCCACAGCTACTGAGCCTGCGCTCTAGAGCCTGTGAGCCACAACTACTGAGCCCGTGCGCCACAACTACTGAAGCCCACGTGCCTAGAGCCCGTGCTCCACAACAAGAGGAGCCACCACAGTGAGAAGCCTGCTCACTGCAACAAAGAGTAGCCCCTGCTCACCGCAACTAGAGAAAGCCCGTGTGCAGCAAAGACCCAACACAGCCAAAAATAAATTAATTAATAAAATAAATTAAAACAAAATAAGATGGTGACACAGTAGGACCTCATATGTAATAGTAGAACCTCCTGTGATAAAACATACATAAATTCGGGTCACAGGCTCGGCACTGGCACGTAGGGAGTACTTAATGTTGGTAGTGATTTGTAATTATTGTTCAAGATCATACTGCTAGTAAGAGAAGGCAGCAGGGTGCAAGACCAGGAGGGAAGTTCCAGAGCCTGTATCTTTCCCCTACCAACCTCCCCCTGACCCATACACACTTACCCCCAGGCTCTAAGGTTTTCCAGTGGAATAAAGCAGCGCTCAGTAAGGCCGGGTCCTGGCAGGATGCCTTGGGAGGTGTTACAGAGCATCTGCTCTTCCACGGGGATTATAGCACCCTAACTCAGAGGAGGAACTGAGCGGGCTGTTACTGGGAGACGTCCCTCTGCCAGGAGCGCTCCCTTGAGGTCATCAAAGCAGATGATGAGGCTGCTGGACCACTGTTCCCGTCTCATGCACTTGGGCAAAACAAGAGGCGACAGAGTCCCTTATACCTTCTTCTGCTGCTGAGTGGTCCACATGGCTCTTTTTGTGTTAGGAAGGGGTGCCTGGAGGGATATATTGTAAAGATAGTGAAGTCCCTCTGACAGCACTCTTGCTGTGCAGAAACGTGACACCGTAGATTATTGTTATTGGTGGAGGGACCCTAGAAGCTTCTGGTTCAATTCCTTATGGTACAGATAATGAAAACAAGACACAGAGTAGAAACAGTTGCCCAAGATGATACATCTAATTGGTGTCAGAGAGGAGAGAATGGTGGAGGGGTTCTGTTGACGGAGATGGGGGCAGGCAAAATCCCACCGGTCTCTGCACCCAGCTACCGAATGAAGGAAGAGGGCTTCTGCCAGATACTAGCACGGCCGACCTCCTCACTGCATTCAGATCTCTGGGCAAATGTCACCTCCTCACAGAACCCTTTCCTGATTGTTCTACCTAAATTATTCCCCCTTATTTCCTTATATTTCTATATTTTTTCATAGCATAGGCATTTTTTTTCATGCTATATATCATAGTAGCTGACAGTGGATTACATATTTTATTATGTATGGAGCACCTGCTGTTTCCCTCGAGTATAAGATCCATCAAGGTAGAGGCTTTGTTTTGATACCAGCTGTATCCCCAACACATAAAATGGTATCATAGTGTGGTAATTAACATACATTCAACAGATGTTTCTTGAATCAATGAATGATGTGAAATACCGACCCAAAAATATAATAATAGGTCTGCGTCACCATTTTATTGATGGTGTGTAAGGTCCCATAGAAAAGGGGAGTTAAGTTTGGGGGCGGCAGTGAGAAGGCGGGAGAGACTTGCATCCTTGTCGCCCTGGAGTAGTGGCTTTAGAGAGTGTTGGGCATTTCTGAGCTGCAGACACAGCACAGGAGTGAAGTTTTCCAAATCACTCCTCTCCTGCTACTCTGCAATCTCAACTTCCTGGAAATCCAGAAAGACCCATCTTTCCCCGGTCTCGTGCATTTGCTCCCTGTACTGTCACCTTCCTTGCTGTCTGCTCTTGGATTAGAACTTCACAACTTCCAGATAATGTATCTTCTGGATCGTCAACAGCCTGCTCACATGCTGCTTACCTACTCACCTGTGATAAACTAGAATGAGATATGGTTGCCTGATTTATCTCAGGAAAAGCTTGGAGGACTTGGAGAGAAATATTCATCCAAATGTTCGCCCATCTTGAATTATAGGTAGGACCTGGCCACATATTAGGTATCAAGCATTGCGCTAAGTCCCAAGAATGCAAAGTAGATTAAATTGCGTAAAATATATGTCTTTGCTATGGAATCCTGTTTATCTGTAAAGAAGCCTGTGCTGTTTTCTATATACACTGACATGGGGGATATCCAGGACACATAGTTAAGTGGAAAATATAAGTAGCGATTTGGTATGCATATATTAAGAACTTTAAAAAAATCACAATATATCTATATCCATATCTGTTTGTCCATGTCTGTATCTATGTCTATACCTATAAACTAGTATATACCCAGGGATTTTTGACTGATTGCACTTACAGAAAAATAGCTCTGAAAGAACACACCGATTTGATACAATCCCTCTAAAAGAATGGGATTGCTGAGGGTGGATTTCTGTACTTTGGTATTTTTTCCAATCATTTTACATAATGATAAAATCATTTATAATTTTAAAGCAAGAGATAGCAGCAGGAAAAAGTTTGTACAGTGAACATCTATAAAATTGCTCCCGTGTGCCTCCAAATAAGCCATGGCCTCTCCTTAGGGAGACAGGCACGTGAGAATAACTACAGACCCACGTGCAAACCAGTGCACGTACGACCCACCTAGAGTCGTATGGGGTTAGGAAGAGGGAGGGGCTTTCCTTGCAGTAGTCATGGACGATGTCTCAGAGAGGTGGTCCTCGAGCTGGGTCTTGAGGCATGAGTAGGAGTCAGCAGGCACATTGGGCTTTCCACGCAAATGGGAGCAGGTGTACAGGCTGTGGGAGGTGGAGCTTGTCTGAGCAACAAAGAGGAACTCGGCATGGAGGGAGGGCAGGGTGTGCACGGGGCAGAGCACCAAGGAGGCCGGAAAGGTGGGCTGCGTCCAGACTGGACAGGACTCATCTTTTCAGAGGGCTCTCCAGAGTCAGGGCAGAGATGGAGTCTCTTTATTCTTTAATTTCAGAAATATTTTTTATTTATAAAAATATAGATTTATTTATAAATCTACTGGATGTTATATTTTTACTAAGTGTGGGGATTTAATGATAAACAAGAAATATAGGGGCCTTGCCTTCTTGGAAACTGTTTTCCTAGCTAGAGCATTTTTTTCTTTCTTCTCAAAAAAGACGAGATAAACTGGTTGGTAGTCATCATTAATTAAGAACTGAGGACTTTAGGTGAAATTAAGGTGTTGGTAAAAAACAGTGTTTCAAACCTGCAATTAAAAGCAGCTTGGACTATGTGAGTCTCTTTCTGTTTTGTAAATAAGTTCATTTGTATCATTTTTGAAGATTCTACATATAAGTGATATCATATGATATTTGTCTTTCTCTTTCTGACTTACTTCACTTAGTATGATAATCTCTAGGTCCATCCATGTTGCTACAAATGGCATTATTTCCTTCTTTATGGCTAACTAGTAGTCCATTGTATGTGTGTGTGTGTGTGTATATATATATATATATATATATATATATATATATATATATATATATATACCACATATTTTTTATCTGTTCATCTGTTGATGGATATTTCAGTTGCTTCCATCTTGGCTACTGTGAATAGTGCTGCAATGAATATATATATATTCAAAACTGAATCACTGTGCTGTACACCTGAAACTAACACAATATTGTAAATCAACTATACTTCAATTATAAAATATTTAAAATAAAAAAAATTTTTTTAATTTTTTAAAGGAAAAAAATGCATACCTTAGAAGTGATGGATATGTTAATTTTAAAAAAAGCAGCTTGGACTTTCCATACTTTGTGAGATACTTGGGAAGGATGAACATGTGTAAGGAGAGCCAAGGTTTCTTGAAATCAACTTGAAATTGCTGTGGCATTTATTTTCTCTACTGTCTTAGAGGCAGAGTCAATTTGTTGAGCTCCTGTGTCTGGCTAGCTGTTTCCCTCTCCTCTGTGTTATCGGATTTCCATCACTAGGTGACAGGAGAGTCATGGGTCTGTGTTGGAGCAATGACCTGTGAACCTTCCTATTTTAAAAAAGAATTCTCTTAAAACTAAAAATAAGAAAAAAATTGATTCTTTGTAAAACAATAATGGAAGCAAAGATAATGTCTAAAGGCAACAAATAGAAATAAACTCTTCTCTCTTTGTTTTCCCCCAGAGCTAATTTTAAGCAAGGAACTGTCCTCAGATCTTCTAAAGAATTCTGCTAAAAATCCTCTCTCTCACCGCCCCCCTCCCAACCTCCTGCACAAGGTCAAGCTACTCTCGTTCTTTTCCTGAAGTTCTTCTGTGCTTGAAGACTTAGGTGTGCCCCAAACTGTATGAACTAGAGCCTCCTGTTCTTTTCAAGTAGCCAGCTTAAGATTTTTTTCTCTTCTCCGTTTTTAGATGCATTATATTTTTCTCTGAAAAAGACATCCAGCTGTTCTCCTATCCACCATGTTGTTTGTACATTGTGTATGGGGGGGTAGGTTCTTTATTTAAATGCCTTGAGTTTAAATAAGCATATAAGCTACTTTAAGATAAAAAGAGATGAATTTCAGAGATTCACATACTGTTGTTATTAGAATAAAACTTACAGCTCATCTTTGATGTGCCCCAGATCCAACGTGCGTGTCTTCTGCAGCCGTCCCATCAAGTCCTCCAGTGGCTTCTGTCCGAACGTCCCTGAGGACATCTCTGCTGCTCTAGTAGCCATGGCTTTGGGAATGGGCCTCCTTCTGCTGCAATTCCACCATCTCCCAGGGAAGACCAGCCACTAATGTTAGCTCTACCCCGGAGGCCACGTAAAATAAATGTGATTCCACATTTACATGAGACCTCTGCGCTTACTCGAGGGCAACTGTGCTGTCTCTCTTGACACTGCCCGTCTCTGCCTCCGTCCAGAACCTGGGGTGCGGCCCTTCTCGGCTCTGCGTGTTCGGTGCCCAGCATTCCTGGTGTGCACGGGCCTCTCTGATGTGTTGTCCCCAGATCCAGTCTCAGAGGAGTGCAAGTCTTATTTGTTTTCACACTTCACTTTCATACTTAGCTTTTTTTTTTTAACGTCTTTATTGGAGTATAATTGCTTTACAATGGTGTGTTACTTTTGGCTGTATAACAAAGTGAATCAGCTATACATATACATATATCCCCATATCTCCTCCCTTTTGCATCTCCCTCCCACCCTCCCTATCCCACCCCTCTAGGTGGTCACAAAGCACCGAGCTGATCTCCCTGTGCTATGTGTCTGCTTCCCACTAGCCAACTATTTTACATTTGGTAGTATTTATAAATCCATGCCACTCTCTCACTTCGCCCAGCTTCCCCTTCCCCCTCCCCATGTCCTCAAGTCCATTCTCTACATCTGCGACTTTATTCCTGTCCTGCCCCTAGGTTCTTCAGAACCATTTTGTTTTTTAGATTCCACATATGTGTGTTAGCATACAGTATTTGTTTTTCTCTTTCTGACTTACTTCACTCTGTATGACAGGCTCTAGGTCCATCCATCTCACTACAAATAACTCAATTTTGTTTCTCTTTATGGCTGAGTAATATTCCATTGTATATATGTGCCATATCTCCTTTATCCATTCATCTGTTGATAGACACTTAGGTTGCTTCCATGTCCTGGCTATTGTAAATACAGCTGCAATGAACATTGTGGTACATGACTCTTTTCGAATGATGGTTTTCTCAAGGTATATGCCCAATTGTGGGATTGCTGGGTCATATAGTAGCTCTATTTTTAGGTTTTTAAGGAACCTCCATACTGTCCTCCATAGTGACTGTATCAATTTACATTCCCACCAATAGTGCAAGAGGGTTCCCTTTTCTCCACACCCTCTCCAGCATTTATTGTTTATAGGTTTTTCTGATGATAGCCATTCTGGCCAGTGTGAGGAGATACCTCATTGTAGTTTTGATTTGCATTTCTCTCATGATTAGTGATGTTGAGCATCCTTTCATGTGTTTGTTGGTGATCTATATATCTTCTTTGGAGAAATGTCTATTTAGGTCTTCCGCCCATTTTTGGATTGGGTTGTTTGTTTTTTTGATATTGAGCTGCATGAGCTGCTTGTAAATTTTGGAGAGTAATCCTTTGTCGGTTGCTTCATTTGCAAATATTTTCTCCCATTCTGAGGGTTGTCTTTTTGTCTTGTTTATGGTTTCCTTTGCTGTGCAAAAGCTTTTAAGTTTCATTAGGTCCCATTTGTTTATTTTTGTTTTTATTTCCATTTCTGTAGGAGGTGGGTCAAAAAGGATCTTGCTGTGATTTATGTCATAGAGTGTTCTGCCTATGTTTTCCTCTAAGAGTTTTTTACTATCTGGCCTTACATGTAGCTCTTTAATCCATTTTGAGTTTATATTTGTGTCTGGTGTTCAGAAGTGTTCTAATTTCATTGTTTTACATGTAGCTGTCCAGTTTTCCCAGCACCACTTATTGAAGAGGCAGTCTTTTCTCCATTGTATATTCTTGCCTCCTTTATCAAAGATAAGGTGACCATATGTGCGTGGGTTTATCTCTGGGCTTTCTATCCTGTTCCATTGATCTATATCTCTGTTTTTGTGCCAGTACCATACTGTCTTGATTACTGTACCTTTGTAGTATAGTCTGAAGTCAGGAAGCCTGATTCCTTCAGCTCCATTTCTCTTTCTCAAGATTGCTTTGCCTATTCGGGGTCTTTTGTGTTTCCATACAAATTGTGAAATTTTTTGTTCTAGTTCCATTAAAAATGCCATTGGTAGCTTGATAGGGACTGCATTGAATCTGTAGATTGCTTTGAGTAGTATAGTCATTTTCACAATGTTGATTCTTCCAATCCAAGAACATGGTATATCTCTCCATCTGTTTGTAGCATCTTTAATTTCTTTCATCAGTGTCTTATAGTTTTCTGCATACAGGTCTTTTGTCTCCTTAGGTAGGTTTATTCCTAGGTATTTTTTTCTTTTTGTTGCAATGGTAACTGGGAGTGTTTCCTTAATTTCTCTTTCAGATTTTTCATCATTAGTGTATAGGAATGCAAGAGATTTCTGTGCATTAATTTTGTATCCTGCTACTTTACCAAATTCATTGATTAGCTCTAGTAGTTGTCTGGTAGCATCTTTAGGATTCTCTATGTACAGTATCATGTCATTTGCAAACAGTGACAGCTTTACTTCTTTTCTGATTTGGATTCCTTGTATTTCTTTTTCTTCTCTGATTGCTGTGGCTAACACTTCCAAAACTATGTTGAATAATAGTGGTGAGAGTGGGCAACCTTGTCTTGTTCCTGATCTTAGTGGAAAGGTTTCAGTTTTTCACCACTGAGAACGATGTTGGCTGTGGCTTTGTCATATATGGCCTTTATTATGTTGAGGTAAGTTCCCTCTATGCCTACTCTCTAGAGAGTTATTATCATAATTGGGTGTTGAATTTTGTTGAAAGATTTTTCTGCATCTACTGAAATGATCATATGGTTTTTCTCCTTCAATTTGTTAATATAGTGTATCACATTGATTGATTTGCATATATTGAAGAATCCTTGCAAACCTGGGATAAACGCCACTTGATCATGCTGTATGATCCTTTTAATGTGCTGTTGGATTCAGTTTGCTAGTATTTTGTTGAGGATTTTTGCATCTGTGTTCATCAGTGTTGTTAGCCTGTAGATTTCTTTCTTTGTGATATCTTTGTCTGGTTTTGGTATCAGGGTGATGGTGGCCTCGTAGAATGAGTTTGGGACTGTTCCCTCTGCTATATTTTGGAAGAGTTTGAGAAGGATAGGTGTTATCTCTTCTGTAAATGTTTGATAGAATTCACCTGTGAAGCCATCTGGTCCTGGGTTTTTGTTTGTTGGAAGATTTTTAATCACTGTCTCAATTCCAGTGCTTGTGAGTGGTCTGTTTACATTTTGTATTTCTTCCTGGTTCAGTCTCAGAAGGTTGTGCTTTTCTAAGAATTTGTCCATTTCTTCCAGGTTGTCCATTTTATTGGCATATAGTTGCTTGCAGTAATCTCTCATGATCCTTTGTATTTCTGCAGTGTCAGTTGTTACTTCTTTTTCATTTCTAATTCCATTGATTTGAGTCTTCTGCCTTTTTTTCTTCATGAGTCTGGCTAATGGTTTATCAATTTTGTTTATCTTCTCAAAGAACCAGCTTTTAGTTTTATTGATCTTTGCTATTGTTTCCTTCATTTCATTTTCATTTATTTCTGATCTGATCTTTATGATTTCTTTCCTTCTGCTAACTATGGGGCTTTTTTGTTGTTGTTGTTCTTTCTCTAATTGCTTTAGGCATAAGGTTAGGTTGTTTATTTGAGATGTTTCTTGTTTCTTGAGGTAGGATTGCATTGCTATAAATTTCCCTCTCAGAACTGCTTTTGCTGTATCCCACAGGTTTTGGGCCATCGTGTTTTCATTGTCATTTGTTTCTAGGTATTTTTTGATTTCTTCAGTGATCTCTTGGTTATTTAGCAGCATATTTTTTAGCCTCCACGTGTTTGTATTTTTTGCAGTTTTTTTCCTGCAGTTGATATCTAGTCTCATAGCATTGTGGTCGGAGAAGATACTTGATACAATTTCAACTTTCTTAAATTTCCCAAGGCTTGATTTGTGACCCAAGATATGATCTGTCCTGGAGAGTGTTCCATGAGCACTTGAAAAGAAAGTGTATTTTTTTGTTTTGGGATGGAATGTCCTATAGATATCAATTAAGTTCATCTTGTTTAATTTATCATTTAAAGCTTGTGTTTCCTTATTTATTTTCATTTTGGAGGATCTGTCCATTGGTGAAAGTGGGGTGTCAAAGTCCCCTACTATGATTGTGTTACTGTCGATTTCCCCTTTTATGGCTGTTAACATTTGCCTTAGGTATTGAGGTGCTCCTATATTGGGTGCATAAATATTTACAATTGTTATATCTTCTTCTTGTACTGATCATTATGTAGTGTTCTTCTTTGTCTCTTGTAATAATCTTTATTTTAAAGTCTATTTTGTCTGATATGAGAATCGCTACTCCAGCTTTCTTTTGATTTCCATTTGCATGGAATATCTTTTTCCATCCCCTCACTTTCAGTCTGTATGTCTCTAGGTCTGAAGTGGGTCTCTTGTAGACAGCATATATACGGGTCTAGTTTTTGTATCCACTCAGCCAGTCTGTGTCTTTTGGTTGGAGCCTTTAATCCATTTATATTTAAGGTAATTATCGATATGTATGTTCCTATTACCATTATCTTAATTGTTTTGGGTTTGTTATTGTAGGTCTTTTCCTTCTCTTGTGTTTCCTGCCTAGAGAAGTTCCTTTAACATTTGCTGTAAAGCTGGTTTGGTGGTGCTGATTTCTCTTAGCTTTTGCTTGCCTGTAAAGGTTTTAATTTCTCCATCGAATCTGAAGGAGATCCTTGCTGGGTAGAGTAATCATGGTTGTAGGTTTTTCCCTTGCATCACTTTAGTTATGTCCTGCCACTCCCTTCTGGCTTGCAGAGTTTCTGCTGAAGGATCAGTTGTTAACCTTATGGAGATTCCCTTGTATGTTATTCGTTGCTTTTCCCTTACTGCTTTTAATATTTTTTCTTTGTATTTAGTTTTTGATAGTTTGATTAATATGTGTCTTGGCGTGTTTCTCCTTGAATTTATCCTGTATGGGACTCTCTGCTCTTCCTGGACTTGATTGACTATTTCTTTTCCCAAATTAGGGAAGTTTTCAACTATAATCTCTTCAAATATTTTCTCAGTCCCTTTCTTTTCCTCTTCTTCTTCTGGGACCCCTATAATTCGAATGTTGGTGCATTTAATGGTGTCCCAGAAGTCTCTGAGACTGTCCTCAATTCTTTTCATTCTTTTTTCTTTATTCTGCTCTGCAGTAGTTATTTCCACTATTTTATCTTCCAGCTCACTTATCCGTTCTTCTGCCTCAGTTATTCTGATATTGATTCCTACTAGAGATTTTTTATTTCATTTAGTGTGTTGTCCATCATTGTTTGTTTGCTCTTTACTTCTTCTAGGTCCTTGTTAAACGTTTCTTTTATATTCTCCATTCTATTTCCAAGATTTTGGATCATCTTTCTTATCATTACTCTGAATTCTTTTTCAGGTAGACTGCATATTTCCTCTTCATTTGTTTAGTCTGGACGGTTTTTACCTTTCTCCTTCATGTCCTGCATATTTCTCTGTCTTCTCATTTTGCTTAACTTACTGTGTTTGGGTCTCCTTTCTGCAGGCTGCAGGCACACTGTTCCTGTTGTTTTTGGTGTCTGTCCCCAGTGGGTAAGGTTGGTTCAGTGGCTTGTGTAAGCTTCCTGGTGGAGGGGACTGGTGACTGTGTTTTGGTGGGTTGGGCTGGATCTTGTCTTTCTGGTGCGCAGTGCTGCATCTGGTGGTGTGTTTTGGGGTGTCTGTGACATTATGATTTTAGGCAGCCTCTCTGCTAATGGGTGGTGTTTTGTTCCTGTCTTGCTAGTTGTTTGGCATGGGGTGTCCAGCATTGGAGCTTGCTGGTCATTGAGTGGAGCTGGGTCTTAGCGTTGAGATGGAGATCTCTGGGAGAGCTTTCGTTGATTGATATTATGTGGGGCTGGGAGGTCTGTGGTGTTCCATGTCTTGAACTCAACTCTCCCACCTCAGAGGCTCAGGCCTGCCACCCACCTGCACCAGCAAGACCCTGTCAGCCACACGGCTCAGAAAAAAAGGGAGGAAAAAGAAGAAAGAAAGAATAAAATAAAGTTATTAAAATAAAAAATAAAAAAAAATTAAAATTTAAAAATATAAAAGTAATTAATAAAAAAAGAAGAGAGCAACGAAACCAGTAAACAAATCCACCACTGATAAGAAGCGCTAAAAACTATACTAAAATAAACATAAAAATCAGAAACTAGTCAGTTGCATACAGCAAACCCCAAGTCTACAGTTGCTCCCAAAGTCCACCGTCTCAATTTTGGGATGATTTATTGTGTATGCAGGTATTCCAGAGATGCAGGGTACATCAAGGTGTCTGTGGAGATTTAATCTGCTGCTCCTGAGGCTGCACAGAGAAATTTCCCATTCTCTTCTTTGTTCGCACAGCTCCTGGGGTTCAGCTTTGGATCTGGCCCTGCCTCTGTATGGAGGTCACCCTGTGGCGTCTGTTCTTTGCCCAGACAGGAGGGGGTTAAAGAAGCGGCTGATTAAGGGACTCTGGCTCACTCAGGCTGGGGGAGGGAGTGGTACGCAATGCGGGGTGAGCCTGCAGCGGCAGAGGCCGGTGTGATGTTGCAGCAGCGTGAGGCGCGCCGTGCGTTCTCCCAGGGAAGTTGTCCCCAGATCACGGGACCCTGGCGGTGGTGGGCTGCACCGGCTCCCAGGAGGGGAGGTGTGGAGAGTGACCTGCGCTCGCACACAGGCTTCTTGGTGGCGGCAGTAGCAGCCTTAGCATCCCATGCCCGTCTCTGGGGTCCGCGCTGATCGCCGCGGCTCGCGCCTGTCTCTGGAGCTCGTTTAGGTGGTGCTCTGAATCTCCTCTCCCCGCGCACCCGGAAACAGTGGTGTCTTGCCTCTTCAGCAGCTCCAGACTTTTTCCCGGACTCCCTCCCGGCTAGCCGTGGCGCACTAGCCCCCTTCAGGCTGTGTTCACGCTGCCAACCCCAGTCCTCTCCCTGCGATCCAACCGAAGCCCGAGCCTCAGCTCCCAGCCCCCGCCCGCCCCGGCGGGTGAGCAGACAAGCCTCTTGGGCTGGTGAGTGCTGCTCGGCGCCGATCCTCTGTGCGGGAGTCTCTCCGCTTTGCCCTCCGCACCCCTGTGGCTGCGCTCTCCTCCGCGGCTCCAAACCTCCCCCCTCCGCCCCCCGCAGTCTCCGCCCGCAAAGGGGCTTCCTAGTGTGTGGAAACCTTTCCTCCTTCACGGCTCCCTCCCACTGGTGCAGGTCCCGTCCCTATTCTTTTGTCTCTGTTTTTTCTTTTTTTTTTGCACTACCCAGGTACATGGGGAGTTTCTTGCCTTTTGGGAGGTCTGAGGTCTTCTGCCAGCGTTCAGTAGGTGTTCTGTAGGCATTGTTCCACATGTAGATGTATTTCTGATGTATTTGTGGGGAGGAAGGTGATCTCAACGTCTCACTCCTCTGCTATCTTGAAGGTCCTCCCATACTTAGCTGTAATACCCCTACTAGGTAAACTAAAGTAAATCTGTGATCAGATTTACCTTTTAAACAGTCATTTCACTTCTTAAACTCAGGACTTGGGAGAACGCTGTAAACTCTTGAGGATCTTGCACACATACTGCTTTTACAACACACCTCCCTGCTGAGTTTTTAAGTTACCATCCAAGGGTCTGTAACAATCGAAAGAGAATAGGGGTTAAACAGTTTCTTCCTTCCCATCAATATACACATTATTGAATGAGACAGAAATCTTTTGAACTCATTCTGGAAAGATACTCAAGTGATTTTTCGTTTGTTCCAGGAAAGTTGAAAAATGCCAATTTCCTTCATTTTTCTACTGGTGTGAAGAGTGTGGCTCCCTTCTCGGGAGGGGAAGGAGCAGCTGACATGTGTGTGTGACGTGTGTGGGGGGTGAAAAGGGTGTTGTGGTGTAGGCCCTGCAGCTGTGCCATGAAGCCTGCAGGAGGAAATCCCTTCAGGGTCTGGCGCGCGCGCCTCTGCAGCCTGTGCTAAGGCCTTGGCTTCCCGCAAAAGATCCCTGTTCTCCTTTCTCACCTGCCTGTGACCGAGAGCTGCTTTGTGAGGCATCCCACTCACATCATGCCTGCCCCACTTAAGCCAGGGATCAGTAAAGTCAACTCACACAGGGGCTTGTGAAAGAGCAGACCTCAAGCTCTTGCTAGATCAGTACCCACTGCAGCTGTGTGGTTATTGACCCGGAATCCATTGCCGTGAGCGCCGTGCGTCAGCCTAACAGACAGAAGAGCCCCACAGCCCACCTACAGACTGGCTCACTCCTGCGGTTAGCTGTTCTCATCTCATTGCAGCGAATGGCTTGTTTTCTTGGCATTTCCAGACTGGAGTCACTCCCAAGAAGCAGCGAGGTGTGGAAGTGAGTCTGCACTAGTGGGCTTGGTATTAACGGTGGCTCTCCTATCCCAGTGTCACGTTTGTTAGGCAGGTACCCGGCACCGAATGTGGCACAGAGCTCTGAAATGTCAGTGAACAGGTGAAAGTCTAATGACCCTTTACCAAAGAGCTGATGCTTTCCTAGATAAAGGACCAGTATATCGTCACTCTAGAAGTTATAGTTTTTTTACGCCTCTAAACCCTTTCAGCTCTCATGGAGCAAGATTCCAAGGATCCCTTATACCCCGATGGCATCACTCAGGAGGCTGGTGAGGGAAAAGGTCCTCTGGCGGGGGGAATTCTTCTGCCAAAATGCTCTCTTGTTTGTAATGAGTGTAAAGTATTGTGTAGATGATGGATTCCAACTTCCACTGTGGGAAAAACTGGACTCAATTTAACGTAAGACAGCGCATTTCTGGTAGCACCTGATTTGCATCAAGATGACACACTCAAGGCAAGTCATCACCAGTTGACTGGCTTCCTTGGCTGTGTGGTCCCTGCAGCCTGTCTTGATTGGAAAGGGCGAGATGCCACGTCTCTGAGTAATGTCACATTGCACACAGAATCATTCCTGCTTCCAGGAAGCCTTCGGGGTCACTGCGGTTACAGGTCCTTAGGCCTCAGGCATGTAAATAAATAGTCCTTTAGTATTTCAGAAGCTCCTCAGTTATGAGTCCCCCCCCCCCCCAACCCTAGTGTAACTGGGCAAGTGACCATGCATCTTGGCTCACAAACTTGTTTTTCTTTTATTTGCTGCAGCCCTGGAAGGGACCCCGTTGTTCCTCACTCTCCTCGCCAGCATTGCCCTCTTCTTCCATTATTCTGGGCTTTGCATGAACAGGAGGAAATGATATTTGATTGTCAATAAATCTTTCAGTGAGCAGTGCTACTAAGGGGCAAAGTCTTTTTACCTGAAAGTCTGGTTCCAGGCAATGGAGGCTTTTCAGAGTTGGTGCTTAGGTTGCCATGCTCTCCCCTGTGGCTCAAGAAACAGTCTGCCCGGCAAGAAAGTTAGAAAATAGCCTTCACCGAGGATTAGATTCTGCCTTGCCATCTTTGCAAAGATTAGCATGCAAGAGCATTTCCAGGAGCCTCCGGGAGAATCGTTGGGTGGAGGGTGGAAGCCCGGTCACTGGAGTTCCCACGGAGGAGAGATGAGGAGTCAGAGTGAGAAGCTGCCTGAGTGGATGGCATTAGGCTGATATTAAAACCATGAGGTGGTTAAGAAATCCATGAATCACACCCTGCGAGGCTCAGGGGCAGAATCGATTTGGGGAATTCAGGAAGTTCCACACATGGTGCAGTAAACCCCAAAGTCATTACAAAGAATTAGTCAAGTCCCCTTGTTCCTCATACGATTATTTTCCCTGATCCTATTTAGTTCTTTCTTCAATTTGCTAAGACACAGGTGTACACTGATCTCAGCAGCCCATGAATATTTGAAAACTAAACTTTCGAGCAAATAAATTTAAAGTCACAAATCACTGCCTTAAATTTATATGGTCTGATCACTTAAGCTCAAGGAAGTCTTTGGGATTGCTTCAACTTAGAGAGATAAAAGAAGTATTTTGGCCTATAATTGTGCCACCCCTAGGGGGCCATTGCTAATTTAATCTGACAATATACTTCATTCATGTAACATATCTACTGAGCATATACTATGTATCAAGACTCTGCTTGGTGCTGAAAAATATGACGATGCAGACAACAGATGTAGCCCCTGTCCTCATAGAGTTTATAATCTAAAGGGAAGGTAAAGACGCATGAGTAGGCAATTTTAATAGATGGTAGAAAATGTCATCCTTTTGCAGGTAAAGACCATTTTCATGATAACTTTTAGTCCTATACTTCTTCTTCCCATACTAGTTTAATCCTATATGGATACGTTGGAGATGTTTTGTTAACTATGTGATTGATGACAGAACATAACCATTGATTTTGTCAGTGGCACTTGATAGGGCACAATAATGAGTGCTGGAAATAGAATCCAGAAAACTTCAATGTATTACAGAAAAGTTTGTCAAGGTGAGGATGGGGTGAGTGACGACAGACAGATTTTGCAGACGGCACAGAGGGTATGTGTTGAGGATGCCAGCATCTTTGCTCAGGGGCGCTCACCCCACTTTAGTGATGGCCTTTCAAAAGAGCATTTATTGATCACCTACTACGTGCCATGAACAATTCATGAGGAGACTTTTACATATTTGAGAAATGGTTGTTGATAACAGGATGAAACTAAATAATAACATGCTCAGGATTTTTCTAAAAGGCATCATCATAAAACTTCAAGATACTAGCATTTTTCCTTATGGGTGTCCTCCTCACTGTAGCCATGGAATTCAATAAGTCTGTACGAAGCACCTACTACATGCGAAACACATGCACGCTGGAGTCTTACAAACTTCTAGGGGAGAACTGTGTATACATTTAATTTTATACAAAGAAAAACTAAAACATGTTATTAAAATGCTACAATTATGATTCCACTGGGATACAAAGGAGTCAGGAAACAACACTAAATAAAGGAACAATGAATGGCTTCATGAAGGAGCTGGCATTTGAACCTCACCTTAAAAAGACGTATCTGTCTCAGCAGGTAGTGAAGTGAATTCCCCACGGGAATCAGCCTGAGCCAAGCCACAGACACAGGTGAGCTGTGGAGTGTGGGGTTGTTACGAGTGAGTCAGTGGAAGAAGATTCCACAAGAAAATGCAGTGGGATGTGTAGCTGGCAAGCTAAGGTGGGGACAGGTCATCGGTACAGATTTTGAATTTCATTCCACAGCAGGGAATATGTAATCACTGAAGGATCTTGAGAGGGGACCTTTTGTGTTTCTGAACCTACCTGAGGAGGGAAAATGAAGGCTGGATTAATGTGGAGGAGTCAGAAGGTTCTAACTCATTATAATCTCATCATTCTGGGAAGATGTGGTCGGAAGTAAATCCAGGGTGGTCACTATTGATAACAGTAGACGTGAGCTTCCACTGGCAGAAGGTGTTAGGTGTGGATGGACCAAGAGAGCTGGATGAAGGTGTATTAGCTCCTCTCCTCACTGAGCTGGGCAACCTACCTCCTCAAGGAGCAAACAGAAGTAGACATTTATACCTGGGACAGATCTTGTTTCTGAATCTAGTAGTTTAAAAGTACTCATGAAATCTTCCTCTTTTCCTAGAACAATAACTTTCATTATTCTGGGTGTTGTTTTATTTTTCTTTCTTTCTTTTCTTTTGTTATGGGCCATATAAGACATTGATTATTGTTGTTATATGATAATTCTTAAAATTACATTTTCTTTGAACCATAAATCAATAGATTATCTTACCTCAAGGCACTTCTTCTATTTAAAGAACCAGATCGATTTTTACAGGATATGCCAACAATAAATCTTTGGCTCTCATTTCTTCCTCCTGAAGACTTTGGATCAGGATTATTATTATCATTATTTATTATTTATTGAGTGCTGTCAGTGAGCTCAGCAGTATACAAATATAAATGGATAAACATCATCATTAAGTCTGTTTCCAAAAGGAGCAGGTGTTTATCATGAAAGAAAGTATTTGAATTACCAAAATAATTCCCATTAGTGGTTCTCATTTCCTGGAAAATATGGTCTTTGTGGTCATTCAACTCCTGTGGCATTTCTAGTAGAATAAATGGAAGCAATCTCTCTTTTCTGGCTTTTTTCCAAGTTGGGAATTACCTCCTGCTTTTTGAAAGTTATCTTTGATTTAATTGGGTCAGTTTGGCTTGATATCTTCTAAGATTTTCTCTTCATTAGTGACTTAAACAAAGCCCAGATCACTTCTTCAAGACAGAACATTTCACTTAACTCTTGGCTTTCTCCTCTTGGCCAGCTAACAAGGAACCCAGCCCATTCAGGAGCTGCCTTTTTTTATTCCATTTACAATGGTGAGGAGAGGAAGGAGTCCAGCCTGGAAAAAACAGATTCAGAATTCTTGGTTCCACCCACTGGAAGTTGGAAAGAGACAGGTTCTATCATGTGCCTCCTAGAGGATGCTGAAGTAGGCCCTTTATCTTGCCAACTCCTCAAGGACCACCATCAGCAAGAACATTTTCCTCCATTCTTTTGGGTCAGGTTAAGCAGTAGCTATGTATCCAGAGAGTTATGTTCCCTCAGATTTTCTTATGTTCTGTGTTAACAGTAAAGAAATAAGGACAAAAGACTGCAATTTATCTCCAACTTTTGTTTTAGTTATTTGTTTAAAATTCTTTGCAAATGTCATTTTATCAAGAGCTATGAAGGAAAAAAATAAAAAGCAGAATCAACTGATCTGTTGATTTGAGGTCACCCAACAGTTAGAACAGCCACAACTAATATTTGTTTTGAGTTTTGCACTTTCAAAGGAACTTTGTCTATCATCTGCATGGAGATTCACAACAACCCTGGGAGGGAGGGGAACAGCATGTTATCGTTAGCATCTCAGATCTATACAAGAGGAAGCAGACTCAGAGAGGTTAAATAACTTGCCTGCAATTAAACAACGAATATGTTGCATGAACTGAAGACTTGTCCCTTTTTAATATTTATAATTGAATATAACCAAGAAAGGACCACAGAGCAGGCAACAGGGAGCAGAAACAAAAGAAATGCAAGGAATGAGTTAATCTTCAGAGAGTTCGTGCTAAAGGCAAGGGCAATGGAATTGCTGCCTGAATGACTTTAAACATCCTTCTAGATCTATGAGTAAGCAGTTGGTCTGATAATCACAAACAACTCAGATCTGTTTATCTTCCCAGAACTAGATAAAAACCATCTCATGTATATATTATGACCTGCCTTGGGAAATGGACCCATTTGCAGATAGGGTTATCAATCTGCAAATGAGCTTCCCTCTCTGTCCAAATTTGGAAAAGGATCAGGGCCATCAAGACATTAGGGTTATTGGCTTTGGCTTCAGATGATTGACAACTCTTTGACCAAGAAGGAATTAAGTCTTTCCCTTCATCTTCTTTTCTAAATAAACAAAGCCAAGCACTTAAAACCCAATGCTCCACAAAGGCCTTATGTGCGTTGTATTCCTTCAACCAACATTCAATCAGCACTTGCTACAGGCAGTGATGTTTATTGCTCTTTTTTACTGTACCTTTCTCAAATGGATATGACTTCAAATTTGCCTCAGGACTAATTAGTGTACAATTCAGATGGTTCTGTATAGTTCTACGATTTTCTATTCTTTGGATTAGTGGAGTTAAACAAATGGACCATTCACCCAAAGCCTTGCCCATTTACTAATATGACCAATGACCATGCAGGGGATTCAATGTGCGATATACATATGGGCCAGTAGGAATCTGTGAGATTGTAGGAGATGAGAAAAGTTATAAATAGATGCTTTCATCTTCTTGTAGAAAGTAGAATTTATTTTGTTCTAATGATTTTTAATGTTGTGAAATATACATTTAACTTTCTAAATTGCCATCTAAAATCATTAGCAAGAAAGCTCAGGGAAAGAATTCTTATAACTCTTAATGTCAAGACACATAACCCAATTTTTAAATGACCAAAGAATCTGAATAGACATTTCTCCAAAGAAGATATACAAATAAATGGTCAATAAGCACAGGAAAAGATGCTCAACATTACTGATCATTAAGGAAATGCAAACCAAAACCATAATGAGATATACTTCATACCCACTAGGATGGCTATAACAAAAAAGAGAGATAATGACCACTGTTGGCGAGGAAGTAGAGAAATTGGAATCCTCATATAAATGAGAAAGTAAAATGGTGCAACTGCTTTCCAGAAAAAAGTCTGGCAGTTCCTCAAAAATTTAAACAGTTATCATATGACCCAGCAATTCCACTCCTTTGCATATTCTCAAGAGAAATAAAAACATATGTCCACACAAAAACCTATACAACCATGTTTACAGCAGCATTATCCCTCATAGCTAAAATGTGTAAACTACCCAAATGTACACCTGATGAATGGATACATATATAAATAGATGAATGGATAAATAAAATGTGGTGAATCCACCCAATGGAATAGTATTCGGAAACAAAAAGAAGTGAAGTGCTGATACACGCTGCAACACGGATGGACCTTGAAAACATGGTGCTGAAAGAAAGAAGCCAGTTATAAAAGACGACATATTGTATGATTTCATTTATACGAAATGTCCAGAATAGGCATACCTATAGAGAAAGAAAGTGGATTAGTGATTATATAGGGCTGGGGGAAGGGAGTTTGTGGAGACTGGAGGGTGACTGCTAAAGGGTACAGGATTTCTTTTGGATGGGGGTGATTAAAATGTTCTAAAACGGATTGGGATGATGATTGGACAACTCTGTGAATATACTAAAATCCACTGACTCACACACTTGAAATGGATGAATATGTTGTGCGAATTACATCTCAGCAAAGTTGTTACGAAAATAATTAAAGAGGAAAGCATCAGGAATTAAGGGCAGTGGTCATTCCAAGCATCACCAGAATATTTGTGATGCACGTTGATTCCCTTCTTCCTTCCTCCTCTTTCCTGCCTTAGAACGGCTCTGGAAAAGGCAGCAGTTATGTCTGCACGTGCCGCCTGGCAAGATGGAACCAAGCTCCTGTACAGCTTCCCCATCTCTTGTGTCCGTGGGGAAATTTTAGATGGCGGGGCCTGATGATAGCTTACAGCCAGTTCCCAGCTGGTCACAACATGTTTGGACTCTGGCTTTCGGGACTGGAATTCATCAGGAACTTTTGTGTTTGCTGCTGTCTGTAGGATTATATCTTTATTGATCTTGCCTGTCTGTGAGCAGTGGGAACTATGTGGAAATGATGAAGCCCTTTGGAAAGAAAATTCAGAATCTGGTGAAAACATAACCAGGTCTCACTAGGGAAGGGTGAAGCATGTGTGCAGAGTCTGTTCAGTACAAGACAGCAACCCCCCTGCTTGTTTCTGCTGTTCAGTTAGAAGAATGTTCAACTGCCCTCACTGCAAGCAGCCCCCAGGGACAGATGTGAAGAAATGATGGCTTTTTCCCAATTACTTAGAAAACTGGTTCATTCGGGAATCAGCCATGAGTTGATTGTAGCCCTACCTGGTGAATATCCTCTCATTTATATTAAGAAGTTGGTAGTGTATTATATAAAAACCCGGTAAAAAGATATAATGGGTGGGGGAGGCAGAGGGGACATGGAATTGTGAAACCCAGCACAGCCTCGGGGGGACCAGATACCTGAGATGCTGGGATATTCTGAAGGACTCTTGTTTATAAGAAAGAAAAGAAAAAAGAGAAGGGGACCACAGGACTTTTCAATTGTCTGGTATTTGTAACAACAGATACCGTATTTATTAATCAGGTGAGATTTAGCTAGTATTATGTATACAGTACTTTCTAATTAAGAGTCCACTTAATTAGAAACATTAGGTAAGTGTTAAAATACAAGAGAAGAATATCGAGAGGGTCATTAGGTGCCAGAGGTTGCCAATATATATGTAGCCTAGAGCTTTCTTCCTTGATCTTCAGTTTTCTCATCTATTAAAACATGAGGATTTAGGCCAGATAATCTTTGAGGTCAGTTACACACCTAATATTCAGAAGTTATGTAAGTCTATGGAAAACCATAGTATTTTTTATTTCTTTATTCGGGTCTTGATCCATTCATTTATTTAGCGATACATAATGAACACTTCCTACATGTTGGTCACAGAGCCAGGACCTGGGGTCACAGAAGTAAAAATGATAGATAAAGTCCCTGCCCTCATGGAGTAGACACTAGTGAATAAGTAAGCAGACAAATACACAAACTGTTTATAGCGCCTGATTATCGCACCAAAGGGAATAAACAGGGTGATGTTACAGAGTGGATTTGAGGTGTAGTTAAGGCTCTACTTTAGGACAGGTTAGTAAGGGGAGGCTTCTCTGGACAGGTGATGTCTGAGTCAACACTGAAGAAAGAACAAGCCTGTTGTTCAGAGCTTTGAGGGATGCAAAGGGCAGGAGGGAAGCAAGTTCACAGGCCCCAGGGTGGAAGAGAACTTCAAGGAGCAGGAAGAAGACGGTGACATGGGCCTGGTAACCGCGTCAGAGGGATGGGAGGAGGTGGGGGGTACAGGCAGTAGTGACTCTTGGGGACCATGGTAGGCAGGTGGACCTTTATTCCAGGAGAGTGATGTGAACTGACTTACAGTGAAGACGGATTCCCCAGGCTATTTCGTGGATGATGAATTTGGAAGGTGAAACTGGGGCAGAGAGACCACCCGGGAGGCTGTGGCATCAGTCAGGGTGACAGAGGGTGGTGGCTTGGGCAATGACGGTGACAGCAGAGTTGGGAGGAGGCAGATTGAAAACATGTTGATAGGAGAACAAATGGGATATGGTGGTGTGTGGCAGGTCAGGGGTGGGGGAGAGAAGGAAACAAGGATGAGCCCTTGACCTGGGCGACGGGGTGGATGGAAGAGACCCGGGAGAAGCCTGTTATTTGAAGGGTGGGGAATGTGGGGACCAGAGGCCAAGAGCTTATTTTGGATGTACTGAGTTTGTGCTGGGGCAGCACTAGAATTACAAGTGTGGTATCACATGGGTAGTTCTATATGCAAGTCCACTGTTAAAATGGCTTTCTACTAATGCCAGAGTACAGAATCAGGCCTGAGTAAGGAGTGAGAGATGGATAGGTAACGACTGCAGGGTAGGTACGCTAAGTCACATCTAGGTGCCGCAAACAACCTCACTAGTGTGGGTAATTTAGAGACTTTCCCTCTATGGTTTTCCAGAAGATCAAGTACCTACAGTTAAAAATAGAAAGTAAAAGAGAAGATTCTCATTACTTCCCAATTATTACATTTTTCCCCAAACTCTGGATGCTCAATATTCCATATTTTAAAAATGTGTTCTTAGAAGCACATTGTACAACAGTACAGTTTTTTTCTGTCCCCTGCATCGGTAACGTTTTCCTCTTACCTTTCACATAAGACAAATCTTAAATGATTTTTCAAATTCAATCTTCTGTTTTCTATGGAAGAAGAAATGAAGATTTCTTTCCCTTATTTTTTTTTTTCCTTTTTGAGTGAACCTGGTGGCAATAAGGATAACTATGGACTTGAGAACAGGAAGGCAGACTTGAACACCTTTTCCAATGTTCCGTAGAGTAAATGGTGAAATCATTTTCTCCTGACCAGTGACTTTCAGGAAAGAATCAGTGGTAAAGACAGACATGAAGAGAGGCTTGCTCAAAGATGTGGTCCAAACGTTTGCTCCTGGAGGTGGGTGAGGCTCGTGTAACCCTTGTCGTGTGTGACAGCACCCAGAAAGGAACTCAGTAAGTTCCTAATGGAAATGGTGGTGCCAGTTTCTGGGGAGCTAACTTCACTCTTTGCCACTTAGTTAATCCTAACCAGAAATAAACCTTCTGTTTTTTTGTTTTAACATCTTTATTGGAGTATAATTGCTTTACAATGGTGTGTTAGTTTCTGCTTTATAACAAAGTGAATCAGTTATGCATATATCCCCATATCTCTTCCCTCCTGCATCTCCCTCCCACCCTCCCTATCCCACCCCTCTAGGTGGTCACAAAGCACCGAGCTGATCTCCCTGTGCTATATGCAGCTGCTTCCCACTAGCTATCTATTTTACATTTGGTAGTGTATATATGTCCATGCCACTCTTTCACTTTGTCCCAGCTTACCCTTCCCCCTCCCCATATCCTCAAGTCCATTCTCTAGTAGGTCTGCGTCTTTATTCCCGTCTTGCCCCTAGGTTCTTTATGACCTTTTTTTTTTTTTTTTTTAGATTCCATATATATGTGTTAGCATACAGTATTTGTTTTTCTCTTTCTGACTTACTTCACTCTGTATGACAGACTCTAGGTCCATCTACCTCACTACAAATAACTCGATTTCTTTTCTTTTTATGGCTGAGTAATATTCCATTGTATATATGTGCCACATCTGCTTTATCCATTCATCTGTCAATGGACACTTAGGTTGCTTCCATGTCCTGGCGATTGTAAATAGAGCTGCAATGAACATTGTGGTCCACGACTTTTTCTGAATTATGGTTTTCTCAGGGTATATGCCCAGTAGTGGGATTGCTGGGTCATATGGTAGTTCTCTTTTCAGTTTTTTAAGGAACCTCCATACTGTTCTCCATAGTGGCTGTATCAATTTACATTCCCACCTATTCCCACCTATAGTGCAAGAGGGTTCCCTTTTCTCCACACACTCTCCAGCATTTATTGTTTGTAGATTTTTTGATGATGGCCATTCTGACTTGTGTGAGGAGATACCTCATTGTAGTTTTGATTTGCATTTCTCTCATGATTAGTGATGCTGAGCATTCTTTCATGTGTTTGGTGGCAATCTGTATATCTTCCTTGGAGAAATGTCTGTTTAGGTCTTCTGCCCATTGTTGGATTGGGTTGTTTGTTTTTTTGATATTGCGCTGCACGAGCTGCTTGTAAATTTTGGAGAGTAATCCTTTGTCAGTTGCTTCATTTGCAAATATTTTCTCCCATTCTGAGGGTTGTCTTTTCGTCTTGTTTATGGTTTCCTTTGCTGTGCAAAAACTTTTAAGTTTCATTAGGTCCCATTTGTTTATTTTTGTTTTTATTTCCATTTCTCTAGGAGGTGGGTCAAAAAGGATCTTGCTGTGATTTATGGCATAGAGTGTTCTGCCTATGTTTTTCTCTAAGAGTTTAATAGTGTCTGGCCTTACATTTAGGTCTTTAATCCATTTTGAGTTTATTTTTGTGTATGGTGTTAGGGAGCATTCTAATTTCATTCTTTTACATGTAGCTGTCCAGTTTAAAACCTTCTGTTTGTTGCCTGGTGTCCTTTCCTCTTGAGAACAAAGGGGTAGTAAGATTTAGAGGTTGGAAGCTAGGTAAGATAGTCTTGAACCTTCAGCTGGGACAGACGTTTTGAAAACCTGTTTTCTCTCGTCACCAGAGCTGACTTAGATTCTGGAGCACCGTGCACCAGGAGTGAAACGTCTCAGAACTGTGTCCTGACTCCGTCACTTGTCAGCTGTGTGGTCTGAGACAGTTTATTTCATCCTTTTTATCCCCAGTTTCTTCTTTATAAGTTGGGAAAAATATAAAAACCCATGACAGTTCCATCTGTACAACTTACTTCACAGGGACATTACAAAAATCATGTGAAATACAGGATAGTATAGCCCTTGGAAGTTGTTGTACACAATATATGCATAATAGTGTACCTAACACTGGGGAAGGAGATGACCTTTCAAACTGTCTATACACCAGCAGACCACACTGGACAGTTGATAGCTCACTTCCTGAGAGAGTGTGACGTCCCAATTTCTCTTAACTCCGGTGTTCCTGGCACCTGCCCACGCCCCTCTCTTGCTGAAGCAGAAAGGGAGTGTGGTTTGGGGGAGAAGCTGAGTATCTGAGTAGGGGAAACAGTCAGATCAGGCCAATATAAGTGACTGCGGGTGTATCTAATTTGGGCAGACAGCTGGCTGGGACAGCATTTCATGGCCAGAACTCTCAATAGAAAGTGCCAGGGCGGAAACCACACAGCAGAGCTCTTTCTGAAACTTGGCTGTGGTCCATCCGGGAACTTCTTCTGGAATTCCTGCTAGACATCCAAGTAGAGGCAACCTTGGCGAGACGGACACCTGAGTGGGAAGATGAGGGACGGGGATTTTAGGGGAGAACGTGAGCAGCAGTGTGTAAACGCGGCGTTGGGTACAGGTCAGAGGGCAGGCTCAGCCACCACGCCCGCCTGCACCGTCACCTGCCCGCACAGTTACCGCAGACACTTCCTCACCGGCTCCCTGCTCCTAACCTGGTTCCTACAGTCTGTTCTCAAAACGGAGCCCTTTACGGGAGGAATCAGGTCCCGTCGCTCCTCTGCCGGCGATGCTGCTACGCTCCCTGTTCTACTCAGTTAACGCCCAGTTCCTACCGGGCCCTGCATCACCTGAAATCTGAATCGCCACGCACGCACCCCTCTGGCGTGCACGCACCCCTCCGCCGTGCACGCACCCCCGCCACGCGCACAACCCCCCGCCACGCACGCACCTCCTCGCGCCCCCCACACGCATTCCACCCCCACTGTCACCACCACCGTGGCCGTCACCAAGTCCTCTTTGACTCCCTTCCCTGTTCCCCCCTCTTCACTGTTCCAGCCACACCCACTGCCTTGCTCTTCTCTGGCCTCAGGGCATTTTCTGTGACTGTCCTGGAATATTTTTTCTTAGATACTTGCAGGGTAGCGCCCTCACCTGCCTCAGAACCTTGCCTAATTGTCACCTTTTCGAAAAAGCCAACCCTGACAACCATGTTTAAAATCGCAGCCTTCCTTCCAGCCCTGGTCCCTGATATATTCCTCTATGTGAAAATTTTCTACAGCACTGAACACCGTCTAAGAAGCTGTATAATTGACTGTTATGTTATTGATTATTGCTCGCCTGCACCTTTTAGCATAGACTGTATGAGGACAAGGATCCTTGTCTGGGTTGTTCAGGGATGTGTCCCAAGCCTCGAGGACACCTGGGCTTTGTAGACACAACAGATATTTGTTGAGTGACGGAGAGCAGAATAACTGGCATAGAGGCGAGGGTGGCGAGGAGGCACGCGGATGACAAGGCCCTTCTCCTTTACGCTCCTCCTGTCCTGCTCTCCATTTCCCTGTTTCTTCTCCCTGCATTTTTCCTACTCTCCCTCCCTGTCCTGCGTCCTACTTTCCGCATCTGATGGGAGCACCCACTTCAGCTGAGGCAGGCAGTGAGCCTCAACTTCAGTAACTTCACTGTTGGGTCACACAAGTGATGTTTATAAAGGAATAAGCATCCCAAACTGGTGCAAGCAAACCAGCTCTGTGCCGTTAAAGAGCGACCCTCTGGGAGGCCGGGTGCTTCCTCCTCACTGTGTGTCACTTTCAGAAAACTCCTCTTGAAATTACATGCACAGCCCTCAGCCCATTCTTTGCATGTGGTCTGCGGTGACAAAGCCGATTTCCCTCGAGAGTGGGACCACTTTTGCGAATCAAATAAAGGCCACGGAAATTCAAGTCTGATGAATGAGCTAAATGATCAACCTGCATGTTATCTGTTTGGATCAGAACCAAAATCACTACAAAGGCTCGAGGCTAGATTTCTGGTTTTAAAAATAAAGTGGCGATACTCAAAGATACACTATAAATGCCCAGAACCGTGGTTATGTCATTCTGGCAGTAAGTACAAATGCTCTCAAAGTGACTGCTTTGAAAAACAGTACTCATGTTTGTCTTCTGAGAATTTTATTTAAAAATCATGATTCTATCATCGCACCTCACGCTTTTTATAGGATTCATAAGCTGTCTGTATTTAAGTCACTACGTCTGTAGAATGGGAGTTAAGACTGTCTTCTCTCCTTGTTATTCTGGAGGATGGGAGGACGAGGAAGGGAAGGAAGGTGTAAACCGATCCGAGTTCCACCAAGGAAAGGCATCATATCAGCCATGAACCAGAGTGTTAATCCTGAAATAAAATAGCCATGGGGGGGCAGAGAACCACAAGACACTATTTGTCTTGCTTTTCGTTCCCCTGTCCATCCTCTGCCTCCCCCTTTCTCACCGAGTTTTCTTAGATTTAACCTTCAGGGTTATTCTCTAGGCACCGTCGTTCTCTAATTCCTCCCAACTGCCCATCTCCACCGTGCAACCATTCTCTCCTTCCTCTGGGACCCGTTGTGGACGCGTCTGCCTTTCCTGCCATTGGCTGAAGCCTGCAGTGTCTCTCAGGGAGGCCCTGCCTGCACAGTGAAATAAAGTCAGAAACCTGGATTAATTTGAGTGTCTTTTCTTCACATTTAGGACTGCTATTATGGTGTTGATGGCTGGTAATAAAAGACCTTTTAGTGTGGGAAATCAAATCATCTTATACAAACATAAATGGGTCCAGACCATGATTATCTCAATGTTATTGCACAAAGAACTCTGATTATGGGTGTCAGTTCTTGCCTTTCTTAAGGTATCGTAGGGCTAATCTAGCGATTGCCGGACTGACACTTACTCTTTGTAAGGTATGCAGTTTATCATTAATATGCTGCATTTCTTACATTTGGCTTCTCTATACCCAAGACTTTTTGAGTATGAGGTTTGAAAGCTCTGCAGTATTGGCTTTGTAGATGTTTCTAGAAATTTTCTGCAATGAAACATGATAGAGTCAAAATTGGGGGAAAAAATCAAGCTGGTCATCAAACAGAATTGCCATATGCGAAGTCTGCTTATCCCTCACTCTGGCTCCCGAGAGAAGTGAAGGAATCCACATTCATGAAGGAAATGTTTAGGCTGAGATGGAAATGTGCTGTAGGAAACAGTCTCTGCTTGTCAGTAGGAAATAATTCACCTGCTTAGGTAAAGATGCCCATTTATCCTGGAAAATGTCATTGCTCTATCTATATTAAATAACATATGATTAAAAACATGTTTGTGAAGATTTAATAACCTTGCAATCAGTGTCTTCTGTGAGTAGCTGCCTACTTGGTAACAAAGATCTACTGCCCTACTGACCTGAAGTGGAGTCCCCTGTCTTAATTACTTTAACTAGGTAGTTAATTTAATGGACTGGCTTTTGTAGATGTGCCGATGGCGATCTTTGTGTGTGCACAGCAGGACACACTTCTGTCTGAGGGGCAGGTACCTGCCCTGCCCAGTCTTGCCTTTGCTCACCTGCTCCCCTCCTCAGGGGAAGCCTGCTGTCCTTCCCCCTCCCTTCCAGACTGCATCGCATTCACAACTCCTCATCCTTCAAGGCAGAGAGCCCAAAGGCCACGTCCTCCGGGAAGCCTCGTCTGACCTCCATGAGAAGTCAGACCCTCCTCTGAATGTGCTCATCCCATTTTCTTGTCCTCTGCTACAGCAGTTGTCCCGTCTTCCTGGTTTGCATCATATTCATCATTGTATCTCCCCAAACATCTCTCTAGTGATGTCTTATTACAAAAAGGGCACTCAGTAAAGGTTGAATGAGTGAGTCAACAGACTAATGAATGAGTCTCCGACCACAGTCTCTGGTTGCTCTTGACGTAAAGCATCTGTCTTATTAACCTTTCCTTCTGCTCCAGGATTAGGGTCAATAGCTGAGACCCTACTTCCTCCCCTTATTTCTTCAATCTCAGCTCACCTCTGCTGAGCTAGACAACCAGACTGAATTTTATCAAACGCAGCAGTGGTTTGTGCTGCATAATAAGTGGGCCCTGGTGACAGTCAGTTAATCATTTTGCAATGTGTGTAGAAGTGGGCTTGAGCGTAATTGAAAACCAAGCCATTTGCTCAGAGGGTGGAATGTGCAGGAAGTGCTTTGCAGACCTTTGGAATCTTTAAGGGTTGATTTTCTCTTCAGGGCACAGGTTTCTCTGAGGTCCCATATGCTGAGGAGTTCGTTTTGGCACTAACTATACACTGCCTTTCACTTCTATTTATGTGTTTTGAATACTTGTTTAGTATTTCCAAATACATTATAAGCACCTTGAAGGCAAAAAACTCAAGCCATATGACTCTTTGTATCCCTTAAAATAATATGACCATGGTCTCATATATGATATAGTCTCAAAAAATTAAGGTGGGATTTTGCCAGGATAATAGATCTTTAATAAATGAGTAGAAGAGTGAGGTTGTGATTTTTTTTAAATGGAGATGATACTTATCTCACAGTAGTTGGAAGAAAATATTTTGCAGTCCTGAGACTGTAATTCAGTAATACTAGCAGAGTCTTATTTCTCAGCTCAGAATGTTGCCATCAACCAGAATGTTTTTTTCTTTAGGAAATTCTACAGGTTTCCAGACTCTCCCATGTGGAGTAAAGGTTTTCCTGGATGGTGAGATGTGGCTTTGCAGGATGAGATTGGATTCAGGACACAGTCTGAGATTATTACGAGTTTTCCCTCTGTCTGCTTTATCCAGCAGAAACCGTACAGCAAGTGGATACTTCCTGTTGACTTTTGGCAGAGTTAAGAAAGATTTAGCTTAAAACAGATTTTATTTCTTAGAGTTTCATGTCTACCTAGTAGTCCTGTGAGATTGGGACTCCTGAGGTTTTCTTTTCTGTAGATACCTATGATCAGAGATATAGACCCACAGTAAGTTATAACAAGACTTTATTTTGAGCAAAAAAGGGTGCCATATGGCCTCTTTACCAGCCCTCCTCATCTGGTGGGGTGGACAAAACTAGCAACTTTTCAATTTCCTGGACGCACTCGGGTCCTCACCTTGGCAGTTTGTGGGCGAGGCCAGCTAATTGAGTTGAGGGTATACTCCCCCACGGTCCTCTAGGAAGAAGGGGTTGCTTTCTGCTTCAGGACAGCAGGGGTCTCGGTATCCCCCGTGCACGTTCTTCTGCTTCAGTTCCTCCAGCTTCCTTGACACTTGCAATGGGAACCCTTATTAGCCACCTCTTTGTACACCCACTTAATCAGCAACTTGGTTTTTTATTTTGTTTGCTTTTCTTGAAGGTGATGCCCTTTGGCATCTTGGCTCTGGCTTCCTCACTTTCTGACATGTGGCTTTGCCACTCTTGGCCTTCCTGGGAAATTCCTAGTACCTGGCACCTCTTGCTGGAGGTTAACATACCTCCTCCGAGCATTCAGTTGGCTGCCTTCTTTAGCAAAAGGATTGTCTCTTCCTTTCTTCCTGCTTTGTCATCCTTGGAGGGCATGACTGTCAGTCAGCTGGCAGCTGTGCCAGCCTCGGGTTGGTATTAATAAGAAAGAATAAGAGATCTGTTCAGCTTAGATAACCACACAAATTGCATTGCTGTATTTTTTCTTTACATTTTAGAAAGGTTAAGGTGTTTTTCTATCACCAAAATAATAAGACATCAAGGGAACGGCTAATCTTGTGGTCCCTCTTTAGCGTGGATTTCAGGTATAGGAGATTAGCCATCTCTCAGAAGATTGGCATCTTGCAAAGGAAGCCTTCTTTTCTTTCCTGCTCCATGAATTTTCCTTTGTGAGTCACTGAAGATGTGCCATCGGCTGAGAGCAGTAAAATCATTTAGCGTTAGGCGTGGCTTCACATTTTGTCTTGAAAGTCTCAAGGTGTTAAACAACTAAAGGGAAGATACAGAAGAGCAGAAACAGCACTTTTCAAAGAGAGTGTGTTTCGGAGCTTCTCTGTTGGGAAAACCTGTTTCTTGGTTGCGGGCCTCTTGAAGGTGGATCGCAGGAGAGGCCGCGCCGCGGAGGAGGAGTTTGTGAGAGAGCTTAGCCAGCCGTGAAGGGAGCCTGGGCCTCAGGGCTGCCCTCCGGTTGCCATGCCGAGGGATCACTATCACGCTCTGCCTTTTGAAGATGGGGCTTTGAGGAAGTGGCCAGTGAAGAGAGTGTGAAATATGTCTAACTTATGTAAATCCCTGCCAGCCACGGGAGCACACGGGTTAGTAATTTGTCTGATGGCAGCTTTTCTCCAGTTACATCTTTTCTCCAGGCTGGGGACTGAAGACACCTTGGCCGACTCCAAGGGGGATATGTGTGCAGCGTCGGTAGCTGATTCCAAACCGGAAGAGAGTTATTTCTGACGAGGAAGGACCACCTGGAGTTTAGTTTTGACTCATGATTTAGGACCCCAATGAGCATTGCTGCTCCTGAACAATGGTGTAAGTGATGTGGTTTTCTCTCCCATATCATTTTCTTATTACACTTTTTACGAAGTTAATTATAGATTCACATGCAGTTGTAAGAAATAATGCAGAGACATGCTACGTACCCTCTACCCAGTTTCCTCCATGGTAACACCTCGTAAAGCTGTAGTGCGATATCACAGCCAAGAAATTGACGACATGCAATCCACCGATCTCATCCAGATTCCCCCCGTTTCACGTGTGCACAGCTGTGGGTGCGTGTTTAGTTTTATGCGGTTGGATCACATGGGTGGGTTCCTATATCCACCACCACAGTCAAGATTCTGAGCTGTTCTGACAGCATCAGCACCTTCCCATTGCCCTTTCATAACCATGCCCAGCGCCCTCCTACCCCCGCCCTTCATCCCTAACCCCTGTCAAACACTATAATGTGTTCTTCACGTCTGTAATTTTGTCATCTTGAGAACATGACATAAACAGAATCATACCGTATGTAACCTTTTGAGGTAGACTTTTTTTTCACAGCATAATGTTTTGAGATTCATCCAGGTTGTAGCTTGTCAATAATTCATCCCCTCCTAATGCTGAGTGGTGTTCCAGCATGTGGATGTATCACAGTCTGGTTAACCGTCTACCTACTGAGAGACATCTGTGTTGTTTCCTGTTATTGGCTATTATGAATAAAGCTGCTCTAGATATTTGTGTACAGGTGGTGTGGACAGAATAACCTCTGGGAAGGAAAGGTTTTTAAGTCCTACCTTCCCTCACACATTTTTGCTTCTCTGAACACTACTTGTCTCCACAATCACAGCTCACAGATGCAGCACACAACTTCCGAGATTACTTATGATGCATTAACAGAAAGGAGTTGTCAGGACTTTCCTGGAGCAACGAGGGTGAGCAAGGTCATGCCTACATCATAAGAAGGAAAGGAGGGAAGGAAATGCATTCCCCCCCCCAACCCCAGCCATTCCTCCTATCAGATCCAGCCTGAGCTCCGTCGTCCTTGGGAGACCCTGCCCCTCCTCTCAGGGGTCTTCTCCCTTCCCGTTCTTTGGGTTAAACGCGCCCACCTGCAGAGAGCGGAGGGGATGTGGTCCTCGTGTCCTTGCAGTGACATTGCTCCTCTTGTGGGTGGTTTACATGCAGCCCATACTTATTTGTTCTGATTTTAGTGGGGTTGACACTGAGCAGGGACGTGGGGCGGTGGAAGGGAGGGCGGTTCTGGGATGAAGCAAGAGCAGGTCATTGATGGCATTTGTCGTCAACTTCCGAGGGGACGTGCTCACCTCCACACGACAGGAGCTGCCTGTTTCTCCCTCCCACCAGCAGCCAGGAGGGTAGCGCAGGGACTGGCAGGTGTGAGGACCCACCGGGCAGGGGGTACAGAACCCTGGCCCTGGCTCCCTGACTCACACGGCCCTTCTCATTCAGGGCGAGGCCAGGAGGGGTGACGGCCTGAGGGCCGTGCCAGTGCGATGCTCGGATAGGCCTGGGGACACCTGGCTCATCACTGCTGTCCTGGTCCCCTGCCCTCTTGTTCTTGCTGCCTTTCCCAAGCAGGGACACAGGTCATGGTCTGTCCTCCAGTCACCGTCTGTGGGCTTCCAGTGGCCTAGACAACTGTTCTACTGTCCAAGGCCCTCCATCTCCCGCACCTTCCACCCTTCACTGCCCCCGGCAGGCACCTGCAATCCTGCTGCCAAACTCCCCGCAGCTGCCGGCACGTCTTGTTCTTTCTCTGCCTGCAACGCCCCTTTCTCTGCTCTTCCTGGCAAATCTCTAGGTCATCTTCAAGGCACAGTTTCAGCCTCCTGTTCCGTGACTTGCCCAGGCGGGTCAGACCTTGTGGCCCACACACTGCTTGTGGCCCATATCCATGGTCACCGTCCCTCTGTGGGTCTCAGTCCCCAAGGATGCTCAGCTCTCTGGCAGTAGAACCATGCCCCCTTTGACCTGCTGGTGTCCAGTGTCTCTTCACCACCTAATACGTGTCACAGCTACTGCTGCGTGAAGGGTGGGGATGGAAGAGAACGTTTGCTGGTCTGCCTGGTGGGTCTCCCTGGACTGGGGAGACCCGGTCTTCGCTCACTGTTTCCTTCCTCTGAACAGCAGCAGGGAGCCCTCTTCCCTGCAGGTCCATGTGGACATCTGCATGGAGAAGAGGCTTTGTCCCACCCATGGGGCTTAGTTCAGTGGTACCTGCCAACCCCCTGAAATGCCAGCCAAGCCTGGAGTGTCTGTTGTCACGATTATTATTAGTACAGTGACTTCACTTCTCAGGAAGCCCTCACGGAGGGTTACTCTGCCTTCCCTATTTGTGAGTTAATCGTCTTATTTATGTATCTTAACCTCACATTTCTATCTTTCAGGTGTCTATGTATTTCTCAAACACATCACCAAGCCAGTGCCCCAGGGACAAAGATTAGACATTTCCTCCAGAGTTTCTGTTTATGTGAGGGGTGGGGGACTCGAGCCTAATCACCCCCAGGACAGTAAATGAAATGGGTGTGGCCCAGAGCAAAAGAGGTAGAAATAGATCGACAGCCATTTAGAAAAACACCTTTTGTCGCTCACGGGGAATTAGGTCAGAGGCTTTCCCCTCTTCAGAGACAGCAAGGCAAAACAGTTAAAAAATCCAAAATAGAAGTAGTTTCTCTTTAAAACACCTGCATATCGTGCATGTGTGTGTGAAAGCCCTGTGTGCTTACATGAGTCTCCTTTTCTCAGAATTTGAACAATAATTATATCAGTTATGCTTACTAAACTCCCCCCAAATTATTAATCAGAGCCTCTGCAGAAAAGCTGCTTTGGCTGAATATTCTTCTAACTTGGTCTCTCTCTGAAACTCTCGGCCTCTTCATGTCTGTCTTCCTTGTTCGTCCTCTGACTTTTGCTCAGACCACACTGCTCTGTGTGTGTGACATTGTGCTGCCGTGTGCTGGCCTCCAAGCCAAGTACTAGACTTTCGTGCTTTTCTTTGATTTCAGGGAGCGTATCTTATGTCTCCCAACCGTGAGTGTGTCTAGTCTGTGGGCAATAGGAAACCCGAGTCCACTGTGCCCTTTGTACCCAGCAAGTATCTAATATATATATTAGATGATATTCATGTTAAGAGAACAGCCTTCTGGGTTGCAGAAGTTCCCAGAGGCTGGGTCAGGCCACTTGGGAAGGTCACCGGGACCCACGTCACTCAGAGCTGGCAGCCTGCCTGTGGCCATAGAGTCATCTTCATATCTGAGGCATCACGCGCATGTACTAGCGTTCCCTCCAGCCCCTGCCTGAGCCAAGGGCGGAGAGGCTGTGCTTCCAGAAGGCCGTTTCTCACCACCACCTGCACAACCCAGGTCCAGGCCATGAGTCCCGTTTTGCATTGGAGGCCAGTGAGGCTCAGGAACGTTTCGTGGCCTCAGTGTATTAGTGTTGATATCAGGATTTCTATTGATAAGAGTGAATGAATTTGTTCATGTGTTGTCATCTGTCCTTGGCAACTAATACCGCCCGAGTGATCCAAAGGAGTCCTAAAGCGTACGTGTGAACAAAGCTATAAAGCGACCTTAAGTCGGCCTGAAACCTTGGCCCTGCCCTCATTACTCCACGTGGCTCAGAAGCACAGGGGCCTCTGGAAAACGGCCCGAGAGCCCCACGCCTCAGTCTTCCCTCGTCTCTCTCTTCCTCACAAAGTAAATGCAAGTGATTCTGAACGTTGAATTCGATGCTTTAATATCAAATTCCGGAGCCACTTCTGTGATGTGCGGCTCCGATTCCATCATGAGGTTCTGTGTTGACTGGAGCAGCTGGGAGGATCCCGGGCGTTAGTGGGGTGCCCCCCTGCCCCCGGAAACTGAGATGTCAGCGGGCAGTTCTGAGACGTGCTCCCCGGGAGATCTGAGTCACGGACATCTGGGCAGCGGGGAGGGAGTGGAGGCGTGTTCACGTCTCCCTTTGCTACCTCAATGTGTAGGTTCTGGAGTTTCTCTCCCCTTGAAAGCTGGGCTCTCGTGTAGTCTTTCTCGGCCAAAGGTAGCAGGATTTTGACTTGTTTATGTGCTCATTCGTTTCTGTGGATTAGTTAAGCTTAATAAAGTTCAAGCAACCTGTCCAAAACATAAATTAGCATCAGTGATTCAAGATGCCTGATTCCCTCGGGTTCTGGCAGAATTAACAGACATCTTCCCTCCTTCTCTCAAATTACAGAATCTTCAAAAGGCCCCGGGAGTCAGGCAGGCTCCCTCCCCGCCCTTGGTAGATGTGCAGCAGGCCTGCGTTCCGCTCTGCTTGGAGCAGTGGCTCTCAGCAGGTGCACGGACGCAGCCGTGTTCCCGGGGCCCTTCACGGGTGCGCCCCTAAATATTAATAAAGGAGGGAAGTTTGTTTTCACAAAACCCGGCTCGTGCAGGGCTGTGGTGATGCCTGAAACGGGAAGGTGTGATGCCACCTCTTTTTGGAGGAGCACAGCCTGGAGGAGGGGGAGCACAGCAGAACGAGAAGATGGCCGTGAACACAGACTTCCTCCTCCATCGCCTCCGGAAGATGCCGAGGCTCCGGAGGGCGGGGTCCCGAGGCGGCCAGCTCTGTTCACCCTGGGGGCCAGGGCTGCAAGGTGGCCAAGGAGGCTGTGAGGCAACCGTGGACCCTCTTGTGGACGGGGCGACTTATTTTTAGACCACAGTAGAGAGTGTGTGGTGAGATTGCTGACTTGCCTGATGCTCTCTTGAAGGTTTCATGTTAAAATAATGCCATGAACACAAAATCGTTGGGGACTAGTGTGTTGCCCCTTTTCAGGATGGAGGCTCATTCCCCATTAAGCAGTCTGTTCCAGTCTATTCCAGTCTGTTCTAGTTTTGCACAGCTTCAGTCTTGGACAGACTATATTAAGATACTTGCTTATACCAACCTGGCTCTCTGTACCTTCCACCCAAGAGTTTGTGTTCTGTTTTTGGAATAGAAAGAAATGTATCAAACTCAGTGTTTACCAAAATTGGCTGTCCACCGGATCATATGGCAACCCTCTCAAGTATGGACTCAGAGATCCTCCCGCAGAAATTCCCAGATGATGTGTATCTTTATCAACTTCATAGGTATTGCTGGTGGGCAGCCAGGGTTGGGATATTTCCCATAATCTTCAGCTGGTAGTTAACTCTTCTAGGTTAATTGAACATTTGTTAATAAGCTAAGGGCCAGGCTCCCAGTATACACATCTCATTCATTGCACCTTCTCACTGGCCTTGTGTGTCAGTTCACAGGTTTCATCTACAAAGGAAGACAGAGTTTAGACTCTGAGTGTATCTATTTACATCCTTTATACCTGTCCTGAGCGGGGTGGTCATACCTAACACTGACCATCTAGATACACTTTAAATCCGGACTCCCTTAAAAGAGCACACACAGGTAGGCACAGTCAGTGAATTACAGAATTTTCTTTTAGGGCTCATCATCCTTTCCTGTCCTTTCCTTTCCATTTCAAGTTTCCTAATGAAATGTGTGAACAGAGAAACTGTATTTTTAATAGATGTTACCTGTCATGGTTTGTAGTCCATAATGGAAAACCTCGTTGTTCTGTTTTATTTTTTTCCCTCCTGTTATACTTGTAAACCTATATACCAGAGAAAGTAAGGTATAAACACTTTTAATAACAAGAATAAATAAGCAACAGAGGAGGTGACTCATCGGGCTTTGAGAGAACTTGATCACCATCAGCCCTAAAATAGAATGACTCCCCTGGTCCCAAGCAGGCAAGAGCCCTTCCTCCCAGCCGCATCCTTCCCGGCCATAGCCTCTTCCATTGGAATCGAGCTGTGGTCTTCTTCTGTCTGCCCACAGAGATCCTGGCCCTCTCAAGTACCACCTGGTCTCCTTTTACAGCTGCTCAGACTGATCCTATGAAACCAAGTCAGTCTTTTATAATGCTAGCAAGCTCGTGACAAACAGATCTAAACTCTTCTTCCAGGGTTTTGAAATTCTACTTTCCAGTCTTTGTTAAGGCTATTCTCAAAGTACTTTTTTCTAGTGCACGAGAAATAGGTATTTGTCATAAACACTTAGAACATAGCGTTTAATAGACTAAAATGATAGAGAAAAATATAGAAGACATACATATTTCTTCTAGAAAACAACAGAAAAACAAAAATTCAGTTATTTAACTTTTTTCCCACTAAACAGCACTGCATGAGCATTTCTCACATACAAATAAATTACTTTCCATACGAGTGAATACCTCTATTTGTATACTATACTGATACAGCATAATTAATTTTGCTGTTCTTGGGTATCTGGGTTGTTGCTAGTTCTCCGCTATTGTACATGGTAATGTTCACGGTCACTTTTGCATCATGAGAATTACGCACTGATGTATTTTTCTAACGCCGCTAAGAAAACCATTATATCTCTCTCATTGGGGTGATGGTTTGCTACCTTCTTTCACTGTGAAGTAAAGGGAATCGTGCTTCCGGGAACCAGAAGGCGGTTATTTCTGGAACCTGGGATCCCTGTGAAGGCCTGTCCCCATTTTTCTCCCTGAGTTGGGGAGAAGGCGGTGCCAGTCGTTGTGCCCATTCTTCTAGAATCTACGCTGGTGCTCCGTTTCCTTCTTCCTTCCGTGGTGGTAGGCAGGGGCCCTTCTCTGTGCCAGAGGAGGTGGAGAATGAGGCGAGCGGGAGGTTCCAGGGACGCCGCCTGACAACACTGAAAATGCTGACATAAATTAATCAAACGAGTCATCTCACAGGATTGAATTAGTTGCTGATTTATGGCTGCGGCGCCTCGGCTGCCAGTCCGTTTCTTCATGCTCATCCGTTGTTGCCCCTGATTTATGTCAGAGTCTCAGTGCATTGGCTGACTAGGGACCCTTGCAGGATGGACGGAGGGGCGAGGGCCGCCCCCGTGCCGGCCGCCCTGATCCAGTCTTCATCCCACCCCTCAGAGTGCAGCCCCATCTATCAGCTCCAGGATTTGCCTCATAAACTCTGTGTCTGCATCTGTAGGCCCTGTTGTATCACGGTGGAAGACGGGCTGGTGACAGAAGAAAAAAATCTTTTTTTTCTTCCTCATTCTTAGAGATTCTCACACCCAGATGGGATGCCGCTAAGGCCGTGCCTGTGTGCCTGGCGATGACCTGCAGGAAGCGCCCCCAACCCGTGTTAGCCTCCTTGAGTCACTGTTATTTTTTGTAACAAGGGGGCCTGGGGGTGGTTTGTGAGATGATGTGGTTTGAGCGCTGGTGGCTTCCTCCTTGGGGAGCCTATTTAATACTGCTGTAACATTTCTTTGTAGGAAAAACTCTGTTGTGAACACTTGGCTGCTCATTCTAGAAAGCTCTGCCCTAGAGGATGTTCATTTTTCTCATGGGCTTATTCTTTTTTTTTCTCTCTCTCAAGTTCTTTCTCTGTGTCATGTACTGATTCCTGTGCTTCTGTCTATATTTTCTCTCTGAGTCCCAGTCTTCAAGGGTTTTGTGGAGATAAAGACATAACATGTATTATCAAATAAATAACGGTATGGTTATAGATGTGTGGTTGCTAATGATGACAGCTCTGATAAGTGAATTCACAGTTACACGAGCATATCTATTTTTTTAAGCAAACATGGAAAAGTTATTATCTTTGGAATTCATGTGAAACATTCTTTTAAATGTATTAAGAGGAGAGGACTTTTTAAAACATAGATTTGATTATTGGATATGAGTAATGTTACTTAGAAACAAGCTTTGTGGTAAGGTGAAAAATCACATTCACTAATAATAGCTTTGGTTTGAAATTGTCTAAACGATGTTTGATTATCAAAGCGTGGAAGTCTTTTTTTAAAAACAATTAACCTTTAAGTGTTATCATTTCCAAATCTGTATCTCAGGAAAACAGTCAACATCTCTGAAACTCATTTTTCATATTTTTAAATAATATCTACTTCATGAAGTTATTATTAAAATGAAATAATGTATTTAATATGTTTAGTACAATACTTGGCCTCTAGTAAGTATTTGACATGTCTATTATTATTTTATTCATCATTGGTTGGTTACCTATTATTATTTTAGCTCTAGCACAGATGTGTGTTCCAGATTCACGTAGCATTAGGCATCACCCATTGGATAGCCTGTTAACTTCAAAATCAGAAAATAAAACAAATCTTCTGCTCCCACTGCTTGACCTAGATCAACACACAGCCACCACCTTCTACATGGATGGCCAAGTCAGAAGTTTGGTGCAATCTCTCACCCACCCCATCCCCGGCATCTGGGCTCCAGCGACACTGAGCTCCTTCCCTCCTTCCACCCCGCCATGCTCTCCCTCCCTCGAGCCTTTACCCACATAGTTCCCTCTGCCTGAATCTCTGCCTTCCCTCATTTCAGCTATTTATCTCCTGTGCATCCTTCAGGTCTCAAGTAGAAGTCACTTCTTCCAAGAAGTCTTCTTAGCCCTCCGCAGCTCTCTCACAGGCTCCTTCTAAGTGCCCCATAGTGTCTTGTGTTCTTGCTATCATAGCACTTGGCGTATTATACAGTAAGTAACTATTTTTTGTACTGGTGCATGATCTCTACGATTGGTTGACTGTCTTACTCATCCCACTGTATCCCCGTGCCTTCCATAGATGGAGGAGGAAGTGCTTGGCACTGCTGCTGAATGCATGAGTCTGTCTTCAAAGTCAATTCTAATAGAGTGGAGTTTTGAAAATGATTTAAAGGATGTTTTAAATGAAGGGAGAGGTAATCTTCCATTTGAGTTCAAAGCCTCTGCCTATACATGCTATTTCCATACAGGGGCTGATGCTGTGCATTCAAATAAGTCCCAGGACTCACATTTTACAGAAGGAGCAGACCAACATTAGATCAATTTCCATGAATTTTTCCAAGAACGATAAAATAAGCCAACTATATTGGTAGTACTCTGTTCTAGCCCCTGGCCTTCTCCTCAGTATTACGCCTCCACCACCTCTTCTCTCCTGAGCTGGTTCTTAAAGGGAGGGAAGAACAAAGATTCCTCATGGTCCGCGACCTTTGCTATTCCTTGGGCATCTTTTCGAGAATTTCAAGTGACAAAGAGCCCTTTCAAATTATGACCTCTTTCCCTGGGAGACCAGACCTTCAGAAGGATTCTTCACTAAACCTTTGGGAGAAGATAAGCAGTCTTCGACTTTGCAGAATTTTCCCTACACAACCTGGCATCAGACACAAGAGCAAACAGAGCATTTGGCTTCCTGTGGGATATTGATTTTCCCTCTCTGCTGCAGCATTTTCCTCATCCTCTTGGCATCCTCTGCAAAAATAAAACATGAGATTTGAAAAACTAAAAATACTGAAAGTGACAGGTTGTTCCAGCATCGTGGGTGTGTGAGTTCCAGTGGAGAGAGGACCGATGTAGCGCCGTTGCCCTTCAGGGGTCACCGAGTGCACTTTTAGACTGTGGAGCAAATTGAGGTAAATAACAGGTATTAGGAGCGGCCAGATAAAAGCCTTTTGGGAAAGTGGGCTGGGAGAGTGTAAAGAAGCAGAGCTAGGGAGATAATGGAAGACCGGGATAATGGCCCCACGAGGCAGACAGGCAATGCCTTCCTGGGTTCTGGGTTCGTCTTGTAGCAGCAGTGTAGGTGACTACATACAGGTGAGAAGGTGAGTTTGGATGATTTGTCCGTAAAACAATGAGCGAGATGACCCACCGTGTTCCCCAAAAATCTCCGTATCAGTTTAGCCTGTGCCGTCAGTGACACTGCGCTCTCCGCGGTCAAGGCTGATTGACTGTGGCCACGGTTCAGTCCCACCCCTGCTGTCCACGTTCAGCCCTACCTCATGGAGGGAGGGATTCAGTGAGTGTTTCCTGCGTGCTCAGGAACTCTGTCTGCAGTCCTGTTTGCCGCCCAACTGGCTTTAATTTAGCATCCACTTCAATTAGCAAAGAGAACTCTTGGGAATTCCCCAGTGGTCCAGTGGTTTGGACCCCGAGCTCCCACTGCAGGGAGTCTGGGTTCAATCCCTGGTCAGGGAACTGAGATCCGTCAAGCTGCATGGCTTGGCCAAAAAAAAAGAAAACCAAAAAAACAAAGAGAACTCTTGTTTCAGACACCACTTCTCACCCTACCCTCCAGTTCTGAGGACTGAATTGGATTCTTTCTTTTGGCAACTGAATCGCTACATTGAAAACTTCCCCTAATGCTTTAGCTTCTCCTAGATTTTATTTCCCTTCTTGGTTGTACATTCTTCCTACTGGTTGACGTTTTTGGACTACTTCTTGTGGTCCTAAGCTCCAACTCCATTGCCTACAACTTACCTGAGCCAACAATGTGCTTGCTGTTTTATTCCTTAGATAGTTGTCTTTAGGTCATACCAGACTCCCAACCAGCATGGTCACTTCAGTGGAGGATTTAATCCTAGATTTTATTCTCTTCTTGCTCTAAGTAGATGTGCCTGAACACTTTGACATTGGTCTTCTCTGCTTTTCTAGCTGATCCTTTAGTCTAGCTGCACGTTATCTTCTGACCTGTGTTTTAAACTGTCCACTGGACATCTCTATCTGCATTTGTTAAAGGCAACTCAGACTCCATGTTTGTAAGTCTGACTGTGTCACTTTCCTTCAACCTGGGTTTCTCTTCCTCCATCCCCTTTTGGTTCATGAATTCACCATCTGACCACTTAACACAAGCCAGAAACTTGGGCGTCAAATTGGACTCACCTTTTCCCTTCACCCCCCTTTATCCTCTGTTCTCTATGCCTGTATGTCTGTGTACTGACCATCAGTGAGCTCAGGGAATCCCGCAGCTTTCAATATCATCCATATTTTAACGAGATGCAAAACACAATGAAAAAGAATGTGTGTGTGTCTACTTGACACTCCACACCTGACGTGGATATCTGCCTAACAGGCATCTCAAACTTAACATATTCAAAACAGAGCCCTGGCTCTCGACCCCAACACCCACCTGCTCTCCCCACAGTCTCCTCCCATCTCAAATGGCATCACCACGTTGCCTAAAACCAAACCTCTTAGAGTTACCTTTAATTCTGCCTAAAAATACCCCTCTCTCCCCCATCCAATCCAAGCGAATCCCCTTGATTCTTCTCCTGGATATACCCAGCACCTGCCCTCTTCTTTCCATCTCCACTGCTACAACCCAAACCCAAATACCAATACAACCTGCACTATTGAGATAGCTTCCTAACTCATGTCTTTGTTTTGCTCTTGCTTGTCCTCCATCCATTCTGCATTCAGCAGCTAGAATAGCCTATTAGAAATGAAATACTATCACTCTTTGCCTTAAAGCCTCCTATTACCTTGAAGTATACTTTAAATGAAGTCTGGCCAGCAGTGTCCTGTCTTGTCTCAGACCCACCTCCTCACTAGGCTCCAGTCACCCTGGTCTTCTTCTCCTATTCATGCCATACGTGTGCCCACCTAGGGCTTTTGCACTTGCTCTGCTCCCTGCCTGGAATACCTGCCCCCAGACCTCCCCAGTTGCAATGCACCATCCCAGTGAGCGCTGATGTGCAACATCTTTCACATCAACCTATTTTATTTTCTTTGTAGAATGCCTTGCTCTCTGAAAAGATCTTGCTTGGTTATTTATTTTTGAATTACCTGCTTCTTTTCACTGAAACGTAGGCTTCAAGGGAACGGGCTTCGACAGCCTGGCCGAGTGCTGTACTCCCAGTGCCTACACATAGCAGGTACTGGACAGTTAACTGATTGGTTAGTTAACCAGTCCCTATATCTTTGCTTGTTAAATTATCGTTATTTTGCCTCTTCCTGTAAACAGTAGATCAGCTGTGTTTATAATTCTTAGTTTATCTGTGTTTAAAATTCTCAGATTATAGTTAAAAGCCCTAAGCGCTTTCTATTTCCCACTTATCCCTTGCAATAATCCTAATGAGATGGGTGCTGATATTTCCTGATGACAGATGAAGACACAGAGCAGAGAGAGGTATTAAGCTAACTGTCAAGGTCACTCAGCTGTCCAGCAGTCATGCCAGGATCCCCCCCCAGGGGAGTCTGTGTCCAGAGTCCCTCTCACCCCGGCACTGCCCCTGGGGGCGGCTGGCTGTTGCTCTTTTCAGGGCAAGCTGCCTGGCCGCGACCTCCAAGTTTTCACCGGGACCTCGCTCCTTCTAGATGTGGCAGGGCTGGAGGCTTGTGGCCCCAGGGGCCCCTGCTGTTCCCAGTCTCAGAGCTTCGTCAGCCTGTGGCTTCCACCCCTCTAGGCTGCAAGGTAAAATACATGACACCTGGTTAAATCTGAATTTCAGGTAGACAACAAATCATTTTTTAGTGTAAGCGTGTCCCACGCATTTAATCTGAAACTCAAGCTTAATTGTATGTCTCGTATTTTCATTTGCTAAGTGGGGAGACCATATCCCCACACACACTCACTGGTGTGTTTGTGTTCCTTTCTGATCCCACAGGATATCTGGCTTGTTTTCAAGAGTAATAATATATATATATATATAAGTATATATATATATATTACGTATTATTGCTGGGTCTTCAGAGTAGAGGAAGGGGTCACAGTGTGGATTCACTGTACTGCTTTAATTAGAAGTTTACTTCATTTTCATAAAAAGTGTTTCCTCAACCTTTTGTAACTCTTTCCCTCTTTATAAACAGAAAAACTCATACAGTGTTCCTAATCTTCTTCATGTCCCACCAGCAAAAGTGATTTCATTTTGTTTTAATGTTTGGTGCCAAAGTAAAACTAGTATTTGTTTTGCTTTCCAAATATAAAATTATTACGGCATAGTTTTCTTCAATTTACATATCTACCATTCTACCAAGATGAGTCTCAAACTTATTCTTTAAAAATAAATCTTAAGTGTACCTTCTCCAAGAAACCGTCCCGGGCTCCCTCCGGGAGAGTTCATCTCCGTCCTCTGGGCCACAGGGCACCTTCTGCCCCGCCCCCCCCCCCCCAACGCCGTCACCCCACCTATTGAAATATTCCACCTCTGCATCTGGGGACCAACTGGGCACTAAGATGCTCATGGCAGAATTTTTAATTTTCACTTCTATGTTTCCAGTCCTTTGCAAATCCAGTAAATATGTGCGTTCAACGACCTTACTAATAAAGCATTACGAGGACAGTAGAGAGTGATATTACAGCAGCTAAACTTGTATCCAGAGCAAGAAACAAGCGACTCTCCAAAGAGAGATTTTTTGACTGAAAAGTGGCAGAAAGTAGTGCCAAAGTGTTACCCAGACTTGTCTCATCTCTGCTTGTTATGTATTTTGTTTCATTTTTAAACTCAGAAAAGGAGGATTTACTGTTCTCTCTCATGTAGTTTTTGTGAACTAATGTGACAAAATGATAAAGTGATTAGCCTGTGGACCCAGACTGGTTAAGTTCAAATCCAGACTCTGTCACTTTCTAGCTGAGTGGCTTGGGAATGTTACTAGATGTATCTGTGTCTCGGTTTCCTTATCTGTAAAGATGGAATAGTCACAGTTACTTTCCCATGGGGTCAGGCAATAAGGAGACGTATTAGGAAGTATGAGGAATGTACCACAATTCCTAGAACGTAAAGTGAACATGGTGCATGAGATGAGCGTGGACAGGTCTGTGTGGTCCAACTCACGTTTGCACCATTGAGTTTTACTTTTAGAAGAGCCGTTGGTTCCTGGAGGCCTCTGGAAACATGTGGTCCGTGTGTTCTTGTGCAAAATGGAACAAACCAAAGTTTGCTATCAAGCAATTCCCCATAACTTTCCTAAACTGTACCACATTTTATATTTCCTTATTTTATTATTTAAAGCTCTGTCAGCTTGACCTCAGTTTTGTTCTTGGCTTTCAGCTTCCTTTGTTCTCAGGACACAGTTTTCTGTCACTTGCTGTTGGCCTCTGCCCGCCCCCAAACTTGGACCCCGTGAAAACCATCGTGCCTGGCTCTTTCCAACCAACTAGTTGGGAGACACAGGACCGCACTGCCAGAGTTACCTTCCCCGCTCCCCTTTTCACTCACTGACTCTCCTCCCATCCCCAGTTTTCCTGCATCTGACCTTCTGGAGGCCATTTTGCTAACAGCTCTTTCTCCAACTTCAACGCATCCTCATTCTAGGGGGAACGAACAGCCCTGGCATTTCTCACTAGTGTCATGCTGCTGCCGTGCAAGTCAGGGAGGTGATTCACCTGCTGGCTCAGGGACACTAGAAGTGACGTAGAACATTCTGGCTCCCACCCCTAGTCAAGTGAGGTCTCTTCCTATTTTCCTTACTGGGAAGCGCTGCATAGCTGAACCACTTCTGTCCCTTTTCCATGGGGATTGGTTGGCTTGCCTTCTAGTTTGCATATAGTCTTTTAAAAATATAGAAAGATTGGGCTGCCCTGGTGGCGCAGTGGTTGAGAATCTGCCTGCTAACGCAGGGGACACGGGTTCGAGCCCTGGTCTGGGAGGATCCCACATGCTGCAGAGCAACTAGGCCCGTGAGCCACAACTACTGAGCCTGCGTGTCTGGAGCCTGTGCTCTGCAACAAGAGAGGCCGCGATAGTGAGAGGCCCGCGCGCCGCGATGAAGAGTGGCCCCCGCTCGCCGCGACTAGAGAAAGCCCGTGCACAGAAACGAAGACCCAACACAGCCAAAAATAAAATAAATAAATACATAAATAAATAAATAATATTTTTTAAAAAATTATAAAAATACAGAAAGATAAGTGAATGTAATACCCTAAGGGGGGAACTCTTTTCTGTAATTTCCGTGGATGAAGGAGCAAGAACAGTATCTACCCAGATAGACGGGGTGTGAAAGAAAAGACAGTTTCTGTCTGAGGTGACTGTGTGAATGGTGTAGATGTCGACTGAGATGGGGAAACTGGGAAAGAGCTGGGCAGGTGAGGAGTTAAGAGGGAGACTTGCTGTGTTTGGTTCACTGTGGCAGAAAGGTCTGTGCTGAGACGGGATTGGGGTCTCCAGTGTGTGGGTGATCGCTGAGAACCCCAGAGTGGATGCTGTCCTCCTGTGGGTTATGCGAAAGGACATCTAGGAAATGTTAACGCTGAACTGGGATTTCCTTAGGAATGGAAACTCTCAGGCGCGTTTATAGCCTGAGGAGAAAGGTAGAGAAAGAACCTTGTTGCAAGAAATTCCCCAAAACAAATGTAAGTTGGTGCAGCCACAGTGGAGAACAGTATGAAGGTTCCTCAGAAAACTAAAAATAGAGCTACCATGTGATCCAGCAATCCCACTCCCGCACATATATCCAGACGAAAAGATACATGCACCCCTAAGTTCATAGCAGTACTATTTACGATGCCAAGGCATAGAAACAACCTAAATGTCCATCGACAGATGAGTGGATAGAGAAGATGTGGTACATATACACAATGGAATATTACTCAGCCATAAAAAAGAATGAAATAATGCCATTTGCAGCAACATGGATGGACCGAGAAATTATTATACTAAGTGAAGTAAGTCAGACAGAGAAAGACATACCATATGATATCACTTACATGTGGAATCTAAAATATGATACAAATGAACTTATCTATGAAACGGAAACAGAATCAGGGACATAGAGAACAGACTGGTGGTTTCCAAGGGGGAGGGGGGTGGGAGAGGGATGGATTGGGAGTTTGGGATTAGCAGATGCAAACTGGTATGTATAGAATGGGTAAAAACAACAAGGTCCTACTGTATAGCACCAGGAAATAAATTCAATATCCTGTGGTAAACCATAATGGAAAAGAATATGAGTAAGAATTATATATATATATATATATATATATATATATATATATGTATCTATGTATAACTGAGTCACTTTGCTGTACAGCAGAGATGGGCACAACATTGTGAATCAACTATACTTCAATAAAAAATAAATTAAAAAAAAAAGAAATTCCCCAAAACATCGTGAGCCTGTAGAATGGGCCTTATACAAGGTCCACTGTAGTTGGACCTCTTGACCCAAATTAGAAAGCCACCAGCTTTTAGATCTGCTTGGAATTTAACAAAGTTCAGCATGAAAATAAGATGGTGTTTACCAGTAACCCCCAACACGGGTCTAGTGGTTTCCCTTATATTATTTATTTTGCATTTCTCATTAACTCTACAATTTAGGTATTATGAATCCATTGTTACAGAAGAGGGAAAAAAACAAACAAACAAAGCCCCAATGGGAGAGGACACATGCCCAGTTAGTGCCCAAGCAGGCTTTCAGCTTTAACCACCCAGCTCTAAATCTTATCACTTTTAAAAAAGACACTGTGTACTCTTCAGCTTTTTCAACACCTCTCCTAAATCATTTTGTGGCTACTTAGTATAACTCTTTTTACCGCTTGCTTCTATATGCTGCTATTTTACTATTCTGATGAGAATCCTAGTAAGAGGACAAGGACAACTAAACATGGGGGGAAAATGCAAGTTCATTTGCCATTAATCACACACTTTCCTTCTAGATAACATGCAGACGATGCAAAGGCAGTGATCCAAAACAATGCCAATAAGCACTGAACGGGATTACTAAAAGGTTTGCATGCTCCCCCCAAAGAGAGCAGTTCTGGGAATTGCAAATGAGTTTAATCTGTTTCACATCTGAATTATCCTGGGCTTAGTATCCAAATTGGTTTGCTTCTCGAGTTTTTCAGGTCAGCCTCCTGCACGCGCTCTCCCTTGTGAAGGGAGAGTAGGTCTGATGAAGAGCGGACACAGCTTGGAGCCAGTCTGCTCATAAAGCCGGGGTATATTGCACACCTACGCTCTCAACTCAAATACGATCTTTCTCCCAAATCTCCTGTCACCCCCATTTCTGCTCCCAGCAGAAGTAATTGCTTTTCCTCTGTACTCCCATTGCATATGCCAATATTATACTATATGATATAGTAACTATATCACACACACAGTAGTCTGAAGAGTTAAAAGTGCAAACCCTTCCTGGATTGACTCAGGTCAGCCATTGTTAGCTGTATGACCTTGGAAAGGTCATTTAATCTCTTTGTCCCAGTTCCATCACTTGTAAAATGGGATGTTAATAATACCTATCTCATATGATTCTTTCATGGATTAAACAACTTAATACACATAGGGAACATATAGCAGCTCCTGGTACCTAGGAATTACTATATAAATGTTAGTTATTATCATTCATTTCCTTAAAACACTCCCTATTTCACTGACCTATGAGAATCTTTTAGGCAGTGGTCAGTCCTTAATTATTTTATATTTTCCCCCATAGCGCTCTGTGAAAAAGAGAAGTTCAGTTACCGCTGGTTGGAAGAAGAGAGAGACTCACCTAATTGTCAGTGTCTGGCGATTAATGAATTGAGTGATGAGAGAGAGGACATAAAGCTTGCGGGCTAGTAGCTGATGCAGAGTGGGCATTCAGTAAATCTCTCAAGATTCCTTGTCGCTCTCATCAAGGCATCCACCTGCTTTATGGATGGATTCCGTCGTCTTCCAACTCCTTTTGTCTAGGTGGTATGCAGCTGGGGAACACTGGGTCAGAGGCTCTGGTGTTGGATCTCAGGGTCCAGGGACCAGTGTGGTCCACAGCTGTCCAAGAATCATCTTGGAGGAAACTCTGGAGGGGAACCTTGAGGGATAGACAAGTATCAGATACATAAGGAGGGGAGGGGCCTGCCATGAAGCTTTTGTCTTTTGCTTGGTGCTGTGTGGTAAAACAAGTATGAAACCCAAGGAACAAAGACCTGAGGGCACAACCTCCACCCTCATTGAAAAGGTCGTTGCATTAATTAGGCAGGAAATTGGAGGAAATTTATTCCAATGGATTCTTTAAAAATGAGAAATTAGACAATATTTTAAAATTCTGGAAGTGTGAAGCTCCAGGTTCAGAGACAAAGAGGGAATGAGAACAGTTGTCCCTCAGTATCTCTGGGGGATTGGTTCCAGGACCCCCATGGATACCCAGATCCTCACACACTCAAGTCCTGTATATAGAATGGTGTAGTATTTATATATAACCTACTCACATACTCCCGTGTACTTTATCTTATTTTTCAATTGAGGTATAGGTGATTTATAATATATTCGTTTCAGGTATACAAAATAGTGATTCAAAACTTTTATAGACTATACTCCATTTATAGTTATTATAAAGTATTGGCTATATTCCCTGTACTGTATAATATATCCTTGTAGTTTACTTATTTTATACATAGTATTTTGTACCTCTTAGTCCTCTACCCCTATATTCCCCCTCCCCCTTCCCTCTCACCACTGGTAACCACTAGTTTGTTCTCTCCATCTATGAGTCTGTTTCTTTTTTGTTATATTCACTAGTTTGTTTCATTTTATAGATTCCATATATAAGTGATATCATACAATATTTGTCTTTGACTTATTTCACTAAGCACAGTACTACCCAGGTCCATCCATATAATTGCAAATGTCAAAATTTTATTCTATTTTTAAGACTGAATAATATTCCATTGCATATATATACCACATTTTCTTCACTCATTTGTTGGTGGACATTTAGGGTGCTTCCATAATTTGGCAATTGTAGATAATGCTGCTATGAACATTGGGATGCATGTATCTTTTCAAATTAGTGTTTTTGCTTTTTCTGGATTTATACCCAGGAATGGAATTGCTGGGTCATATGGTAGTTCTATTTTTAGTTTTTAAAGAAACCTCCATATAGTTTTCCATAGTGTCTACACCAATTTATATTTCCACCACTTGTACAGATGTTCCTTTTTCTCCACATCCTCGCCAGTATTTGTTAGTTGTGGGCTTTTTGATGATAGCCATTCTGACAGGTGTAAGGTTATAGCTCATTGTGGTCTTGATTTGCATTTCTCTGATAATTAGCAATGTTGAACATCTTTTCATGTGACTGTTGGCCATCTGTATGTCTTCTTTGGAAAAATGGTCTTCTGGCCATTTATTAATCAGGTTGTTTTTGATACTGAGTTCTATAAGCTATTTATATATTTTGGATATTAACCCCTTGTTGGTCATATCATTTGCAGATATTTTCTCCCATTCAGTTGTGCAAAGGCTTTTAAGGTTAATTATTAACTTTTTCTTTGTACCTTTGCCTTAGGAGACAAATCCAAAAAAAATATCGCTACAATTTATGTCAGAGTGTTCTGCCTATATTTTCTTCTAGGAGTTTTATGGCTTCCAGTCTTAAATTCAGGTCTTTAATCCATTGGGGTTTCTTTTTGTTTATGGTGTTAGAGAATGTTCTAATTTCATTCTTTTTACATGTAGCTGTCCAGTTTTCCCAGCACCACTTATTGAAAATGCTGTCTTTTCTTCATTGTATATTCTTGTCTCTTTTGTCCTGGGTTCATTGACCATAAGTAAGTGGGTTTATTTCTGGGCTCTCTATTCTGTTCCATTGATCTATGTGTCTGTTTTTGTGCCAGTACCATACTGTTTTGATTACCATAGCTTTGTAGTATAGTCTGAAGTCAGGGAGTGTGATACTTCCAGCTCAGCTCTGTTCTTCTTCCTCAAGATTGTTTTGGTTAGTCAAGGTCTTTTGTGTTTTCAAAGAAATTTTTAAAATTGTTTGCTCTAGGTTTGTGAAAAATGCATTGGCATTTTTATGGGGATTTCATTGACTCTATAGATTGCATTGGGTAGTATGGTTATTTTAACAATATTAATTCTTCCAATCCATGAACACAGCATATCTTTCCATCTGTTTAGGTGGTCTTCAATTTCTTTCATCAGTGTCTTACAGTTTTCCAAGTACAGGTATTTTACCTCCTTAGGTAGGTTTATTCCTAGGTATTTTATTCTTTTTGATGCAATGGTAAATGGGATTATTTCCTTAATTTCTCTTTCCAATAGTTCATTAGTGTATAGAAATGCAACAGATTTCTGTATATTCATTTTGTATCCTGCAACTTTACCAAATTCATTGATGAGCTCCAGTAGTTTGTTGGGGGTGTCTTTAGGATTTTCTATGTATAGTATCATGTTATCTGCAAACAATGACAGTTTTACTTCTTTTCCAATTTGGGTTCCATTTTTTTTTCTTTTTGTTGTCTGATTGCTGGGGCTAGAACTTCCAATACTATGTCGAGTGAAAGTGGCAAGAATGGGCACCCTTGTCTTGTTCCTGATCTTAGAGAAAATGCTTTCAGCTTTTCACCATTGGGTATTATGTTACCTATAGGCTTATCATATATACCCTTTATTATGTTGAGGTATGTTCCCTCTATACACACTTTCTGAAGAGTTTCTATCATAAATTGATGTTGAATTTTGTCAAAAGCTTTTTCTGCATCAATTGAGATGATCATATGGGGTTTTTTTTATTGTTAATGTGGTGTATCACATTGATTGACTTGCAGATATTGAACCATCCTTGCATCTCTGGGATAAATCCCACTTGATCGTGGTGTATGATCCTTTTAATGTATTACTGGATTTGGTTTGCTAATGTTTTGTTGAGGATTTTTGCATCTATTCATCATTGATATTGGCCTGTAATTTTCTTCTTTTGTGGTATCTTTATCTGGTTTTGGTATCGGTGATGCTTGCCTTGTAGAATGAGTTCAGTAGCATTCCTTTCTCTGCAACTTTTTTGGAATAATTTGAGAAGGATAACTCTTAACTTTTCTCTAAATGTTTGGTAAAATTCACCATGAATCCATCTGATCATTGACTTTGTTAGGAGTTTTTTTGTTATTGTTGTTGTAGTTGTTGTTGTTGTTGTTACTGATTCAATTTCATTACTGGTAATTGGTCTCTTCATATTTTCTATTCTTCCTGGCTCAATTTTGGGAGATTGTACATTTCTAGGGATTTGTCCATTTCTTCTAGGTTGTCCATTTTATTGGTGTGTAGTTGTTCACAGTAATCTCTTGTGATCTTTTGTATTTCTGTGTTGTCATTTGTAACTTCTTTTTTAATTTCTAATTTTATTGACTTTGCCTCTCTCTCTTTTTTTCTTGATGAGCCTGCCTAAAGGTTTATCAGTTTTATTTATCTTTTCAAATAACCAGCTCTTCATTTCATTGAGTTTTTAATTTTTTTCTCTATTTTATTTATTTTTGCTCTGATCTTTATGATTTCTTCCTTTCTACTAATTTTGGGTTTCGTTTGTTCTTCTTTTGCTAGTTCCGTTAGGTGTAAGGTAGATCGTTTATCTGAGATTTTTCTTGTTTCCTGAGGTGAAATTTCATCAACAAAAACATCCTTCTTAGAACTGCTTTGGCTGCCTCCCATTGATTTTGGATAATTGCGGTTTTGTTTTCACTTGTCTCTAGGTATTTTTGATTACCTCTGATTTTTTTCAGTGATCTATTGGTTATTTAGTAGCTTATTGTCTACCTCCACGTGTTTGTGTTTTTTGCAGTGTTTTTTCTTGTAGTCAATGTCTAGTCTTGTTGTGTTGTGGTTGGAAAAAATGCTTGATATTATTTCAGTTTTCTTAAATTTATCCAGGCTTGTTTTGTGACCTAGCATGTTATCTATCCTGGAGAATGTTCCAGGCGCACTTGAAAAGAATGTGTGTTCTGCTGCTTTCAGATGGAATGCTCTATAAATATCGTTCATCTGTTCTAATGTGCCATTTAAGGCCAGTGTTTCCTCATTGATTTTCTGCCTGAATGATCTGTTGATTGATGTAAGTGGTGTGTTAAAGACCCTTAGTATTACTATGTTACTGTCAGTTTCTACCTTTCTGTTTCTTAATATTTGCTTTATGTATTCAGATGGTCCTATGTTGGGTGCATATATATATTTACAATTGTTACATCTTCCTCTTGGATTGATCCCTTGATTATTATGTATGTACTTTTTATCTCTTGTAACAGTCTGTTTTAAAGTCTATTTTGTCTTATATAAGTATTGCTACCCTAGCTTTCTTTTGCTTTTCATTTGCATGGGATACCTTTTTCCATCACCTCACTTTCAGTCTGTGTGTGTCTTTAGATCGGAAGTGAGTCTCTTGTAGGCAGGATATATACAGGTCTTGGTTTTGAATCCATTCAGCCACTATAGAGTGGCTTTTGATTGGAGCATTTTGTCCATTTATTTTTAAAGTAATTTTGATATGTATGTAATTATTGCCATTTAAAAAAATGTTAAGCTTGTTTTTGTAGTTATTTTTGTTCCTTTTTCTTCAAATCAAATTCCTTCTGATTTGATGACTGTCTTGTATTAGGTTTGGATTTCTTTTTCTTTTTTGTATGTGTATCTATTATAGATTTTTGGTTTGTGGTTACCATGTGGTCTTGATATAGCAATCTTCATATATACGTGGTTATTTTAAATTGCTGATCTCTTAATTTCAACTGCATTTTAACAAGCCTGCATTTTTACTCTCCTCCCCTCACGATTACTGTTTTGACATCATATTTTGCCCCTATTTGTTTTGTGTATCCCTTAACTGCTTATTCTGGATATAGTTGATTTTGCTACTTTTATCTTTTAACTTTCCTACTAGCTTTGTACATGATTGATTTACTACCTTTACTGTATATTTGCCTTTACCAATGAGCTTTTTCCTTTCATAATTTTCATGTTTCTAGTTTGACCTTTTCTTTTTCACTTAGAGAAGTCCCTTTAACATTTCCTGTAAAGCTGATTTGATAATGCTGAACTCTTTTAGCTTTTTCTTGTCTGTAAAACTTTAGAACTCTCCATCAAACCTGAATGAGAAACTTTCCAGGTAGTGTATTCTTGGCTGTAGGTTTTTCCCTTTCATCACTTTAAATATATTGTTCCACTCCCTTCTGGCCTGCAGAGTTTCTGCTGAAAAGTCTGCTGATAGCCTTACATACCCTTGTATGTATCTTGTTGTTTTTCCCTTACTGCTTTAAATATTCTCTCTTTATCTTTAATTTTTGCCATTTTAATTACAATGTGTCTTGGTATGTTCCTCTTTGGGTTGATTCTATTTAGGATTCTCTGTGCTTCCTGGACTTGGATGGCTGTTTCCTTTCCCAGGTTAGGGAAATTTTCAGCTATTAATTCTTCAAATATGTTCTTTGCCCCTTTCTCTCTCTCCTTTCCTTCTGGGACCCCTATAATGTGAATGTTAGTATGCTTGATGTTGTCTCCAAAGTCTTTTATACTGTCCTCCTTTCTCTTTATTCTTTTTTCTTTTCTTCTGTTCAGCTTCAGTGATTTTCACTACTCTGTCTTTAAGCTTGCTGATCCATTCCTCCGTATCATTTAGTGTACTGTTGATTTCTTCTAGTGCACTTTGCATTTTAGTTATTGTATTCTTCATCTCTGGTTGTTCTTTATATTTTCTATATCTTTATTAAAAACTTCTAACTTCTCACTCTGTTCATCTGTTCTTCTTCTGAGTTCTCTGATCATCTTTATGATCATTATCTTGAAATCTTTCTCAAGTAGATTGCCTATCTCCACTTCACTTAGTTCTGGGTTATATCTTGTTCCTTCGTTTGGAATATGTTCATCTGTTGCCTCATTTTGCCTAACTTGCTGGGGTTTTTTGTTTTGTTTGTTTGTTTCGGTTTTTTTTTTATGTATCTGGTATCTGATAGGTTGGTTACATTTCCTGACCATGGAGAAGCAGCCTTTTTTTAGGAGATGTCCTATGTGTCCCAGCAGTGCACTCGTCTCTTGTCACCAGAGCTATATGCTCTAGGGCAGGGGTCTCTAACCCCCGGGCCGTGGACCGGTACCGGTCCGCAGCCTGTTAGGAACCGGGCCGCACAGCAGGAGATGAGCCATGGGCGAGGGAGCGAATCTTCATCTGCTGTTCCCCATCGCTCCCCATCGCTGGCATTACCACCTAAACTATTGCTCATGCTACCACCAGAACCATCTCCCCCATCACCTGCATTACGCCCGAACCATCTCCACCACCGGTCCATGGAGAAATGGTCTTCCATGAAACCGGTCCCGGGTGCCAAAAACCCCTAGACCACTGCTCTAGGGGTTCCCCTTATGAGGGCTGTTTGGGTCTTTCTGTTGTGGTGGGGTGACTACGTGGGTGGTCTGGTAGGTGTGGCTGGTACTTGTTCTGGTTAGTTGCCGGGTCCTGCCTTGTACTGAGGCTGCTGGTTGGGGGGACTGGGTCACAAGGTGGTTGGCGGCAGAACCCCTGGGGGCCCTGGGGCTAGTTCTGGCTTTCTGGTGGGTGGAGTTAGTGTCCAGGAGACCTGTTGGCTGAAGCCAGCTCCTGGGTCTATTGCTAGCTTACTGGCGAGCAGCACTGGGTCCTGGGACCTGGCTGCAGGGCCCTGGTGCTCCTGGGCCTATTGCTAGCTTACTGGTGAGCAGAGCTGGGTCCTGGGACCCGGCTGCAGGGCCCTGGTGTTCCTGGGTCTATTGCTAGCTTACTGGCGAGCAGCAGTGGGTCCTGGGACCTGGCTGCAGGGCCCTGGTGCTCCTGGGCCTATTGCTAGCTTACTGGTTAGCAGAGCCGGGTCCTGGGACCCGGCTGCAGGGCCTTGGTCTTCCTGGGTCTATTGCTAGCTTACTGGTGAGCAGAGCTGGGTCCTGGGACCCGGCTGCAGGGCCCTGGTGCTCCTGGGCCTATTGCTAGCTTACTGGTTAGCAGAGCCGGGTCCTGGGACCTGGCTGCAGGGCCCTGGTGCTCCTGGGCCTATTGCTAGCTTACTGGTGAGCAGAGCTGGGTCCTGGGACCCGGCTGCAGGGCCTTGGTCTTCCTGGGTCTATTGCTAGCTTACTGGTGAGCAGAGCTGGGTCCTGGGACCCGGCTGCAGGGCCTTGGTCTTCCTGGGTCTATTGCTAGCTTACTGGTTAGCAGGGCTGAGTCCTGGGACCTGGCTGCAGGGCCCTGGTGTTCTGGTCTTCTTCATCAATGGTTGTTCTGCAAATAGTTGTAATTTTGGGGTGCCTGTGAGAGGAAGTGAGCTTAGGGTCTTCCTACTTCTCCGTCTTCCTCACAGCCCCTCCCATGCACTTTAAATCCTCTCTAGATTATTTTACAGTACCCAGTACAGTGTAAACGCTTTGTAAATAGTTTCCCCAGCAGGGTGAATTCGAGTTTTGCTTTCTGGAACTTTCTGGAGTTCGGGGGAATATATCACCTCTGTTGTTGGTTGAATCTGTGTAACGAAACCTCTGTACTGTACTTCTGAAAACCCAGGTGGCCACCAGGAGTTTGGTGAGACAAGACTCCTCATGCGGGGACCCTTTTGCTCCAGGCTGTGGCCACCACACTGGACGTCAGGGCTTCTGGCTGAACGGTCGGGGCCTCCCCTGAGCGCACCATAACCGGGACCTTGTGGTCTGAGCAGGCGGACCCTCTTGCAGAGCCTCAGCAGCACGGCCTTGGGATGGCGAACCCCTGTCCTCCAGCAGCTGGAGGACGGACTCCCATGTCCTAATTCCCGGCCGGCGGCGCTGAGAGCCAGGCCGTGTGGCTGCAGCGGGCCTACTGGCCCGGGCTCGGTTCACGCCGCGTGCTCCGGCTGCCCCCACACCACAGATAGGTTTTGCTCCGAGTATGTTCCCCCTTAATTTTTTTTTTTTTTTTTTTTTTTTTTTTTTTTAAAGCTGCGTTTTATAGCTACTTTATTTATTTATTTATTTATTTATTTAGTTTTGGCTGTGTTGGGTCTTCGGTTCGTGCGAGGGCTTTCTCCAGTTGCGGCAAGCGGGGGCCACTCTTCATCGCGGTGCGGGGACCGCTCTTCATCGCGGTGCGCGGGCCTTTCACTATCGCGGCCCCTCCCGTTGCGGGGCACAGGCTCCAGACGCGCAGGCTCAGTAGTTGTGGCTCACGGGCCCAGCCACTCCGTGGCATGTGGGATCTTCCCAGACCAGGGCTCGAACCCGTGTCCCCTGCATTAGCAGGCAGATTCTCAACCACTGCGCCACCAGGGAAGCCCCCCCCTTAATTTTTAAATGTAAATGTATTTCAAGGGAAATTAAATCCATGGGTTTTTAGTTCATTTACCCTTAAATCATTAAAATGCTGTTTAAGAACATTAGGCATCCAAGGAGCTTTGCGAGCCGTTCTCATAAGCACTTGAAAGACTCTTTTCTCTGCTTAGCAACAGTTTCATCTGCAGCAAATGGATGCCTGCACATGGGGTTCCTTAGGATGTGAGTCTGGCTTGGAATTCTGGATCAACATTTTATGTAAGGGTAGGGACCCTACAGCCAGTGAAGTATACACGCCTCTCAGTACAGGGGGATATAAACATAACTGCACTCCTTCTACCAACTGGGAGTCGAGGAAAGGGTCTTTCATTTACCCCTGAAATCTTGAGCCACTGAATGTCCCTCACCCCTGTAGCACTGCAAGGGAGCAATTGTCCCCTTATTCAAACGAAGCTTAGAGAAATGGGTCCTGTAACCCGAGATCTCAGCTGGTGGCCCTGAGTCGACCGTTCCACCTGTGAGGTTCTTTCTCATTCTGCTCATCTTGGGCATTTTCCCTGGATGAGAGCTCCAGCTGGCTTTTTAAAGCACTTACAAATAATGGAACTTTACCAAATAATGGATTCAATATTTATTCATTCATTTGAGAAATATTTGTCACAGGCCTCGGTTCCAGACACTAAGTGAATACTTAGCATAATCCTCAAGATAGGCATTAAGATTTTCGTTCCATAAATGGGGAAGGGGCATGGGGCTCGGGAAGACAGGCAGAAGGTTTAGTTACTTGTCTAACCTGGAAACCCTCTGTCACTGTGCCAGTGCCTCCCAGGCAAGGGGCTGCCTGTATTACCGCACTGCAGCCGCTGATCTGGATGACTTCTTTTTAGTAGCAACTTGGCTAACGCAGGGCATGTTGGCTCATGGGTTAGCGGCTTGAAGCCCTGCCCTTTATGGAACCGGCACAATGGCTGCTGTGTTGAGTAGAGATGTTGGTATAAAACATGCAATCGTAGAAGGGGGGAAACCTTATTCGGTTCACTAACAGAAGAGAATTTATCCATATTCCACAGACATTAAGTTGAAAGCCATACGATAGGTTTTTAATGCAAGTCTGGCTGGAATGGCTGTGGTAGCAAAAGCAGAATGAAATTTGGGATCGGGCATGGTGCCTACTCATTTGAACTGGAGCTGTTACTTTTCTGCTAATATAAGTATAACAGAGTTAAAGGATTCAGGGGCACTTCCCTGGACCACTGAGGATGAAAATCGGGTGGGAAATGAAATCCAGTCTTTCCTTCCACACCTGTGCGGAAATGTTTGGAGGAGGAGCCACTAGAGGGCGCCGTCCGGGCAGCCGGAGAGATGGAGGGAAGGGACCCTGCGCTGAGATCCGCAGGAAGAAGCTCATCCACCAGATACGATGCAATGGTCGGTCTGTAACCTGCAAACAAACCATTACTCCTTAATCATGCCGGCCTTGTTAACTTTCCGTGACGTGCCCTTAGCGCTGGTAGGATGGACCTTTTGCTTCCTTAGTGGGACTGTAGGGAGAGGATTTTCATTCCTGAACACTGTGTCACATTCCGTCAGCAGGTGCCCTGGGATCAGTAGCCTTCAGGCTTATTGCATTTTCTGTCTACCCAAATTTTACCTTATAGTGGTCACACTACGGGCTTAACCTTGGCCTTAACAGTGGTTCCAGAATGTCCTATAAACCGGTCTTCCAGGAACATGTGCTGAGTACCTTCTGACATTTGTACTGTGTTGTCAAAGGAGACCCCAAATTAAAGATAGCCTGGCTTTTGGCCAGCTTGCTCTAAAGTAACAAGAATAGCAAGACACATAAAAGAAACACGCGAAGAAGTAGCGTAGAAATAAATACAATGAGTATTACTCCGTGGGTATCATCTCACACATTGGAGAGCAGTTTTCAAAGAGTTTTCACAGACGTATCTCATGTTATCAGTTTATCTTCCTCACAACTTCGTGATTTGGGAGGGCCTTTATCAACATACCTATTTTCTAAAACTGTAAACAGAGGCTCAAGGTGGTACAGCCGAGATCACAAGGCTAGTTATTAACAGGGTCGGGACTCAAACTTGGCTTTCTTTTTTTTTTCAGTCGAAAACGCTTTCACGACTGGGAGATGCTTCTTGGTTTTTAGTATACATATCAGTGAAACAGATTAATTCCTGATTTTCCACAAAGAAACAAGGGCATGTGCATTAAGCGAATTAAGTCCCTGGCAGAACAGAGAAGGTAGCCAGCCTCTGGGATATCTTTCCAGCTGACCTGACCACTGACCCTTTCCTTATACCCTTTTGGCTGTAGCTGTAAAGGTTCTGCATGTGGATACTGTCAGGACGAGAGTCGCAGCTATCATTTACCATCAGATCGGGCTTGGTATAGCTGGTTTGAGGGTTCCTACATAAGCCAGCAGTGGCACAATCCCCAGACCCATGGCCTCTCTGGCTGCTGAATTTCCGTTAGGCTCATGTACCTGGCCAGGCGGTGTCCAGGGCAGGCCCCAGATGTGCACAGCCGGTTAGCCTGTGTCACCCAGGGGCCAGGCGGTGTCCAGGGCAGGCCCCAGGTCTGCACAGCCGGGCAGGCCCCAGGTCTGCACAGCCAGTCAGCCTGTGTCACCCAGAGCTCCACACGCCCCCTGCGCTCTCTTCCTGTGCTTCATCCGACGTCTCCAGACCTCTTCCAGGAACGAATGCGGTCTCTGCTTCTCGTGGCCTCAGCACATCCTGCCAAGATGGGGCTAGGTCCTGGCTAGGCTTGAAGGGTCCTAGACCAAGTCTGGGAGGGTCCATGGAGACACAGCACCAGGTCAGGAAAACGTAGGGCTGGGAATCGGGGGAGAAGTTCAGGAGGAAATGCATAAGGTGGACCGCCCGTCAGGCAGGTGGGCCTCGGGGACCGGCAGGGGACAGACACCGTGAGAGGAGGCGTCCATTCTCAGCAGCCTTGTGCTGATGGGCGGCGATTCGTCCATGCTTGGGGCAGGAATTGGGGCCAGATGTGAGTGCCTGGTTTACAGTAAGTGCTTGGTTATTGTGTATTGTTTCTTCTCCTCCTCCCAAGGGCACCAAGGCTGGGGAGTGTCTGCTCGCAGTGGGCCGACCCCCTCTGCTCCTTTTCCCAGATTGGCTGGGCAGGATCAGTTCCGTTTGTCATAAATCCGGAGATCTGGGGATAAGACGTGAGGTGTGGCTGCACGTTTCATTGTAGAGTTTCCTAGAAGTTCTCTGGTGAGGGTACTTGTGAATTCCCGAAGAAAATAAAACATAATAGAACACATCCTCCCTCCTGCTGGGTTTGTTTGATAAAGATAAAATGTCAGCAAACCCATGTCCTCCAGCCTTCACTCGGCCAAGATGGGCTTATGATAGCGGTCCTTTCTCCATAGTTTGTGGCCCCTGCCTTTGATTCTCTATTCCCAAGACCAGGCTGAAACCACAGGGCACCGAGAAGAAGGCCAGGTCGCAAGTGTTTCACAGAAACAAAAACCCTCTGATGATAATCCGGCTGGCGTGGGCACTGTGGCTGGAGTGGTCATGGTGGGGACACAGTCTTGAGCTTGTTTTGTGACTGGGCTGGAGGACAGTGCTTTTGTGAGAGATCCCACAACAGTGGGGACGTTTCTTATCCCAAAAGTGACAAAGCACTGACTAGTATTGGAGGAGATTGCAGCAGTGTTTGCAGACATTTGCCTGCCTTCTCTGTGGGAGGATGGATTGTTGCTTCTCTGTAGAACTTGCTTTAGCCAAGGTCGTATGGGCAGAAACAATGGTGTCAATTCCAAGGAGAAATCTTAATTCACCAGGCCTCTCCTCTCCCTGGAATGGGAGACAGGCACTAGACCAGCGAGGGGCTGCCTTACCAGTCTTGGTGCAGACTGAGGGCCAAGTGTGCTCAAGAGTTGGGGTCATCTGTTATCGCAGCTACACTTCTCCCATCCTGACTGCCTTGAACCCCAGAGATCTCTGACCACAGGAGCCAGCAACGTGCAGAGCGCTTGCCAAAACATAGAGAATGGGCCAGTTGTGTTTTCAAGTGACTAGATGGGTGAAGACTTTTAGAAATATCCCCCGTGGCCTCGGTCTCACCCACGATCAGGCAGATACCTTAATTCGCCTTCGGTCAGCTTGGGAGTGTTTTCAGAAGACAGGAGGCAAAGGCAAGCAGGGCTTGCTGGGTCACTTCAGGACCTAGGCAGTAAGACCACTATTTTTAACAAGTCTGTGGTGAATGGCATGGGGCAGTCGGTGTCGATCATGGGTGGCATCGTTCCTGGTGCAAATCAGGTGGGCAGCCTTCCTGGCTCTCACGGGCCCTGGGAGAGACCTGCTCTCCAGATGGAGTGAGCAGCACACCTGCCTGTGCTGGGTTCTTGGGGACTTTCCTCCCTTTCTAATCAGGGACTTTCACACCTCTTGGAGCTTGCTTTTCAGAAATGAATCTGAGACACTTAGGAATATGGTATTTGTATTCTTGACACCTTCCTTATAATTGTCGTTTGCTGATGAGGTTGGTTTTGGTTTCGGTTTTCTCATCTAAGCCTCTCATTTATATTTTGTTCTGAAACACAAACAGCTTTAGGTACCAGGGAAGGCCTTCATTTCAAGAGAAATTGAAACGTGAGAAGACTTGTCCCACCTTTTCAAACTAAGCGTGCAGGACACAAGGCTCTGATACTCCAGGCCCCGTTGGCAAATCCCAAACCAGACCCAGCATCCTGCCCCTGCTTGGAAAGGCTGGTCTCCACCTTTATCTTTCTCCCGAGTTCCAAATGCACATTTAAGACAAAGCGGAAGTGTTTGTTTCTCCTCTCCTCTATTATCTTTCTGTTTCCTGGGGCTCTGCACTCCCTGCTGGCCCTCACTGGAGACCTGAATACGGATCCTGGATGTGCAGCCTCCTGCAGGACCAGTGCCCGTGGGCTGGCAGAATGATGTGGCTTTGGACATGTGCTTTGCTCTTTTCTCAGTTTCTTGGATCAGTGCAGAGGAGGCACACCGGGTCTCAGGTTTTTGGAAAATAAAATTAAATTAGCGAGCTAGGTGGACACACCAAAATTGCACAATTTAGGTCCCATTTTCCTTGGGTTGTTTAGACAGATTAGTGCAATCTGAGTTAGCAGTTTGATCCAAAGGGGGAGTTGATTACTGGCTCTGAAATGAGCTTCCTTCATCCCCTGCGTGAGCTGGTTGAGACGCTGCGTCTAGCAGCAGCCAGGAAAGGCCTGCCAACCAGGGAGGGAGGAGAGATGGGGGAGGCGGGAAGAGGGGCCTCGAGAAAAAGTGGGAAGGTCGGGAGTTGCTAAGGACTGCCCTGCCAGGCCTGCTGCTGATTTACCAGGTGATGAACGTCAGCTCCATGAGGCAGGCCTGGAGATGAAAAGGGAGCCTAAAGTGCATATAAAGCATTCTCCCTTTGCTTAGAAACGGACAGCTGATGATGTTTCTCCAGGAGCCTGTGGAAGGGCTGGGCCGGCCACAGTCCCCTGGTCCCCATGGCCTGTGAGATGCTTCCTACACACCCGACAAGGCAAAAGTTTCTTCTGCAGCTTTTAATCCGTAAGGTTGTGTGCCAGTTTTCCACAGTGATGACAGGCTGCCGGTGGTGTCTGCGGCATGCCGCGCACGCCCCAGCTTTCTTGTCCTTCAGCAAGAGCTATTTTGCTCATCAGCTTCAGTACGAGGGAAGAATTGCCGGCTCCTGTGAAGATCTTGCCATTGGGTGACCTGATAAGCAGAATGCAAATGTGCACGTGTAGCCGGAGACCGGCATCTGAAACCTCCACACGGCTGTGGGAGTGCATTTTCTAAGTGGTTTCACAGACAGAGATGCAGGGGTGAAGAGGGAACAGGCTAGAGGTGAGAGCTGCTGAGGGGGATGGAGAGACATGGAGTTTCCCGATTTCTTGGTCTGGGCTCCAGGGTGATATAAATTGCTTGATGTCTGGGTCAGATCTTTTGGGCAAAATATTCATAACAAAAAAAACAAAACTCATTCTAGTTTTGGTTTTGTTTTGTGTGTGTGTGTCTTTTAAATTAGATATTAGATTTTTTTTTTTTTTTTTGCTTTGGGAATTAAAATAGCCATTTACCCAAGGAATACTATTTGGAAGACATCTTTTAAAATAAACATTGAATTTCTTCATAATTCTTTATAGGTAGTTTTGTGGTACACTATTACATATTGTTTTCATTTTGTAAACAATTCAGCAAACTTTTTATTAGCTCCTATGATGTGGCAGACATGCTACTAAGGGATACAGAAACAGGGCTCTTGCTCCCAAGGACCTCTCAGCCTAGTGGGACAGTCAGATGAGCAGACAGGGGTCTCTGAATGCACATGGCAAGTGCTCTCCTAGAGGTAGTTTCTGGGAATTATAGGGACGTGGAGAAGGAGCTCCAAAGGAGCTATCCCTTCCCGCAGACATTGATGGGAGAGCTGATCTGTGCAGGCTGCAAAGGGGGTTCCTGGAGGCATATATGCCTTCAGGTTGCTGCTAGGATCTTGAGACGGCTAGAGCAAAGGGTCCAGGTAAGAGGGGGAGCAAAGAGATGAGGATGGACATTAGTTGGGATATTATAAACGTGGAGTCCTGTCTACCATGCTAAGGAATTAGGATTTTATCCTCAAAAACAAAGGGAGACAGAAAAATATTTAAGCAGCAGAGTGAAATGATCAGATATGCATTTTGTAAAGATGCTTTGATAGCCAAGAAAATGGACTGGCAAGAAATGAATACTGGTGGCACAGTGTGTTAGTAGCCATTCTGATAAATTAAATAAGAAGTGATGAGGGGGGACTTCCCTGGCAGTCCAGTGGTTAAGACTCTGTGCTACCACGCAGGGGGTGCAGGTTGGATCCCTGGTCAGGGAGCTAAGATCCCACATGCCGCATGGTGCAGCTGAATTTAAGGAAAAAATAGAAAAGAAAAGAAAAAAAAAAAAAAGAAATGATGAGGGCCTGACCTTAAGACCATGGGATCATAGAAAAGGGAGGTTTGAGAGAATCTCAACAAGTAGAAAGGTCAGGATCTGTTAATACCTGAGACGGGAGATGGGAGGGAGGGAGGGAGATGTAGGCAGAGGTGGTCCCCAGGATTCTGGTTCTAGAAGCTGGGTGGATGAAGAGCCATGTTCAAAATGGGGACTGGGGTGAGAGGAACAAGCTGAGAGCAGACTCTGGGGGAAGATATAGGTTTAAATTTGGATCTGTGGTGATGTCTAGTAGGCAGCTGAATAGATCTGAGTTCAGAGAAGAATTCCGGCCCAGATATAGATGTAGAGATTATACATAGTAGACTGGTCAGTGCAGTTGGTGACAAGGGTGTGGAGCAGATAATGAACAGTCATGTGTGACGTGAGCAGAGTTGAGGGCAGGGCAGGGCGTGCTGGGGACCACACACACACACGCAAGAAACCATACAAGTCCAGGGAGACGAAAGGAAGGATGTGGCCAAAGAACTGGGAGACATTTTAGGAGATGGTTTCATGGAAACCAAAGTAGGAAAGGGTTTCAAGGACAGAGGGGTCAAAATGATCACTAAGAAGAAGACAGGTCGTAAAAATTTATCTTTTAAACTTTACACACCAGAGGTCCTTGAAGGTTAACGTTGTGTAGGAATGGAATCTGAATGGCAGTGGGATGGAGTGAAGGGTGAGGGAGGGAAGAAGAGATAGCACTGAATGTAGAAACTGCGAAATGTGTCTGTCCAGGGACGGAGGAAGGGTGATGCATTTGAGACGATAAAACAAAGGAAAACACAGAAGGAGACAGAGTCCTGCCTCTCAGCCTCTTGGTCTTTACTCAAAGTAAAAATTTCCTCATTCTTATCCAATCCTCTACTCTGTCTTTAAGAGGCCTTCCCAGTAGTAAAAGAGGCAAATTTCCCCTCAAGGCCACATTCACAACAGGCCTTTTTTAAAATAGAAACCCTTAACAACCTATGCTAAGCAAATAGTGGGATAAACAGAGTAAGATCTGATCTCATCTTGTATCAATTTTCTGGAAAGACACAAGAAACGGTGCTGGTGCAAAGTTCTCTGAGATGAGAAAAATCACGATTCAAGGCAATGCAATGCCTGTGTCATCTACTCCCAGAAACCTAGGTTCTTTCTTTTGCAAAATTCAGCATTTTACTATCTTTCTGGCTATTCTTCCTTCCTCAGACTTCACATTTACCTTCTCTTCCTTCTTTTCTGTCATCGCCCATCTCTCAAACTGGATTCATCCTCAGTTCTCCACTGTGAATTCTTCATTCTGCTCCGTACATTTTCAATAGTACTTTTTTTCTCTGATGTGTTGGAGTAGCTTCCCTGACAAGTGGTTTTTCTCTTTAATTTTCAGGCAGCCTTTTAAGATCTTTTAATGCTGATAATTAGCAACAACAGTAGGTGAAAGACACCTTTTCCCCAATGGATGAAATTTCCTAAATATTTGGACATGAAAAATTAAATCTAAATTCTATGTGGGAGAATAGTCATAATTGCATAATCTGTTATAAAAATAAAAGTATACTCTGGTTTCTCTTCAGATCGTATAAATCTTTCGCTATTTACTAAAAATTTCCGTGGAGAGGAACAATTCTGAGTCTTTACCCAATTTTTTGAGGCCTTGCTCTTGTGAGGCAAATTAAAAAAAAAAAAATTAGAAGTTCCCAGTGACATGAGGAAGCAGAGAAGGGCTAAAGCCACTAAAACACACAATTTTATAAAATTTAGAGAAAAAATTCATGATTAGGAGACATTTATCAGACCACTTACTTTGTCACATTTTTTTGGCAGATCAACCTGCTCATGGTAACATCTTTAGACAAATAAAAATGAACTGCATGGGGCATGAACACACTTGTGAAGATGGTGACAACGACACCCATCTCCTTTCTGGTCTCAGTCTACTCAGCCTCTTCTCCTGTGGAGAAGGACCTGTCGGATGGGGACCTGAAATGTTGCTAGGGTGGAGCGCGGACCTTGGATCCGAGCTCTCTGGATGAGATACTTCTAGCCATCCTCTCGGCAGGGCAACCATGGTGACTCCTGGGCCCTAATCAACCCCCTGCCTCTTAAGACCCACTCCTTCTCCCCCAGGGTCCTCCAACCAAAGAGTAGGCACTTCATCTTCTCTGTGAATGAAGGAGAGTGTCAGCTGGTGCAAACGTGTCTCCTGGGCTTTCTTGTATGTATGTGCTTCTTCTTAAAGGGATTCTAACTTCAGAATCTAGATGGAACCAGGTGTGTGATATTGGACATCCCTGGGGCAGTCACCTCACTGTACCTGCAGGGAGAAACCAGCGTTCTCCCCTTTGGCTTCCTGCTTTTAACCTGGGCAATAAGGAGAGGAGAAGATGAAGGCTTAAGAAGAAAGGTACCCGGGGTACAGCCTAGAGATGCTTCCATCAGGCATCTGCCTCCTGCTGTTAGACCAACGCTGTGGGGAGAAGAACTGAGTCAGGGGGTTTTGGATCCTTCAGTGGATGGGCTAGGTCTCTAGCAGAAGGCCAGCTTCCCAGGGAGGAAGAGACCCTCACGTGGGCAGGCCTGGGTGTTGAGAGCTTTTTAGCAAACCACCAGGAAGCGATGCCACGGGTGGTTTGGAATGTGATCTAAGCACCGAGGGACATTGGCTGACTGCGGAAAGGCTCTACTCCCTGGGAGCCCTGAGCCCTCGCTTCAGTGTAATTGCAAAAAGCCAGGTAACAGCTGAGCCTGCCATTTGGGCAGCTGGGGTCCTCTCTCTCCCTGAGGGATTGGCTCTCCTGCAGAGAAGTCTTCTTCTGCCATAAGCCCTCCCTGCAGCTCACACTGGAGCTCAGAGCCATGGCCTTTCCCTGCCCCTCTTCAGAAAGTGGCTCCTGGCTGTGGGCTGGCTGGCTCTCCCACGGCCCAGAAGCTGCAGGAGTTCTCCGTGCTTTTCTCCAAGCTGCAGCAGGACGTGGGAGGCTTGATGCCATCCCGATTCAGCTGCCAACACAGAACCTGCCCCTGCGCCGCCCGCCATCACCCTCTCGCTGCCCTTTCAGGGTCCGGCTGCAGGGCCCCGCCAGGAAAGGTCACCCCGTGATGCCACAGCTCTCGGCATCCGGCTCCCCCACCAATGGCTGCTAAGGGTTTCAGGCTGTGAAATGAATATTTCATTACCTTAGGAAGGGGAAAAAGATTAAATTAGTAAAATGATGATAAGAAAAGGATAACCTGACTTCAACCCTTTTATTATGCTTCCCAACTAGACAGCAAATTGCGTTCTGGGGCTTCTGCTTAGATGGCTGTAAAGAATCTCACTTTTGCTTTCAAATTAACCTGTCAAATCATATATTTATAAAGGAAAGAAGGGAAGAAAATGAGGGGCCTAGGTAGTCCTACGCATCAATTAGAGGGAAATTAATTACAATTTACCTGCGTTAGCGCATTCATACCCTCAGATTACTGAAGGGATGTCTCTGTAACAGGAAGGGAGTCAAAACAGACCACTCGGTGGGGGATGGAGAGGGAAGGGTACCCTGGGTCCACAGCGAGGGGGGAAGGGGGGGACTGCTGGCGATGTAAAGGATGCTGGCAAGTAGATGTCCTGTATGTTGATGCAGAAGCCTCTAATGATGACATATTTTGATGAAGCAGCTTCTGAAAGGACCTCCATGCTCTGCAGTAATGAAGTGGGCATTCACGTGCAATAATACGGCAAACCTGCAAATAAGGATAGAGCCTCTCGCTGTCAACAAATATCACAGAACAAAAGGCAAATGCACGTTTCCTCTTCCTGTGGGGCACTGATAGGAAAGGATCACAGCAGAGGAGGTGAGGAAGGGATAGGAAGGGGAGTCTGAGCCCCCTTTTAAGTAGCTCCTCAAGTGTGCAGAATGGCATCGGATTCTGAAGAAAGTTCGGGAAAGTCACGTAGCGTAGGACTCCTGAACACCGAGGTAGGAACAACGCGTGGGAAAAAAGTCAGCTACTTAGCAGCTTATACTTTAAATCTTTGTCTCTGTTTCTCTTAACTGCGAACAAGGATGCCGTTTTGCTTCATGCAAGAATTCCTGAGGCCCTCTGGAAGGTCAAGGGTAGATGCAGTCTGTTCCCCGGGAACCTCACACCTGCTCCTAGTCCTGGTGGGAAAGGAGAGGTTTCGATGGCTCTGTGGTCTTTTTCACCCCTGGGAAGCTCAGCTGAGATGTGTGCTGAGATCCAGAGAACTCCAGAGCAGAGCTCCCTGCTGGGTGTCTCAGCTCTTCTCTCTGGACGTCCTGACACCTCCTGTGATGGAGCAGACACAGGGGCACGAGGGGCGTCTGCACCGCCTGCTGGGTGAGGGGCCGAAGACCGGGTTTGGGTGGTTGGCAAACCCTTGAGCACTTGAAGACTCAGTTTCCTCATCTGAAAAATTAGGTTAGTTAAAACTGCAGTGTTCTCACCCCATTCTTCTTTTAAAGATCACAATGTACGTATGAAAGCTCTTGGTGAGCTCCAAAGAGCTGTACAGATTCAGGGAGTACAGATGCGCCGCTGCAGACTGCTCTCCCTTTAAAAGGGGTGCTTTTTTCCAAGTCAATACATCCTTCCTCCCTCCCCCCGTCTCCCATCTTCCTGCACTCCAGCAGCCGAATGCAAAAACAACTTTGCCGATCATGGGGGAGTCTCTGAGGCCCATTAGATCTTTGTTTTCCTCTTTAAAAAATTGTTTTCTCTCCCCTCTGGGGTTGATGAATTATTGATGTCTTTGAAATAGTTTCAGAAGCCACTGTCCGGGGAGACATTTCCCTGGCAGGGGACCGTGTGGCTTCCTGATGGCGCGCCCCGTTCTACTTCGCGGCCGCTCGCCCGGCTCTGCCCCCATCGGGCACAAATGCTTCCAATGGAAGCACCCATTTCACTTGCATGACTAGGACCCTGGGGTCCATTGGAGGCTCCTGTGGCCCTGCAAGAACTGGGGAGGGGGGGAGGGAGAGAGCCAGGTGCCCAAACATCACATGGTTTCACGTTTTAAAGAGGGCACTTTAAACCATCGCCACGCACAGCTATGGGTTCAAATAACGGAAGCCCTGACGTGTGCTGATGCGGCAGCTAACGGCACAGGCTGTGCAGTCCTGGGCTTACGCCCCACCGTTTAGTATCTGTGTCAACGTGGGCAGGTTTCACAACCTCCGTGAGTCTGGGCTTCCTCCCCTGTAAACTGAAGCTGATGACAGAACATCTCGGGGTTGTTGGAGGGTCAGGCGACATCCACACAGAGGGTTAGCACAGCGCCGGGCAGACGGCGAGGGTCCAGTCTGCGTTAGCGGGTGTCATTACTGCCCTTGTGCCTCCAGCGTGCAGTTGATAGATCTGTGAAGCTGTTTCCTCATTTGTGAAGCGGGGGCGGGTGAGGAGGGTGAAGATGTCCAAGACGCGTTTCCCGAGGCCACCTTGAAGGTGTAGTGAGATGACCAAGGGGGCTGCTCCCGCAGGGCCCGGACTGAGGCGAGAGCAGGGTGAGCGGGTGGGCAGCCTCAGTCCTTCCTGGAGGCGCGGGCTGCGGGGCCACGGGCTGGTGTCCGTCTGTGGGCAGGGACAGGTTCTCTTAGCGGACAGGCCCTGGACGGTGCCCTTCCCGTGCTGCGTGGAAGCGCCTCGGTCCCGTTAGGCACCACTGTTAGTTACTCACGTCCGCGCCCCCACCTTCCCCAGCATCGCCATCCTCACTGCCCCGCGGGGACTCTGCTTTGATCTGGCCACGGAGCCTCCTCTGACCCGGGGGTCTGCCGTTCAGACCGCAGGCTCACCGAGTGCAGCCTCAGGGGTCACCTATGCAGCCCCAGGAAGCAGACAGGGCCTTTGTGAGCCTGCAGGACGCTCTGACAACAAAAGGGACAAGGTGTCCACAGCTGACTGTTAAACCGAAAACCGGCGTTTATTCTCTCAGTGACAGCGACAGGTGTGGCCGTGGGGACTGAGGGAATCTGGAGGGGGCAACTGGTTTATCGGTAAAATATGGAATAGTAGAGGGAGGGGATAGAAAAGAGGAAACTTAAATTTTGTGTCTTTTTTTGCAATGAAATTTGCATTGCTGTATGTGGAGCGGGGAGGACAGGAGATGCCTGGGGCTCCCATTGCCTTCCCTCACAGGTAGGCTGGGAAGAGTAAGAAATGGGAGTTGTGGTGGGGAAATACACGGGTTTTATTCTGCACTGTCGAAGTGGAAGATTTTCTCATATCAACACATCAGGGTTAGTCTCTTGTAGGACCTGCTGCAAATGTTGTCGTTGCCAATTCTTAATTTCTGTGACCCCATTTGCAAGTATCATGGTGCGTGGCAGAGTTAGGGTGAACAAAAAGCTAAATAACAGGCCTTCGCGGGGGAAGAGGAGGGCCATCAATTTAGATATTTCAACTGCTCAGTAGAATTGAGGTAGACGTCTGGGTGCTTTGCTTTCCCCAGATTAGAGCACAGGTGGATTGTGGTGTTCCGACAGAGGAGAACAGGCTGGCAGTGGGGAGGGACTTTTCTCCCCACCCCTCTTGGCCTCACCCTCTCTCCCTGCCCCAGGACGGAGGCAGCAGGTCCCTTGGGAGTCAGAACCCTGATCCTGAATCTCGGTGGTTACTCTGCCGTGTCATCCTCTAAGAACTTCCCTCCTTTCCTGTGTCAGCTGTCACCCTGGGCAGCCACGCCCCGACCGGGTGCCAGGTGTTTTCCACACTTGGAGTCAGGGTCTGAGCTGTGTCCTTGTCCAAGCCGATGCTTCCTGCCTGTCTGACCTCGAACAGATCACTTAAACTCCGGGCCTCGTCTCTGCCATTTGTAGGGTTGGGGCACCAGGACCGTCTCCGATTTCCACCTCTGGGGGTGGTGGGGACAGAATGAGGACTGCTGTGGTCTCCTTGGCTGCACCAGCCCTCTGTCCTGCAGGCCTGGAGGCCAGTCTCAGGAGATGTGGGCAGAGCTTCCAAACCAGTGCCCCTGGGCTATGAAAACCAATGCCCCGTGGTGATTCCCCTCCTCATCTGGGGGAGGTTGGAGTGAAACAGCCATTTCCATTTCCTGATTGCAGCAAGGAGCAGGGTCCAGAGGTGAGGGGGCGTCCACAGGCTTCACTCCCAGCCCCCCCCCCCCGCCTCCTCGGGACTCTCCCTGTACAACTTACCTGATCGACATCATCGGGCCACAAGGTCCGTCAAAGATGGAGTGAGGCAGTGGGCAAACCTCACTTCACAGCACCTGGACCACAGAGGGGGCCTTCAGTTGGCAGAGAAGGAGAGGGAATCGAAGCTTCCTGTGCATGTCCCCAAGGGAAGAGGGAAATGAGACCCCTGGTTCTAAAGGGTGACTAAGTGTCTGCCTCTAAAAGGCAGTTACTCTGGGGAAGGACTGTGGCAGAGCCCTGGTCCCATAGGATGAAATCCTCGCCTTTGACACCACGTGTGTCCCTCCTGCTCCCATCAGATGGGTAACTAGGGAGGGAGCAGGTGAGCAGAAAGGAGAAAGCACTTGTTGAGTGGCCACTTGGGGACGGGCAGTGAGCTGGGGGATTTGAGTTAAATGTGACCATCATCCCATTTTTGCAGATGAAGGAATGGAGGTTATAAACTAGCTGAGTCTGCACAGCTGATACATATGGGGATCAGACGGTGAATTCCTCAAGGACAGGGGTTTTTCCTCCACAGTTTCGTACAGCCAGGGCCTGCCTGCTCTGGTGCCTGGTGCTCGGTAGCACTGGTTTAAAAGTAAATAAATGGCAGAAGCAAGACTTGGAGAGCTGGCATCTGGTGCACCGCATTGGCATTTGTTGAGCCTTCAGGAAGTGTCAGGCAAACCACCTGATCACTTGTATGTATGTATATTCCTTCATTTAATTCCCACAAACCCATCCCAGGTAAGCTTTATCATGCTGTCTTACAAACCACACTCACTTGCTACTGTCCAAGTAAATGCTGTTTATAATCAGAATTGGCCTTCATTCTGCTCGGGAGATGGGTTCTCTATATTGTGAAGCAGGTGGGCGTTTCTCATCTACCTGTCTGCTCAGATGGTACTTCCCTTCTCCCAGGTGCTGCCCCCGCCAGTGGCTGGTCAGCCTAGATTTAGCCCATCTCAGCCTTGTCCTCCAGCCTATCAAAATCTCATAGCTCCTCAAAGCCCCGGTGACCTACTGCCACCCTGGTCTTGGCCATCGGCCCCTCTCCCTTCTGAATGGTCCGCAGACTCGCTTTGCCCTCTGTGCTCTGTCCGAGGTGCTGAAGCCGGAGCCTGCTTATGGAAAATGGCACAGCAAGTCAGGCAAAGGGTTACAACCTCAGAAACAAAAGCATCCCTCGGACAAGCTGTTCAAAGTGCGTGTAGGGGAGAAGCTGGGAGTCCTGACACTCAGGGATTGGGTCCCGTGCCCTGTTGCTGACTGAGTCTGCTCTTTCAGTGTTAGATGGGGCTGCCGTGGAGACGTTTAGTTAAGTATGCTCCGTCCATCCTGCTCCTGCCGAGGAGAAACATGCGGGGGGAGGTGCTGCTGCCTCTCAGCATTCCACAGAGGTCAGGAGGGGAGCGGCTGACAAATTCGACAGCTCTTTTTAGAAGTTTAACCTCAAATGTGACTTTCCCCCCTTGTCCATACGGCGCCAGCCCTGTCATGTTAGGAGGTCTGGGCAGTGAGTCCTCCGGGTTAGCAGAGACAGCCCAGGGTGTGGGATGGAGCTGTGGTGGTGAACGTCTCTGCATCCTCATTGGTCGCGGCCCCTCCTCCCAGAGCCCAAGGGGTCTTACCCAGAGGCCAGCACATTCTTCATCCCCACGACCTTATCAAGTGGGCCATTACTGGCCATCATTAGCCCCATTTCTGTCAAGCGGTCAGAGTCCCAGAAAGGCTGAGGGATGTTTCTGGCAGTGCATGGCCGGTGAATGGTCAGCCTGGAGTGAAAGTTGCAGAATTTTAGTCCACTGCACCAGTCATGGGTCCATGCTAGCACTTGCAGAGGGGGATAATAAAACCTTTTCGCAGAGCTGACATCGTTAGAATTGTATATCAGCATCCTTAACACCTTGTAAGGTATTTACTAGTGTCACATGGTCCTGGTCTTCTCTTTACAACATACATTTGAAGTTTAGTGCAGAGTCCTCTAACTTCTTGGGGTCTAGGAAACCAACTCCTTGACATATATAAAGGTCAGGAAATTAAGGTGTTGACCTTGGTACTGAATCTTTTCATTCTTTCAATTGCCTGTATCCTAAACCTAGCTTTACAAATTGCAAGGAGTTATATGGGAAGCTGTGAAATCTTGGGGGGCTGTACCCAGGGAGGTACAGTTGGTGAGGCTTTCTGAGATGGGCCATGATGAGCTCGGATGCTGGAGGAGAGAGGGCGTATCTCCAGGGATCAACATTCTCCTGGTAGGGTACCAGCCAACCATTGGAGGGAAGGTCCATCAGCAAATGTAGATCACTATCAATAATTGAAATTCAGACTTAACCAGGTCTTTAGAGTAGAGGACAACACTTCATTATTTTTTCTTCTCTAATTAATCCCCTATTAAACTCACAATAGCTCCTTCAGATATTTGCCATTTTTAATACTCCCAAATCCATCTCTGTCTCCCTTTTTTTCGCTCAACTCCTGCTTTACTTCATATAGAAAAATTGAGCCCATCTAGTGCAAACTCACTCTTTCTTCTCCCCCGACTTTCTTTTTTTTGTTGTTGTTGTTGAATTTTTGAATTTTGTTTTATTTATTTTTTATACAGCAGGTTCTTATTAGTTATCCATTTTATACATATTAGTGTATACGTGTCCATCCCAATCTCCCAATTCATCACACCCCGCCCCCCCCTCCACTTTCCCCCCTTGGTGTCCGTACATTTGTTCTCTACATCCCCCAACTTTCTTGACACCATCCTCCTCCTCCTTGTCACTGTGGCTCCAACTCCTAGAGTGTTCCTCTACTTCCCTTCTCCTCACATTCGGTCAGCAGCCACAGCCTGCCCATCTGGTCTGCCCTTCAGCCCGGACCCCTCCTGACACACAGCCACCAGCACTGCACTGTCTCAGGGCCTCCTGGTCCTGCCTCACCTTCAGGGTGGTTTTCCTATGTCCAGACCCTTCTTTACACAGTGCAGCTTGCCCATTGCCTTCAGCATTATCTTCCTAAAATACAGGTTTTGTCCATTCACTCTTTTTTTAAAAGTTTTATTGGAGTATAGTTGATTTACAATGTTGTGTTAGTTTAAGGTATACAGCTAAATGAATCTTTTATACATATACATATATCCACTCTTTTTCAGATTCTTTTCCCATGTAGGCATTACAGAGTATTGAGTAGAGTTCCCTGTGCTATACAGTAGATCCTTAGTAGTTATCTATTTTATATATAGTAGTGTGTATGTGTCAGTCCCAGTCTTCCAATTTATCCCTCCCCTGACCTTACCCCCCTGGTAACCATAGGTTTATTTTCTACATCTGTAACTCTATTTCTGTTTTGTAGATAAGTTCATTTGTAGCCTTTTTTTAGATTCCACATACAAGCAGTATCATATGATTTTTATCTTTCTCTGTCTGACTTACTTCACTCAGCATGACAATCTCTAGGTCCATCCATGTTGCTGCATATGGCATTATTTCATTCTTTTTTTTATGACTGAGTAATATTCCATTGTATATATGTACCACATCTTCTTAAAAAACTAAGAATAGAGCTACCATATGATCCAGCGATCCCATTCCTGGGCATATATCCGGAGAAAACCATAATTCGAAAAGATACATGCACCCCAGTGTTCATTGCAGCGTTATTTACAATAGCCAGGGCATGGACACAACCTAAATGTCCATTGACAGATGAATGGATAAAGAAGATGTGTTCATTCACTCTTATGCTCATAAGCTTTCCACGGTTCCTTGCTGCGTTCAGAACAAAGCATAAACGCTTAAGCCTCACACTTAAAACCCTCAACAACATGAGCCTACCAAACTTTCCAGTATTCTTGTCAGCAAAACTTTTTCTCTCCTTCTCTACCTACTTCTTTTACTGACCAATTTAATGATTACCTTTCTCTGGTTTACCATTAAAACATTCCTTCTTGCTATAATTTCCTTTCCTAGCTTCATCTGCTTCCATAATTGCCAGCCAACATGATAAATAACTTACAAAGCTTAAGTAAATTCTACCTGTCTTAACTGTCCTATCATATACACCACCATCCCCTACCTTGACAAAATATGTCTTTCCCTTCCAATTCCAATGCAGTCTGTAATTGTAGTGGACCACTCATCATGAATCATAGTCAGCCTTAGATTAATTAGTGGTAGATACCTCTGTTTCTCCAATTTCTTTCACAGAAATTGGTGAACAAAGCTCTGATCACTCTTTGTTTCCCCCAAAGAATCAGGCAAGCATAATTTAGGAGCCCAAAACATATTTGTTGAAATGAATTCTCACTTGGTCTCACCTCCATTTCCTACCAGTCTCCATAGACCACCTGAAGACTCAGTTCCCATCTGGTCCTGTTGTTTCTAAAGAGTCCAGGATTTTTCTTGCTTAGATACCCAAGAAGGAGTTGTTTCCTGCTTCCCAGAAACTTCAGTTAATTCACTTCTCTTTTTGCTAATGTCCCTTTGTCTCTCACCCAGATGTCTTGAGTATTGTCTTTGAGTTATTGCTTGAATTAAGCCCCATAGCTCCTTTTTTTTCACTAGAAAATGATAGAAGCATCTCTTACTTGCCTATTAACAAAGAACATGTAAACTTAGTTGCAGTTGTTAGAATATAGACATTTGGTCATTTGTCCAATCTATTTGTGGTGTGATTGGATATCAGCTGCTAAATATACATTTATAGGAAGTAGGACCATAATCACATCATCCATTCACTCAGTGAACGTTTATGAAGTGCTGACTGTGTGCCAGCCGCCATGTGGAAGGCTGTTGGTGGATGGGAAGGCAAAGCAAGGGCTTCCCTGAGCTCACGGGAGGGCGCTCTTCGTAGGGCCACTCATATCAGGTCCATCCAAGTTGCCATCACTTCCGGCTTTGGCGGGATTTGAAACGGATGCACCCTCCAACTGAAGAAATAAAGCTCATAATTGCTGAGAAAGGTAAAAAGGAAAGAAAGAAGGGCACCGTGTTTCTGGATGGCGTTGGCGTGTTTTATCCCTTTGGGCGCGAGCCAGGCTCAACTCAGGATTTGTGTCAGGCAGGTGGGAGGGAGGGGGTGAGGAGGGTGCAGACTGGACCCTCATTAATGCCTGGCAACCACCCCGGGGAGCAGCGCAGCCAACCAGAGGTGAGCTGCTGTTTCTCCCCTGTTCTTCCAGCAACTGAAGGGTCCTTCGTGCACGGAAAAGGATGTCACTCCTCCACACATCCGCTTCTTGAAATTCCCCTCAAAGTCCTCTCATCGGGAGAGAGAGGAGGACAGGATACAAGGAGGCAGGCAGACCCTGACTAAGTAGTCGTATCTTCACTCTGAGATAGAAAACAAGAACCAGACAAAACAGCATGGGCTCAAGGGCCAGCCGAGCCCTCCTCCGTTTTCACGTGGCAGGGTCTCAAGAGTCCTCTGCCTCCCTCCTCTCCTCCCGCTTCCTGCCTCTTAAGAAGAGCGACGTGGTCTATGAACCCGAGTTGCAGGTAGTGCTGCAGAGATGGAATATGTAGGTCTGTGGGAGAAAATAACAGCAACAGTATTCAGCAGCAGTTTTGACACTTATGAGAGAGTGGCAAAGTGGAAAGATAAGTACACAATTTCTCCAAGAGTCCTAGCTTCTGATTGTGAGATTCAGGACAGGCCAAGGAAACATTCCTTTCCTCACAAAGAAAAGGGCACAGACGGATTCATCCTTCCTTTATCCCACATTTGCTCTGGGGTTCAGCCGAGATACGATTTGGGGAAGTGCTTTGAACGGTGTATTTGTTACTCTAAATAATTCTACGTGTTACAGTTGACAACCCACAGATCTTAGTACTTAATGCAGCAAGAGTCATCTTTTCCCTCTCCCAGGTCACAGTCCTTTGTAGATCATCCTGGGACTCAGATCTCCCCATGCCGTGGCTCTGCCGTCTTCAGACAGCTTGCTTCAAGGCCATGCTGGCTGTTCTGACCACGGAGGGTGAGAGAGAGCTTGCCCTCAGCCTGGAACTGCACGTTACCTTGCCCACATTCCATTCAGGAGAAGCACTGACAGTGTTCTGTCTAAATGTGAGGCAGCTTTGCAATGTGGTCTGTGTAAGCCCCACAGGGAGAAATGGGCCTTGTGACCAGCTAGCCCCTGCCTGGCTCAGCCACTATAGGTTATTGCTCAAATGTCATCTGTCATTCTATCTAGCAAATAGATAGTCCAGGGCCTTCTTCCTCCAGGCAGCCCTCCAAGATCAGCTGTGCTCTGCAATCAGAGTCATCAGCTTAGGACACCCCATGGAGCAGATATTCAGTACACATGTGGCTGACACGTGGTCCCTGGCCATGTCTGAGGACAGTAGCCACCATGGCCCATGCCTGAGCTGTACAATCATACTCATGTTGAAGGATGGGTGGTCCAGGAGTATGAAAAGGTCCTTGGCAGTTTCTGCCCAGGCTGTGTCATACAGACAGTCGTGGAGGGAAAGGGCTCAGATGTTGGCCTGAAGCCATCAGAATGGCCGTTATCAACAGCTCTCTCTCTGCCTACCATGCTCACCCGCACACGGAGAGCTCCTGCTTCTCCCGTCCATGCCCTCTCACAGCTTTGCCTGATTCATCAACCACTTAGGGTTTCAGTAGAGATAAGCATCACTTACATTCAACAAAAATCATTGAGAACCTAGTGTTTGCTGTGTACGGACAGGACGACAGCTGTGAGTAAAGTCAAATCTCAGACCTCTAAGGTTTTAGAGTCTAGAGATAAAAATAATAAACAAGAGACAGGGTGTAGTTAGTATTGAGTCAGCAATACCCACAAAAACGCAAAACGGGGTCAGAGGAGGCTAAGGAACTGGGGCTCTGGCTGCAGTGCTTTGAGTGGGCTCTAGGCTCCCATCCGAAGCTGCACAGACTTGCAGACAGCAAAGATGGCACAGACACAGGTCCTGCGAGCCATAGACCAGTTGTTCTGACCAGAGCAGAAGAAAGATTCTTAGATTAGGGGACAAACCAAGAAGACACTGAGTGCCAGGCTACAGAGTTTTGATTTTATTTATTAAACATTTTGGAAACTTTTGTGGTTTAACTTAGTGAAGTTGTACTGTCAGAACATCGTGTTGAGAAATTATTCTTTTGGTAGAGGACATGATGGATTGGAACAGAGGTGAAACTAGAGAAAAGTTGTATCAATAATAACTACTACTTACCGAGAATTTACTCAATATGTGACTATTTGCTTGATCTTATCAACCACTCTGTGTGGCCTGTACTATTATTATGTTATTTAATTGCCCTAACAAAAGGCAGAGTGTGGGCTCTCACCCACCAAACCCTTAAATACCAGGGACTTGGTGTAGTGATCAGAACATCTGGGAAGTCGATGGGGTGTGATGAGAAACCGGGAAGAGGGATGAGGCAGAGATGGCGAAGATGGTCGGATGTGCCGATGGCTCGGATTTAGGGGATAAAGGAAATGTGGAATATTTATCCACCTTTTCATCCTGGATGATTCTAGAAAAGGGATACTGTTAGGGAAATTAGGAGAAGATTTTTAAGGAGGGCGAGGTCATTTTGGCTTCAGATACGTTGAGGTTCAGGTGACAGTGGATGAAGGGGGCAGCTGTGCTGTGGTCCAAGAGTTTATCCTCCTCCAGCAGAGAAAGCAGATTTCAGTTCTCAGCTGGGAAGACCCCGGAGCAGTGTCCAGGAGGCAAGGGAACATGGGATCAGGGAAAGATACGGAGTCACCATGTCGAGGCGACCCTTAGGAAGTACAACAGTCTGTAGGACATGAGGGCGAGCGACAGAGGGTGAGGGCTTCAGGAGAGCAGAAGAGAGCCGGGGTGGTCCTCGTCAAGAGAGGACCATGGGACCCAGCGAGAGGAAGGCCGTTGTGTCCAGTAGCATCCGAATACTTGTTGGATCCAGCTCTGTACACACAGAGGTTCTGGTCCAAAGGATGAGGGAGAGCAAGAGAGAGAGAGAGAGAGAAGAACATGTGCGTTTTGTGGGGCTGGGTCTACAGGCAGGAGTGGAGGATGCCAGTGGCAAAATGGAGAGCGGACGGTGCAACTCCAGGGAAAAGCCCAGCCCTGGACGGAGACCATCCTTCCTGCTGCCCCCGCCCGTCCCCTCCTGCAGTCACGGGATCTCACTCCCCGGGGCAGCCTCTCTCAAGTTCACACACTCTCGTTTTAAACTCACGTTGTTTCCTCCTTTCCTTCTTGCTAAGACTCCCCAGTCACCTCAGGAAAATCACACTAGTCTTTATTTCCATTTGTCGGGAAAATGTAAAAGACCTATCCTAACTGAGCAGTGAGAAGAGCCTTCACCCTGCTCATCTCCCTGAAAACTCAAGCCGACATTCACATGGGAGATCAGACCAATAGCAATAACATCCCCGCTTCTACAGCCTCTAAAATATCAGAGGCTCCCGTTATAGAATCAGCGTAACCCACGTAACCTCTTCTAATTAATCATCCGTATCTCTTTACATCTCTACCTTCAACAAGTACCTCTGCAGGGCTCTTTCAGAAGAGGGTGTGTTTGGAGGCAAACACACTGGGTTCAAATTCCAGCCCCACCTCTTACCAGTTAACACCAGGTGACCTCAGCCGTATGGTGGGAATAGCAACAGAGCCCGTACCTCACTTGGTTGGTGTGGGGATTCCATTAGTTACTATATTGAGACCATTAGAAGAGTATCTGGCACACGGTGGGTCCTGTGAGCGCTGGCAGGGACCACTGATGCTGGTGAGTCATGCAAGGATGGATACGATGCCATCTCTATCCTCAGTGAACTCTCATGAAAGGGAGAATGTTTTGTTTCATCATTTTCATATGTTGCTTAGTTATTAGTGTAGCAGGACCATAGGAGAGGAATTTAGTTACATGAAGGGTTAAAGTTATTTTTGTGAGCCCGCCCACCCGTGGAGGACACTGCCAACCATTAACAGCATTATATCTGGACGAACCCTTGCTGAGCTCCACACAATCAAATGAACAAATCCCTAGGAGATGCGTCCTCCTGTGATCTGGGGAACACATCATGCACTTAACATTCAGGGTCTGTTCCTTTGGCCGGAGAGGGGGTTCATATGTCCTGTGACACTCTGTGGGTTTACGAATGAGAAGGGACTTCCTACCATTGGAGCATCCCTGGAGATGGTGGGGAACCTAGGAAAGGCAAGTCCCTTACACGGCATCTCGAGGGAGGCTGTGCAGGAGGGGACAAGAAGGGATCCCCTAAGACATGGCTTTGGAGCCGTTACAACCGATAGCACCACTGGGGTGGGAGAGAGCTACCCCTCCCACAGGTGGGAGGGGGAGTCTCTCTTGTAGGATGTGGTGTGATCCAGGAGGAGGAGGAATGGTGATGGAAGACGAGTTTTGTGCCGTGGAGACACGAGAAGAGAACTGAGCAGATCGTCCTACTTTTCAGATGAAGAAACTTGATTTTGAGAGGTTAGGAGACTCTCTTCAAATTAGAAGCATATCCTGGCTGTCCAGTCACCCTAGAGGATCCACGATGAGGCTTCCCAAGTCTCCCCTTCCCCACATGGCTACCTCCATTGAACAGTGGCTCTTCCTACAGAGGGTTCTTCAAAAGAACCTGTGTTTTAACTTCTTGGTGCATTTAGTTTGCTGTCGGCAAACCTCTCTAGACTGTCCCCACTTTGACTGGAGGTCGATTTTTCTGGCCTGCTAAGAGAGCTTCTGATGTTCCTAGAAAGTGCAATTTGCTGCTAAAGTGCCCTCACCCTCAACGGAAAGGGGAGGAATAGGAAACAAGCACACGCTTGTTTCCCGGGCAGGAGAAAGTGTGCAAAGTTGCAGTGGGCCTCACCGCAGGCCAGGACTGGCACCTGTTTCGTGCCCCCTTGGCATTCAGAGAGGGTCACAAAGCGGCATGAAATGGGAGCTGGGGACACACCAAGCTCGGTGCTAGGAATCCGGCAGGTATCAGAAGCCAGCACCGTATTCACTCTTACAAAGCACGTAACTGGTGAAAGACATCTGGAACTCCTGACATACTTTTTATGTAGCCGTCAACCCTCCTTATTTAAAACAAACAAAAAAGCAAAACATGTCAGAATATTTAATAGCAAAAGTGTTCAATTATTGTTCTTCTCTGTGCCTAAGTAAGATTCCAGAATAATGTAAACCTCAGTTTTAAGTAGAGTTTAAAACAATAAATGAATAAACAGTGCAGGAACACCATTTATCCCAAAGAAGCTTCCTTACCTTCCCAAAAGAATGAATGCTTTTTCCAGACAGAATAGTTGATCAAGCTTGAACTCATTAGGAAAAGCTAAGAATTAGAAACATTTTCCGAGAGAGGCTCAGCCAAATGCTCTGTAAAAAATAATTCTCTCTCTCTCTCTCTTTTTTTTTTTTTTTTTGGACTATTTCCACATAAAAGCTCCCTGTTGTTAAATGGGCCCTGTACCGGTGATGACAAAATCATCCTTCACGTTAATGGTACTTTTGGCCTTTTTTGGTCCTGGAAATATGCAAATTTTTGAGGGCATCAGTTTCAATTGTTTTCCCAAAATACTTTGCCTTTTTAAAGGCAGGTTTCTGATGACCATTGTCTTTTGCTAAAAAATGATATTGGCTAAAACACCCCCGCAAAATATCAACCTCTGCACCAAATGCGCACGTGCACACACACACACACACACACACACACAAACACAGTGCACTGGCTTTCCTTAACGAATACCTAAAGCCTACACGTTCCAGATCCTTCAAAATCCAGCCACACCCTAAATTTCCAATTTATTTTCCAGTGTAGCATGTCCTCCCACCCCTCCCTCCATTATCCTCTCTTTCGCTCTCCCCTGAGAGGTCCTACTCTTTCCAGGCTGTGCGCCCCTCCTCCTTCCATATGTTGAAAGCCCACCCGGCCCACAAGGAAACAGCTCTATTTTTAGTGTTGGACGATTCCACAGTTGTGCTGCAAAGCCTTCCGTAGCGATCTGGATCCTGCTTGCGGGGCCCTTTCCCCAGTTGGCCCCTGCAGTGCTTGCAAACTACCCTCTGAAAGCATGAGGACAGAGTGATGAGCTTGGCCAGCGCCGAGAGCTCAGCCTGCCTTGTTTGAGGGTGGGTTTGGGTTTGGCAGTTTATCCCCTCCTTCTGTTGCCCTGTTTCTCCCCAGCGCCCTTCTGCCCAGAGAGAAACCAGACGCATCTTATTGCATACAGGACTAATTCTTCTCACCTGTGTCCTCCTCTCAGCCTCAGACACCGCATCCCCGAGCATCTGCAGGTGCCAGGAATGAGTTTCTCATCCTAAGTGGATAGACTCTTAGGTCTTCTGAATAAATATGGGTGAGAAGCAGACTATCACAATGGGCCTGCAAAGGGTAATGATATTTCTTGGTCAATATTGCTTTTTTTTTTTTTAATCCCAATCTCTCAATTCATCACACCACCGCCCCCCCTGCCACTTTCCACCATGGAATTCTGCAGCTGTTGTTAGATGGCAAGCCTCCAGCTTGGGTAATTACATTCTGCTTACCTTTGTTTCTCTTGTAGTTTGAAGATAACTTATTCTTCATGGTTTTTTCCTAAATAAAACAAAGAAGGCTGTTTTTGGTGTTGCTATTTGCAGCGGCAACAGGGGCGGGGCAAGGCAGCAGAGCAGAGAAAGAGGAAGACCACCTTAGGAGGGCACGGGCCCGGCCGCGTTCTAGGGGGGCCCTTAGATCCACAGGGCCTCAGTAGTTTTGCATCCATCTTTTTGGAATCGTATTCTCTACCCTGAGTTGTTGCCGGAATTACATAGGATAATGCCGGTGATCTGCCACGTGGAAAATTTGACTGGGTGACTGGGTAGGGACCACCTTAACAGAGTGTTCCATGCAAGAGAGGAAACCCTCCTTCCCTCTGGAAGCTGAGCCGGTTTCTACCAGCTGTTAGGAAAGAGCACCGCTGTGGAGGGCGAGGGGGTGACCTTATGACCGCCTCCTGCTCGAAGCTGGGGGCTAACACTATGGAAGGGAAACAGCACAGGAATAGGGGTCTTGGGGTGGGCTTCTGGTCAACCAGCTGCCGACCAGCCAACCACTCTCTGGTCATAAGGTCATCGTGCCCGTCCTAAGGCCCTCAGTAACAAGCAGGGGTAATTAGTACTTCAGCTGTTATTTGTTATTATGAATATTTGTTATTATGAGTAGCGTGTGAACAACTATTACACACGGGTCTCGTATGCTGTTCCATAACCAGGAGGAGGACTAGCCACAGCAAGTCAGGCTAGCTAGCAAGAACAGTCCCTTTCAGAGCAGTTCTTCCAGAAGTTTCCTTCTAGTGATTGTGCAATTCTGTACATTTCACTTGCTTCTAAAATGAACAGGAGGCTGTTATTCAATAAAGGAAGAGAACTGGTGCATTTTGGTAAAATGTGCAGTAGAACTATATGCAAGAAACCAAGGTGGGTCTGGAAACAGAAAAAAACACTCCAGAAAATACAGGTAAAGGAAAGCGACTCTGATTAAGCACAAAGCTCTGAGCCAAAGACCCTGGTTGGTATCCTCTACCCCGTCCCAGCGCTGGGGGCTCTCTGCACCCTCCCAGCCCGGGTGACCTGGGGCCATGCTGCCAGCAGGATGCCCTCTCGTCTCCCTTTGTCTTGGTGAGGGTCCCCCTGGGTTCCCAGTGGAGCAAAGAAAACAGAGGACCAGAGCTGGAGCAAATGTGGAGGACGTGTCAGGACAGGAGCTTAGGGGCTGGTGGGACAGAGCAGGAAGACGGGGCTAAGAGTGGATGCCCAGGGGGTACCGCCCAGCCCTCCTCTTCCTCCTGCTTCCGCTGCCCCGAGGAACAAGAGCACGGGAAGCAGACGCACCCCAACCCATCCACCCAAGACTCCTGGGGGAGGCCTCCCTGAAGGACCACAGCTTCCCACAGAAGAGCATCCTTGTACTATTTTATGTGAATTGTATTTCCTAGACCCTCAAGCCGACCTGCGCCCCTTTCCCTAGTCAAGTCTGCACGCGGGAGGTTAAGCGGGCTGAGTGGAAGAGGGGCGTGGGGAGGCCACAGCGGGGCGAGGAAAGGCCTGGGGAGCCTTATTAATAGTTAAGCGGACAAGGCTGTTAATGGGGTAGCTTTTTATTGGCCCAACAGATCGGTTGTAATATACAAGCTCGCAGGCAGCGCCTGTGATTTGCGTTGATAGAATTCAGGCTGAGGTTTTCATTATACAGCGGGGATGGTACAGGAGGCTGTATTATCAAAGGCAGCTGAAAAGGGTTGGGAGCCATCTCATATTCTGTGTGTGCCTATTCATTAGCGGTGAGAAAGGTGCTTTGTCCCAGGCAGTAGTGGATGTTTCACAGTGAATCATTAACAACTCAAACAGCTTCATACATATGTCTTATTGATGTGTAAAGTCATTACAGCCGAGGCTTTTTTCCCTCTTTCTCTCTCTCTTTTTTTTTTTTTCTGAATGAGTGAGTTCTGCTTTACTTAGGATTCTGCAGAAAGCCTAGTGACATTTTCAGTGATGCAGGGATCTTGGGGCTCAGAGAGGAGTTGCTGTAAGGCTAGCCCCCAGGAAGCTGACCGTCCGATTTAAGATAAAACAGGGTGATAGGTTTTTAAAGAAGTCGTCTGGAGCAGGAGATGCTCTGTTGCTGCCCCTCAAGGGAAACAGAAGGGGAGCCGCCACATGGCCCAGGGGCAGCAGAAGGGGCAACGGTCTCCAAGCGGGACCAGCAGCCCTTCTGGAAGGGGGCACTCTGCAAACATGCTGTCCACGGCGAGGCAGAGGGCCAGGCAGGGAGACTGGACGGTCAGCAGCCCTGAGCTGAGTGAAGGGCTATGTGAAGTCGGGGAGGGAAGAGGCAAGAGGACAGGAGACGAAAATGTGCCGCAGCTGACAGTGAGGGAACGTGGGGCTAGAAACAAAGGAGGCAGCTTTTCCTAGCAGGGCCGGAGGAGAAACAGATCAGAGCTAGAAGCCAATTATCTCTGATTGCGCAATCAGGATCCTGCTTCCAAACCAGGCTCCCGCCCTGCCAGCCCCAGGGCTGGGGCCACCTGAGAATGATGTCAGAGCTGGGAGCAGATACATGGAGAGGACTCAGCCCTGATTAGCACAGGCAACATTTGGGGGCCGTGCCTTCTGAGTGCTAACAAAGCAGAGAACTTCCTGGCCTGGCGTGTTGGACCTACTTTGCCAGCAGAATTTCAATTTCTGAGTTGTTAGCTGCCAAGCAACCTGAAATAAACTTTCTGACTTCCCTGACTTTTGTTCTAAGCCCTCACAGAGTCTCTTCAAAGCTCTGGTCCTTCCTGCTGGCCCCGAAGGCGCCAGCCCCGCTACCCCGAGCCCTGTCGCCGGCCCCTGAGCACCTTCGTGTCTAGTCTCTACAGCTCTGTCTCCCCCTCTACCCACCTGCACAGGTAACCCCGTGCAAATCCCATGGGGTTGCTTCGTGGTCTGTTTTTTTTTTAAAATTAATTAATTAATTTATTTATGGCTGTGTTTGGTCTTCGTTTCTGTGCGAGGGCTTTCTCTAGTTGCGGCAAGCGGGGGCCACTCTTCATCGCGGTGTGCGGACCTCTCACTATCGCGGCCTCTCTTGTTGCGGAGCACAGGCTCCAGACGCATAGGCTCAGTAGTTGTGGCTCACGGGCTTAGCTGCTCCGCGGCATGTGGGACTCTCCCAGACCAGGGCTCAAACCCGCGTCCCCTGCACCGGCAGGCGGATTCTCAACCACTGCGCCACCAGGGAAGCCCTCGTGGTCTGTTTTTGTTTTTATGGTTTGTTTTATTCTTTTTTACAGTTTTATTGAAATATAATTGATGTACAAGAAACCACACATATTTAAGGGGTACAATTATACACCCACCAACCATCACCATCAAGATAATGGCCATAGAACCCCCAAAAGTTTTGTCATTTCACTTTGTAATCCTCCTCTCGATCTTAAAGAACCTCTGGTCAGCTTTCTATCACAGCAGATTACTTTATACTTTCAATATTTTTTATAAATGGTATCATGGAGAATATACTGCCTTTTTTTCTGGCTTCTTTCATTCATCATAATTATTTTGAGATTCAGCCAAATGTGTGTATCTGTATGTCCCTCTTTTTATTGCCAAATAGTATTCCATTGCAGGGATATACCACAGTCGGGCTGTCTATTCACTAGTTGGTCAATATTTGGGCTGCTTTCCATTTGGAGCTATTATAAATAAAGTTCAGATGAACATTTGTGTACAGGTCTTTATAAACATACACCTTCATTTATCTTGGGCAGATACCTAGGAGGAGAATAGCTGGATCACTTGATATCCAGGTGTATGTTTAACTTTTTAAGAAACTGCCAAACTGCTTCCCAAGGTTGCATCATTTTACATTTGAACCAGCAGCGTGGGAGGGTTCCGGTCCCTCCACATCCTTGCAGACACCAGATATAACCAGTCTCTTTAATTTTAGCCATTTGAATAAGTGTAGAGTGGTTTCTCATTGTGGTTTTAATTTGCATTTTCCCTAACAACTAATGATGTTAGGCATCTGTTCATGTGCTTGTTTGCCATCAGGGTATCTTCTTTGGTGAAGTGCTTTTCAAATCTTTTGCCAACTTTTTTTTTTTTAAAGATTTTTTTTAAATTATTTATTTATTTATTTATATTTATGCCTGTGTTGGGTCTTCGTTTCTGCGCTAGGGCTTTCTTTCTCTAGTTGCGGCAAGCGGGGGCCACTCTTCTTCGTGGTGCGCGGGCCTCTCACTATCGCGGCCTCTCTTGTTGCGGAGCACAGGCTCCAGACGCGCAGGCTCAGTAGTTGTGGCTCACGGGCCCAGCCGCTCCGCGGCATGTGGGATCTTCCCAGACCAGGGCTCGAACCCGTGTCCCCTGCATTGGCAGGCAGATTCTCAACCACTGCGCCACCAAGGAAGGCCTTGCCAACTTTTTTTTTTTTTTTTTTAATGTCTGAAACATTTATATTAACATATTTCCATACATATTTCCATACCTTGCCAACTTTTAAATTGGGTTTTTTGTTCCCTTACAATTGAATTATGAGTGTTTTTGTATATTATGGGTAAAAGCCCACTAGTAACTATGTGATATTTGCAAATAGTTTCTACCAGTATTTAGCTGTCTTTTCAATCTCTAAACAGTGTCTGTCAAAGAACAGTTTTAATTTTAATAAAGTCCAATTTATCAATTTTTCTCTATGGATCCTTCTAAAAGTTTATAGTTTTAGGTTTTGTTTTTAGGTCTACAATCCATTTTAATTTTTGTATGTCTTATGAGATAGCGTTTGAAGTCCATTATTTTGCGTACGGATGTGCAATTTTTTCAGCACCATTTGTTGAAAAGAGTATCCCTTCTCCACTGAATTTCCTTAGCACATTTGTCAAAAACCAGTTGTTCATATATGTGTTGGTCTACTTCTAGATTCTCTCTTCTGTTCCGTGGATGCAGTTCTCTGTCTTTACACCAAGACCACACTGTCTTGATGGCAGTCACTTTACTATAGTCTTGGAATTAAAGTTAGGTCTCTAACTTCATTACAGTCTTGGAATTAGATAGTGTTAATTCTCTAACTTTGCTCTCGTTTCTCAAAGTTCTTTGGCTATGCAAGGTCTTGCATTTCCATGTGAATTTTAAAATCAGTTTGTCAATTTCTGCTAAAAAAAAACCTGAAAGAATTTTCATTGGGATTCCATGGAATCTGTAGATCAGTCTGGGGAGAACTGGCGTCTTTGATTAGTTTTGGTGTTGGGCGCAACTCATGACTTGAGTTGGGAAATATTCTCTCCTTTTCAAATTTCTGAAAAAATTTCATATAGAATTGGCATTATTTCCTTCTTAAATATTTGATATAGTTTACTAAGGAAGTCATCTGAGACTGCAATTTTCTTTGTGGAAAGACTTTTAACTACAATTTCAATTTCTTTGATAGATATAGTACATATTCAAGTTCCCTATTTCTTCATGAGGGTCCTGTGATGGTTTGTGTCTTTGAGGATTTTTTTTTTTCATTTAAGGTGTCAATTTTATTGGCATCAACTTGTTGATAATATTTCTTTAGTATCCTTTAACTATCTGTAGAAACTGTAGTGATGTCACTTCTTATCATGTGTGCCATCTCTCTCGTTCTTGTTTTATACTCATCAACTTGAATTTGACCCTTTTGGGTCTTGCCTTTAACTATCTGTAGAAACTGTAGTGATGTCACTTCTTATCATGTGTGCCATCTCTCTCGTTCTTGTTTTATACTCATCAACTTGAATTTGACCCTTTTGGGTCTTGCCTTTAACCATCTGTAGAAACTGTAGTGATGTCACTTCTTATCATGTGTGCCATCTCTCTCTGTCTTGTTTTATACTCATTGACTTGAATTTGACCCTTTTGGGTCTTGCCTTTAAAGTTTGTTAGGCTGACCTGCAGTCCTGCTCACTGTAGGACTAACGACTCGCTAGCACTAAATATTGTCCTGTGTCCTCTGCCCCATGTCCTGTGAAACAGTCTGGAATAGGAAGAGGTACTTTTCCTGCCCCCCACTGTGTCGTTACTGCTAACCTCTCAGTAATTCTTCCCCGAGACTTGGGTTCCTTACATGCATGGTCTCTTGTGCTCAGCTGAGACCCTGAGGAGAGCCCTGCAGATCTCTGAAATTCTGTCTCCATGTAGCTGACTCTCTCCTCTCTGGTTCTCTGTTCTTCATGTCTAGCTGCTGGGGTCTCCCAAACTCTCAACTTCAACTCTTCAACTCAGAGAGACCCGAAGGCTCCATCTGTTTCCGTAGCCTGGATGCTCTTTTAAGGCAGCAAAGCGCAGTAACTGCACAGATTACGCTCTTTGTTCCCCATCCCTCATGGATCACTGTCTCTCGTTTCCTGATGTTCAGAGCCTTGGCAATCATTGTTTCATACATCCCGACTATTATTGGTTGTCTTGGTCAGGAGGGCAGAACTGGTCCCTGCTACTCCACTGTGTCCAGAAGCAGAGATCCTCTGGTCCAGAAAAGACTGCCCCGGGCCCTCCAGAAAAAGGTGGGCTGTGCCACTTCATTTTGGTTGGCTCCACTTGTCCACGCTCTTGGCCCTCTTGACAGCTCCCCGTGTCCTATGTCAATGAAAAGCTGGATCCCAAGATGCAGATTCTCCCAGGAGCTGTATGGATAGACCCGGGATTTATATCTTTTCCGCCCTGGAGTTGGCAGTCAGTTGGCAAAGAACCCCGCACCTGGGAAGTCTGCTCAGACGTGGAGCCGGGGTGAAGCTGTCCCTCTGAACCCTCTGAGAGACCTTCCTCGGTGGTTCTCTTTTCCGCCGGGATGACAGCATTGGAGAGTCTGAGCCATGCCCGCCGCAGGAGGGAGAAGCTCATTTTGTGTAGCAGAGAGCTTAGTCTAGAGAACTACACGGGAAAATTGACTTTCAAAGGAACAAAAGGAACCATTCTCTAGGGAATATTTCCCTTCCTTTTCCTCTCTTCTACTTTTTATATTTGAAAGAGATGGGGAGGCTGAGAAAGGTCTCTGCCAGATCCTTCAGGCTAATTCTGCAAGGCCAGAGTTAGGACAGCTGTCAGAACAGCAGGACGTCTGGAGTCCATCTCCATGGGGTTGTCTGGTGACACCCTCAGGTACAAGGAGGGAGGGCGCCCCGTCCACTGACCTTCTTCATTCATTTCTTCATTCTATCAGTTTTCATGATACTTTGACATCCTGCCGTCACTGTGAGATGCTGGAGATAAAGAAATGAGAAAACCTGGTGCGAAAGAAAGTATCAGGAGTCAGGGCACAAAAGAGCAGAGTTGACGGGGTTTCTGGAAAAATTCAAGGGGAATGAGTCCTTTTGTGCTCACGTGGACCGACAGTTATTCACACTGCAGGAACAGCATGTCCTAGGAGTCACACTGTTGTCCAGTTTGGAGCAGAGCCCAAAGGCATCCCTTTCTCTCCTGGCCAACTCCCCCCATTCCTGAGGGCTCAGTCTGGAGGCTTCTATCTTGGGTCTACATTAGGTGCCTTTCCTTGATGCTTGCATAGAACCTATATTTCCACTTTGTTTGGCTCTTCTTTTTATTTCTTGAATAGATTATAAGTGTTATGAGGACAGCAATTGTTTTGTTCACAGCCGCGTCCCCACTATGAACACAAGTCTGCACATTGCAGTTAACTGGTAACTATTCCTTAAATGAATGCATTTGACTCAAATTTTTCTTCAAAGAAAGTATGACTCTGTGACACAGGCAGAGGACCTGTAATACCATCGTTTGACAGACAGGCACAAAAGGCCCCGAATGGTGGGATCCTGAAACCTTAGAATAATAATGTTTGAAATTACTGGGGATTTTGAAGAATATTCAGTGCAGGACATGCCAAGACCCCTTTGAGCTTAGAAGTACAAGAAGATTGATGGAAAGAGAGAAAGAACATCTAAGGACAGCTCAGGGTTATCCTTCTTTCCTAGTTTCGCTGATACTATCATATTCTAAAGAAAGTGTGGAGATGGGAAAAGACGTGCCAGTAGGGTCAGAAGTCCTGTGACGATGCGGAAGCCACCCCAAAGCTCAGTCCAGTCGCTTTCCTGCCCGAGTGCCGATTGCACATGAACCATGTCTTTCCTTACCTGCTTCCCTTTGAGAGACTTTTTTAATGATAATTTTGCATCTTTTCCTTTCCCACCTTCTGTGAACCTCCCGCATGTGCCTGCGGCTCAGAAATCCAGGAGGGAGCTGGCCTCCCCGTCCCAGTTCCTCTATTTCACTGGGTGAACCCTGGGGAAGGTACTCAGCATCTCACAGCCTCACTGTTCCCTGAAAAATACATATATACATATATACATGAAGGATGCATTCCACCTTCCGCATAGTGGCTGCCTCTATAGGATTAGGGGGTGAGATTCAGAGAAAATTTCTAATCTGTCTGTAAGATTTTCATTGTTAAAAAAATACGAAGTAGAAGGGGCAAAATATAAAACATTAATTTTACATGGTGGGTACATGAGTATTTATCCGTTACCCTGTGTACTTTTTTGTATGTAGTTATACATACAAACATTAAGGGAGTGGTGATAGATCGGGTGATAATATAAATACCTTGCAGAGCTTGGTGGAAATGAGGGTTAAAACGTGAATACCTAGCTGACACAGTAGGTGTCAGTATTTATGTAGCGTTGGTGGGATAGGGAGCTGGAGAAAGAGATTGATGAAGAGTTTAGGTGGGTAAAAACTCAGAGGTCCTGGGGATAGCTTTGCTCCCTTAACCTCAGGTAAACCCAGGGGCAGGGCTTATTTCACTCAGGGACAGGGGACACATCGTGCATTTTTAAAATGTATAAACAAAACCTTGTGACGGCCTGAGCCTGAGACCTCCGGGATGGGACGCGGTCTACACACATCCTGAGCATTAAGAGAGACGCTGCTGCTCCGACTTCCTGACAGTTCAGTGGTTCCCACCGGGCGCTTCTACTGCAGGAGGCGCCAGCTGCATCCCTGGTCGGGGGGGGGGGGGGGGGGGAGTTCCGCGTGCTGCGCGCCGTGCGGCCAAACCAACCAACCAACCAAAAGAAGCTGCTCGCCACGGTGCTTCTGGTAACCAGGGACATAACGAGAGGCTGTAACCCCAGAGGTTGCCACCTCCCCTCCCCGGAGGCTGCTTAGACAACAGAGAACAGAGACCTCTGGGCATCGTTGCTCTTGTTTCCATCACTTCCCGGCCCACAGGGGCGGCTCTAGGCAGAGACGCCTGCCCAGTACGTCCAGGTGCGTCCAGGTATGCGATGGCTCTCACAGGGTGTCCTCGGGGATGACCCTGCTTCCTCTGGTGTCGCCTGGCGCGTGGGGGCGGCCAGGGCAACAGGAATTGAATGGGAGGATTTCTCGGGTTTCCATGCTGGGCTCAGCAGAGTGCGGGCGGAGTTACTGTTGTGCCGGAGACGCTGGGGAGGAAGGCGGCGGGGAGGACAGAGGGGAGGGCAGGACTCCAGGCCCGGGATGGGACGGCTCGGTGGAGGCGCGCGCCCCCTGCGGGGCTGCAGGAGGTGGTGGGCCGCGTGACGCTGAGGATGGCAGCTCAGCCTCAGGGCCACCGGGCTGCCCGCCGGGCCTGCGGTGGGAGGCTGTAATTGGAATGGGGACCTTTGCCCCCTGGGGATGCTCAGCAAATGGCAGGCTTTAATGAGATTCCCGCGCAGTCGAGGGGTGCTCGTGCGCTCGCCTCTCCCTGCAAGTCGCCAGCCGGGGGCTCCGGCACCTGCCGCTCGGCGCAGGCGCACTGACCCCGCGGTGGGGCTGATCAGCCGTGGAGAGGCGCAGGGCCCCTGGGCGCAGGAGCCGCGGGACCCCAGGCTTCGTACTGGGCCGTCCCTGGCGTCTGCCGAGGGCTTTGCGGAGAGCCCGGGAGTGGGACCTGGGGCCGAGGGAGCTATGTGTGCCCGAGGCCTAACCTCCGCCTTCATGAAACGCGGGCTTTAAGGGAACCCGAGGAGCCATGCACTGCCTCCAAATGTCTTCTCTATTCCTTGAGGGTGACTTAAGTACGGGGGAGAAAGGACTAACTCTCCCTCTGAGTGGCACTCTTCTCTTTGCATTTCCTCCCCTCTGAGTCCCTTAAGCCTTCGGGTTACTCACCTGTAGGGCAGAGATAAGACCACTCTCTGTGTCCCGAAGCCCTGGCAGCCGTTGCGGGCATCGCTGCTGGAGGTCAGGGACCACACTGAGCGCCTTGGACGTGAACCGTCTGAGCCTCGGGAGCTGCTCTGCTTTCCTCTGGCAGAGACCACCCAACATGGTCCACCCCGCCTCTCAGTTTTATTTTCTGAAACCTCAGATGAGGTAGCAAGGCTGCTATCAAAGATCTTAGTATTTAGAATGATGCTAATAACGCAGTCATTAAAACCCACAACCCCGGAAGGCACCAGGGTGCTGGCTCCAAAGGAAAGGCCACAGAGAGAAAACCAGGAAGGCTGCCACGCGGGTCAAGGTGACCTTTTAGCATCTGGCGACTCAGGGGTTGGATGCGTGAATTTTTAAAGACTCTCCAAGAGCCGCTCCCTCTGGATCCTGTGCTGCTCCTCCAGGTGGCCCTTGATAAGGTGGCTTTGGAGGGGGAGGCAGGGAGCCTATCCACAGCAGCTCCTGTTCACAGAGGCGGCCGCCCTCGGCTGAAGCACAAACCTGGTTTAAATCTGAAAAGCAAAGCTTTCGTTTCGGTTTGGTGTTTGTGTGGGTGTGTGTGTGTTGTCATTTCCACCCGGGCAAGCAGTAAGAAGAGTGCCCAGCAAATACACGTCTGAGTAAAACACAAAGAGACCTTGGTGAACAAGGTTGTGGTCTCTAGCATGAGAATTTCTCCATGCCGGTCTCTGTCTGTTTAATATTCAGGATCTTTCCAAGATCTTTTAAAGCCTGCAAAATGCAAGCGTGATGCAGGGACAAGAATCGTCTGTCACCCAAATGAGCTGGCTGATCCCAAGCCACATAATCAGTAGAGTCTCTGGAATTGAGGGACTTTCTTACCAAATGGTGTCCCGGGAGAAGGTTCTTCAGACCCGTGTCCTTGGGGGTGTCACAGTGTGCTCAGTGGTCTGAGAGGAAATCGATGCTACGGATTGAAATATGTTTTCCAGGTCACTTCTTAGGAAGAGGTCATGGAGAAACAATGTCTGCTTTACGAAGCCTCTAGGAAAACTGTAGAACATCTCCTTCACAGTATTCTAGATGCACTTTGCTAGTGATTTCCAAATGAAAAGATGATTTAAATACCTCATAGGGAAGAAAGCAGGTGGAAAATGGAAAAACCTCTTGCTGGTCAGTGGTTAGAAAACCACAGCCGTGTCGAGCCTTCCGTCAAGTTGTCACTGCGGAAAACACTGATTTCCCATTTACCTTTGGAGGCAGGTCTGTTGGAGGTCCTAGCTGGGCTTCTTTGAGGTGTGACTGAGAGATGCCAGAATCATCTGAGAATTACCAGGTGACTGGTTGGGTGAATCAGGGCTGCATCAAGCTGGGGCGAAGACGAGGGTGGAGGAAAGCAAGTCCACATGGGCTGAAACCACCTGATTCTGGTGGGCTGTCTGCCCCTATCTCCACTCCACGAGAACCACCTCCCAGTTATGCTAAATGCACAGGAGTGTGATAAACCTGGTAAGTCAACAACAACAAAAAAGAGACCTCCTGCCCGGAAATGCAGGAGGAACTCAGCGCTAATATTTTGGAGCTCGAGAATCAAATCAGAAGTCAGGACTCCTGCTCTGTAGCTGTTACTAACCAGCAGCATGACCCTGCAAAACCCATTTTGTGCAGAGATGGCATCATCCTTCCCTCCTACTGTGGACAGGAACCGAGATCCCAAGAGGATGGACGCCAAGGTCAGGCAGCCAGTCAGCAGCACAGCCGGGAGCGAGCTCCGTTCGTGCTGAGACGATTACCGCCATACGGGCTCTCATCAAAAACACCACCGTGAATAAGGACGGCTCCCTATAATCCACTAGGATTATCTCGACTGTTACCAGGAATAATAGCTGTGCTAGTCCCCAGTTGCTTTTGCAAATGTTGTACGGATAAATATGAGGATACCGGGAGCCTTGACAATAGGGATCTTCAATAAGCATTTGACCAGGCCCTACGTGAAGAAAGACAGCTTTAAAATAATTGTAAGGAAATGACACTAGTATTTTGTAATTTCTAAGGGTCAAAACAAAACATAATTATACATGATCCCATGTCCCTGGAAACAAAAATGTTAGTGTTAGAAGTTCCTTGGGACATTTTTCTGAGACTACTTTTATTAAATATTTATACTCACATAAAATATTTTTTTTTAATCTCGAAAATTTTAGGTCTTAAGGATTGTCAAGAAATGAAATGGTATTCATCTGGAAAACATGCTGGCAGATTTCAAGGGCCTGGAATGAATGGGTAGGCAAGAAACAAACTTGACTGTGATTAAGTGTAAATTAATAGATTTAATGGATGGACCTAGAGAGTGTCATACTGAGTGAAGTAAGTCAGACAGAGAAAGACAAATATCATATGATATCGCTTATATGTGGAATCTAAAGAAATGGTACAGATGAACCTATTTACAAAACAGAAGTTGAGTCACAGACATAGAAAACAAACTTGTGGTTACCAGGGGGGAAAGGGAGCGAGAGGGATAAATTGGGAGATTGGGATTGACATATACACACTACCATATGTAAAATAGATAACTAATAAGGACCTACTGTATAGCACAGGGAAGTCTACTCAATACTCTGTAATGACCTACATGGGAATAGAATCTAAAAAAGGGTGGATGGATATATGTATATGTAAAACTGACTCACTTTGCTGAACAGCAGAAACTAACACAACATTGTAAATCACCTAAACTCCAATAAAAAAATTAATTAAAAAATAAAGTGTAAATTAATAGATTTAGGTGAGTGCAATCTAATATATGTGAACTGTTTCCCCAGATCTCACCAGCCTTGGGGCTAAGAATGCGATTATGTGAGTGGTGATAAACAGACACAACAGATAACTGCTTCTTGTTGACTTTGCCCCAGGATCCCTGCCACAGGCCTCCCCGCCCAGGTATTTCAGGGCAACCTAATGACCATTAACCCCTGCCAGGCTCTCACTGAAGGGGAAGATGAGTGACAAGCCCAGGATTTGATGATTTAACAAAGTGGAGAGCCTTCCTAGAAAGTGTCTTGCCAGCCAGAGGAAATGCTCTGTCATTACAGACTAATTGAAATGCTGTGGTGTGGTCCTTAAATCCCACATATAAATGAATACAGGGCGGTGTTTGGTGGATGACAGTAAATAAGTGAAATTATGGGCAGTCATGGGAGTAAGTGATGGTGGTTAGAATCTATCTGGTAGGTGGAAGCTCTGGTCCTGGGATAGACCATCTCACGCCCACTGGGACAACTTCTAGGGTGTAGGTGGCTACAGTAGAATGGCCAAAGCATGAGAGTCTGAGACAGATCAGAATTACTGAGTGATGCTCACACAGTGATTCAACCTTCTCTGGACTTTGATTTCATCCTTTGAGAGACAGACTCTCTTCCTGCTTAAAATGCGCTGGGTGGGTGTCCTTGTGTATCTTTATTAACCTGTGCACACTTCAGTTTATCTAGTGTGGAGGCGATAATGTTTACCTTTTAGAATGGTGAGGATCAAGTTAGTCGATTCATGTAAAGTGCTTAGAACTGTGCCTGCGTCCCATAGTAAGTGCTCAGAAAGGCTTGGCTCTTGTTTTGCTGAGGAAACACCTGAGTGCGGTGATGGTCGCCCCTTTAGTGCCCTGGCCAGTCCGGTTTCTAACATCGTTTCCTACACATCAGGAAGAGTACGTAATTCCAGGTTTCTCTTTGAGGACATGGAGATGTAGAGGCGGGGGCCCCTGCTGGCTGAGTAAAGGAACGGGGACCTCCGAGGAAGGGCCGGGCCTGAACCACTCGGGCCTCAGCTCTGGAGTCCACCATCCATCTGGTCATCTCAGGCTTGGCTGGAGCGACCAGCCATTCTTCCAGGGCCTGGGGCACAGCAGTGCTAGAGGTTGCCCGAGTTGATGCTGATAAAAACTTGCCAAGCCGTGGTATGATGTGATGTTTATCTGCCAAGTTGGCCTCTAAAAAAGGGGTTATCTAAGGGAAGGAATTGTTTAGAGCCTCACGTTGAACTCCAGGCTCCTCTGGCCCACGAGGCTAATGCCGCTGCTTGTGACCAAATGACAGCTATTTTCATACTTGAATTAAAAACAAGACCAGCCATTTGCTCGGCAGAGGGTCTCGACTGGACCACGTCCACGCCTGGGAGGCCACTTTGCTAGATTCCTGGTTACAGCGAGCACTTTGCTGGGGGAAGAGGCAGGGCTGGGATCACCCAGCTGCCTCCCGCCTCCCCCTCCTCACTTCTCCAGGGACAGAGCTGCTGGCAGGGAGAGGAGAGGTCCTCTGCTCAGAAACGGAGTTGACTGGGGATGAAGGCTGTTCACATGGGATGGGAGCAGCTCGTGAAGACAGAGGCCATGAGGGCTCCTCCCCCCACCCCTGCGTCCCAGCTCTTCTGATTCTTGCAGCCGAGCTCTCCTCTCTCCATCCTGGTTCTTGGGCCACGAGATGGTATAAGGGGACGTCCCTTCCAATCTCCTCTCCAGTCCCCTTTTGGCTTCAGTCAGGACCACCGGGTAAACGCCCTGGAAGAAAAACCACCTGATACTGATAAAGACGCTCGTTTATTTCTCTCACTATTAAGCAAACTAAATGCCGTGGCTCCAGCCCTGGACCCTGAGTCCTCAGAGGACAGACTTTCCCTCAGAGGAGCCTCCCTTCAGCTCTGATGATGTGGACCAAGCCCAGGACAGAGGCATCTCCCGGATATGGCAGATGTGGTCTTCGGGAAGAACAGGCATCTTAAACAAGGAGACAGAGGCCACAGCCCACTTTCAGAGACATACTCAAAAGCAGTCATGGGTTGTAATCCAGGGCTGTCACCTGAGTCACAGGTAGCTAACAAGGGAGCTGGGACTCAGATTGCGACGTGATTCTTTCTGAGGAGTGTTTTCACCTGTGCCCACATAGGCTCAGGCAGAAAACAAAAGCCACTATCTGACGTTCAGTCCACTTCAGCTCTCCAGGGATGGGGGAACGTGGACAACGCCAGTTCCCTTCTGGAAACGCTTATATTTTGCATATTATTTGGAGACTTGACTTGATAAAGACCTGGAAAACTTTCCAGTGATGCTTTTACAATCCATTATTATTGCTGTTATTACAGTTATTCAAGAGTCAGAGCACAGCCTGCTTCTGAGCTAAGCACCTTCCCTAGCTTAGTATTCTGCTGCAGTTGTACATTGCTTCCATTTTTATTTTCTGCAATTGATAATAGTCGCATTTGATTTTGAAACTGATTATCAGACTGGTCACTCTGAGCCCAATGACAAGGTAAATTATCTAGTGTGTGCCCACATGCTAGGTTTACAATCAGGCTCTCACATGAGCAATTATCTGGTTAAACTACTTTTCATGTGAGCATAACATGAAAAAGCAATCTGTGCTAGAAACGGGCATATAGAAAGGGAGGGGGAAGAGAATAAAGGAAATAAAACAAAAAACAAAAATGGAAGTACTATAACTAAGCTACAGAAATTGCTTAAATTAGAAGCAGACTGTGCTCCAACTGGATGGAAGGAAGGAAGGAAGGAAAGGGGAAGAAAGGAAGGAAGGGAGGGAAGGAGGAAGGAAGGAAGGAAGAAAGAAAGAAAGGATGGGAAAGATCAGTGCCAGCTCTGTTTCATTCTAGGCTCTCTTTAAAAGAAACCAGAACTCTAAAACTTTCAAGTTAATGAGATATATGAGGTGGAAAAGAGCTTATACAAGCTACTCAAAAGCACCCCAAACTCCTTGCTGTTGAGGATGGTCTAGGACTGGGGTATAGGGTCTACAAAATGAGCTACAAGATAAAGAAGGACTCCAAAAACAATGGGAACAGTTAAAATGACACAGGAGCTAGCTTGAAGGGACTCCCATTGGATGATCTGGGACAATTTGAACATCAAAAGAACAAAGGGTACTTAACAAATTATAACAGAAATAATAGATTATAATCCACTGAGTAAAATAAAGTCAGTGAGTCTGTATGGAATTTAATAGATTAATGAATAAGTTAATGCATGAATGAGTGGGAAAAATCTCTCCCACAGTATAATTCTAACCAGTAATGCAGAATAAAAGAAAAACATGCACCCCAATGTTCACAGCAGCACTATTTACAATAGCCAAGGTATGGAAGCAACCCAAGTGTCCATCAACAGACAGATTGATAAAGATGTGATATGTGTGTGTGTGTGTATAAAATGGAATATTACTCAGCCATAAGAAGGAATGAAATTCTGCCATTTTCAGCAATGCGGATGGACCTAGAGAATACTTTGCTTAGTGAAACGTCGGACAAAGACAATACTACATAATATCACTTATTTGTGGAATCTAAAAAAAAAATACAACAAACAAATGTGTATGCAAAACAGACTCACAGAAATAGAAAACAAACTAGTGGTTACCAGTGGGCAGAGGGAAGTGGGAGGTGCAAGATAGGGATAGGGGATTAAGAGGTACAAACTACTATGTATAAAATAAATAAGCAACAAGGATATATTGTACAGGACAGGGAAATATAGCCATTATTTTGTAATAACTTTTAATGGAGTATAATCTGTAAGAATACTGAATCACTATACTGTATACCTGAATCTAATATAATATTGTAAATCAACTATACTTCAATAAAAAAGTTAAAAATAAATATAACCAGGAAAAAGTCAAAACGAAAAAGAAATTGGAATATCAGCATTTTGCAATGACCCTAGCAATAATTGATGCAGGCGATGATCATCAGTGGGTACTAAACTAGCAGATGAATGTTTGATGAAGAACAGGCTATGTACGTAGTTTTAAAGCATCTTCCTACAAATCACTTACGAATTACAAAGAAAAGAGAATAGTAACCTGGCATAATAGAAACCTGCCAGACGACACCTTAACCAAGTAACCAAATAGTGAAAGTTAACCAGGAGTGAGCCAAACCTGTATCTCACATACCTTCATGCTGAGATGCCCTGAGCAGGGTACAGGACCACTTCTGTGTATTCCTGCACCAAATGCATCACCTGAATATAAAATGAGAACACATCCAGATGTCTGAATTAGGCACCATTCTACAAGTTAACTGGCCTGCATCTTAAAAATCATGAAGGATTGGAAGAAAGAAAGCTGGAGGAAAGGTTCCAGACTATAGCAGACTGAAGGCACTTGACAACTAAATGTGATGAATGCTTTTGGATTGGCTCCTGAGAACCAGGAGGATAGAAAGTCGTTAAGGATATTATTGAAAAAACTGATTAAATTTGCATGTAAATTATAAATTAGATAGCACTATGTTAATGCTAAAATTTTGATTTTGAAAGTTGTACTGTGGTTAAGTAAAGAACATTCTCATTAAAAAAAAAGAACATTCTCTATTTTAGGAAATAAACACTGAAGTATTTTAGGGGTAAATGGGCACAGTAGCTCACATTTATTCTCAAATATTAATAAAAAAATATAAGGAAGTAAATACGTGAGCACAAATAGTAAAGAAAATTAGGCAAAATGTTAAAAACTGGTGAATCTGGGTAAATGCATATGGGAGATTTTGTAATTTTTTCTCTAAATTCAAAATTATATAAAAATATACTTGGAAATATTGGAATACTACGACGATTCAGCTGAATGTGGAGTTCTTTAGTCTTCAGCCACCATAAAGGGCTGTTTTCATCACTGAAGTTTTGTGGGAAATGGAGTATTTCTCAAAGTGTTGCAAAGAAGTGAGTTTCTTAGGCCTCATAGATGCATGTGGACATTTACAAAACTCCGCTCACTTTTTACCGCCTTAGACCCCGGACGGCTCTCTTCTCTCCTCAGGATGGTTGCAGAGTAGCAACTCCAGACGTTGAAAGTCTACCCCCGGCGAGGTCACCCTCTGAGGCCCCCTCAGTTGCTTCGTTATCTGTTACTATTGGCTGGATCTGCAAAGGGCTCAGAGCAAACCCGGGAGGCGCTGCTGCCAGCCAGGCAGGGTGCACCTGCCCGCCCAGCCCTGTGACCTGACGGGCAGTGAGCTTTCATGATCTTAGACCGAGACAGTCATTCCGCTCATGACCGGGGTCAGGACAGCATGTGACCTGGCTGGGAGGCCTCAGGGCTGGGCTGTAGACTGAGTAGCTGCAAACAAGCAGGTGACAGGTATACGGGCACAGGTCAGGGTGGGCTTCCGGTATCTCCTTTGACCCCCCCCCCACCCAATGACATACAAATAATCTGTAACCAGAGATTAACTGGGACCCTCCATAATTCAGCCTTTGAAGAAAATCAAGTCAAAGGCACAGGGACTGACAGAAAAAATGGAACTGAAAGCAATTTCAAGTTTTGTTCAGTTCCAAGAAATCATGAAAGAAAAGAGAGTATCTTTTTTTTTTAATGAATTTATTTATTTATTTATTTATTTATTTATTTATTTATTTTTTGGCTGTGTTGGGTCTTCGTTTCTGTGCGAGGGCTTTCTCTAGTTGCGGCGAGCGGGGGCCACTCTTCATCGCGGTGCGCGGGCCTCTCACTGTTGCGGCCTCTCATTGTGGAGCACAGGCCCCAGACTCGCAGGCTCAGTAGCTGTGGCTCACGGGCCTAGTTGCTCCGCGGCGTGTGGGATCTTCCCGGACCAGGGCTCGAACCCGTGTCCCCTGCATCGGCGGGCAGACTCTCAACCACTGCGCCACCAGGGAAGCCCGAGAGTATCTTTTTTAATGTGCCACAGAGCGCCTTAATATTCCTCACCCCGAGCCGCCTCTCTCTCTAACACTCCCTCTCTAGTCTTTGAGGCTCTTGGCTTCACCTCCTTGTTCACTCATCCCGCAAGTATTTATTTAGCTCCTACTTCATGTCAAGTATGATTTTTTGCCCTGGAGATACAGTGGTGAAAGAAATAGAAGCAATTTTCTGTCCTTGTGGATTTTATATCTTGTGAAAAGACAGGTGTTACGTAGAAGGTGGCAGGGAGCAGGCAGACCATGCATTACTGAGAAGGAAATGAGGAACTGTTTTCAGTGTTGAGGTGATATGGCTCACACCTGTAAAAGATCACGCTGGTCTTGAGTTAAGAATAGACTTGCACCAGAGTGATCTTAAACATGTGAGCTAGATCACCTCAACTCTAGACTTGGAGAGAATTCCCTGGCAGTCCAGTGGTTAGGACTTGGCGCTTTCACTGCCAGGGGCTTGGGTTCAATCCCTGGTTGGGGAACTAAGATCAACAAGCCTCGCGTCATGGCAAAAAAAAAAAAAAAAAGAATAGGAAGCAAAGCAAGAAGAGAGCTGGGAGACCATGTTTTGGTCCAGGACAGTAGCAGTGGAGGTAACGAGTGTGGAGTCTGGATAAATCTTGAAGGTAGAGCTGGCAGGAATTGCTATGGATAGGGAATGAGATGTGAAAAAAGAAAGTCATCAGAACCCCAAGAGTTTGGTCAGAGCAAGTGGAAGGATCCTGTTTCCACTGAATGAGGTTGGGGAGGTGAGGGTAGGAGCTGAGGCGCTGGTGGGCAGGAGTCCCGCTGGGGTGCCTTTGACTCATGCAAGTCCAGTGAGCAGTTCACGCTGGAGCTGCCGTTGTGTGCACAGCCGGTGTGAGCCTGTCCCGCGAGTTCTATGAACTGCAGGGTGTGAAGCACGTGGAAATTCTTCAACATCCGCCAGGATCAGGAATTATTATTCTTTTTATCTGATGAAAGCAGAGGGGAGCTTGTGTAGACAGCAGGGTGTATCATGGTCTCTTCCCAAGCATGGGTCCAAATTCCCAAAAACATCACAACTTGGTCTAAAATGCTCATACTGTTTTTTATAAAAATAGGTATTTTAGAAAGGGGTAATGTATTTAGTTTTATGCTGATGAGGAAAGAATCCAATATGTGTCTGAAGCTCAGAGGTCAGAGCAATAAACTGGATAATAATATTCACACTGCAGGGGAAAGAGTCACAAATACTTCTTATCTGAGGTGAGGCAACTGGGAAATACCCTGAAGTTTATTTAGTATTGGTGTACTCTTTGCCCTTAGTCGTTAGTGAAATCGCCTTACCCTTTAAGAGAACAAGGGATCAGTGAGCTGTTGTCAATATTTGGTTTGAGCCTCAGTTAAGGTTTCCTGTTTCTTCTTCAGCTACGTTTCTATCCCATTGTGAAAAGAGCCATGAACCGTGAGTCAGAAAATCCAGGTTTATGTCCTGGCTCTGCAGGACCTCTGAGCTTCACTTTCTTGAGTAGGATAAAATCTAATGTGCCTATCCCCGAGTGGTTTTGAAAGAATTAAACAAGGATGCACATAGAATGAAAATGGTTCTGTTATTTTTTTCTCCTTCTTCCTTGGTCCTCCCTCTCCTGCTCAAGTTTCAAAATCCTCAGGTCTAAAATGATGCTCTAGGCAAATAAAAGAGAGAGTGATACATTGATCGATTTAAGCGATTCTTTTAATGTTCCATTTTCTGAAAAATCTCCATTCCACTTAAAGGGTAATTCCAAGAAAAAAAGATGGCAAAACAGATCCAAAATAAGGCAAATGAAAGAGCTATAAAAAATTTTATACCCATCCAGTTTAGCTCTGGGCAGACAGAGTAAATGGGCTTCTTTTCTGTGTGGTGACTGGGAGCAGACTCGGCACTGTCATTGGGCTTTAAATGAGGGTTACAGATGCATTTGGTGTGTTTTTCAGTTTAGCCAGGAGATCTAGAGGATGAAACAGGCATATATATTCTGTAATTGCAGATAAGCTGCCAGTGGGAATTGTAAATCCCAGGATCTGTCCGGGTCTGGCATGGAGGAAGGAAGACATATGTCACAGCATCTTTCCTCGGGGGCTGCTGGCTGAGGCAGGCACAGTGAAGTCACCCAAAGGGCAGGCGGATGACAGTTCTCTCTTCCTCAAGCCTTGAATAGTTAAGGAGTTCCTTAGTGTCCTGTAACTTGCTTGCCCTTGGATCTCCTAGACACTTGCCCTTCTCCTGAGATGCTGGTGATGGGATAATATACTGTGTAGAAGAGCAGGAAGTGATGCTGAACTAGTCAGCAGGAGAGGAAAATGCACCTTTTCTCCTCCCTAGCTAGGACGCACTACACCTGGGGACCTTGAGCTATCAAAAAAAAAAAAAAAAAAAAAAGGCAAATACCCCTCATCTCAGGTCTGCTCTTGGGACATCTTTTATTCTAAAAAAAAATCCAATCTCCTTTTTTCCACTAAGAAAATAAGATACTATTTGACAGTTAAATGACAGCTCTTTTGGCCCACGTTGAGAAAATTGTTTGAAGATTTTCTGATTTAGGAAAAAACAAGACTGATTCTGTTGTATTCTTTTTTGTATTTTTAATTATTTTCTCTTGATTTTACTTTTTCTCTTGATTTTGAACTCATTTCTTATCTGTTACATACTCAGCATCATAGTAACTGATTTTTAAGATCAAGATTCATTTTTGTATATTTACATTCCACTTGCTTTTCTAAGGGATATGAAACACTTTGTTTGTTTTAGGAATATTTCCCCTTTTTTGGCCAGGAGTCCATGAGCTAGAATGTCGAAAGGTCTGATACTTATTCAAATTTTTTAAAAAGTACAAAGTATAATTGTAAAAAAATACTGGAATGAAACCATACTCCTAGGATTAAGGTAAGGAATAAATAGCTTTGTCACCAAGCTGCCTGTCACCATATCAAAACTAGGGTAGTAAAAGTTCATAAATGCGTTATTTGAATATTACCTGCAAGCTTGGCAATATATTTCCTAAGAACCAGCATGAAGGTGGATGTGCAGGACAATTTCCCCCACCCAGTGTCTGTAGATCTATAACAACATCTTAAGAAAAAAAATAATATCCTTCACTACTGCCCTTGAGTGACAAAGCTGATGAAAAACAAAGTCATAGATAACGCTGGCTGACAATATAAGCATCCTCTCCCCTTCTTGCAGGTTATTAACAGGTGTCATTCACAGGTGGGGATCTAATCAAATATCAGTGTATTTTCCTAAGAAATGATAGACCCAATATCACCTATGAAAGATCAGCTCTTCCCTCTCCCCCCAAAACAAGCATGAAAACAAAAGCAAAAACCCTTTCCTGGCACTAACTGGGTTTTACGGGAGCCCTGTCAGCATAGGAAAGGAAAGTCACCTAAGTTCATTGTTTGCCCAGGCAGGCAGTGCCCCCTGAGTTTAAGGGGAGCTCCAGATGGGCAGAGATGATGAAAGAACCACCCGAGTAAAGCCCTTCCCTCCTGGGTGTTAAATGGTGCATCTGCTGTGTCTTGGGGCTGCTGAAACAGAGAGGGCTAATGAGAGGGCTGGCATCCGAGAAAGCCCTGCCCCAACTAACACAGGGACACACGCCAAGTGACCTCTGGGAGGGTGCGGACTGGGGAGTACGATCTTGGAAAGCCTTGCTGCCCAGCCACGAGAAAAGAAAGGGAACGAGACTTATTCAGGGACGGTGAGCTTTCATCTAAATCACAGTGAAGGGACGCATTGGAGCTAGAATAGACAGAGAAACCGCCACTGTGCCAGTGGGTAAGTGATTTGTTTTTCACTATTATATTGTAAATGGCACAACAGTATTCTGCCGAGGTTAGAGCATATTTGTGTGTTTTTTTTCTCACTCACATAGACTTCAGTATATTACCCCAAACAATGTTTAGCATTCTCTTTTCTACGGAGAGCAGACTGACTTAGGGAGGAAAATAATATCCCTAACCTTTGACCCAGAAACCAAGTCACATTGGTGGGCCCATGATGTAGCTCCTATTTTGGGGTTGTCCTAAACAGTTTCTGCACTACTGCATTATCTCAGTTTTTCCTGACAATAAACATGTGGGTAGGTATTATTATTATGATTCCCACCTCACAGATGAGAAAACTGAGGGCTTGAGAGGGTACATAACTGCCTAACAGCATGAAGCTGATGAGTGGCAGCATTCGAGAGTCTGTCCTAGCAGGACCGGAGAGTGCAAGGTCTATACCACTGCACCAGATTTCCCCCAGTTGGTTTCAGCGTTCCACCCTGCCTCTGCCCCTCTTCCTTAGCCTTACTGGCAATTCCCCAGTTCATAAAGGGAAATGCTGTAACACAGCTTGTTTCCCACCTAAGTCAGAGCTGGGAGGGGGGCATCAGGGAGGGAAAAAGAATCCTATAGATTATCAGAGCCGGAAGCCACTACATTTGAAGTCAAAGATCGCCATCACATCCAATAGACCAAGAAGAATCTGAGCCCAAGGATGGAGAAGACATAGGTTATCCCAGGCCATGTGAAGAACTTGCAGCTGAGCTGGAGTAGAAGCCAGACGTCCTGACTTCAAGTCAAGGCCCTTCTCAAAACATTGCGCTTCTTCCTAATACGGCAACCCAGTTTCTGGTCTCAGGATTAATGTAGGGTCACCACAAGGGCCTGTCACCTCTGCTGCATCCTCAGGGCCTGAGTGACCTGACAGTGCACAGGACTCATGCTGTGACAATGCCAGGCAGAGGCAAAGCATGGCGAGTGGGGGCCACGTCTTTTCAGTGCCTGGTGAATAGAAGGTTTCCTTGGCATCCCATAAGCTTAGTCACATAATCCTCACTGTTGAGGACACCCATTATCCTAAGTTTCCTGCTCTGTGGAGGATATTTATGCCAGAACCCAACATGCAAAATTTGCCTTTTTTATCCCATCCTTGCCTGTTGGCTTTATGTTGTCTTAATGGACCAGAACAGGGTTTTCCAACTTTAGCACCATTGGCTTTTGGACGGAATAATTCTTTTCAGATGTGGGCTGCCCTGTGCCTTGTAGAGTGTTATGACCTCCCTGGCCTCTGCTCATTAGTAGCAAGCCCTGCCCGGTCTTCATGGTTCTGAGTTGTCTCCAGACATTTCCAAATGTTCCACAGAGAGCAGATTGCTCTTGGTTGAGGACCACCGGGCTAGAGGCTTCCTGAGGTTAAGCACCACGCATCCCCTTTGTTCTCTGTTCCTGTCTTGCTTCCTTCAGTTTTGAAGTAGAAGGGCTGGGTGACATAAACTCTGACTTGCCTTCCCACTCTCCCTTGGGAGAGTCCCTGTGATGACACATCTCCCTTTCTTGGTCTGATCTTCTAGTGCTCCCCGGTGCTTCCTGCCAGGACAAACTCAGAGGAGAGTCCTAGGCGATTCCAAGGAGGTCCATTTACTGGGTGTACAAACACAAAGCCCTCTTTTGCAGCTAAGAGGGTAGGAGATAAGGAGTTGACCAGAGCACAAGAAGGGAAATTTTGTGAGCTAAAGGAACCAGTTAATGCAGACAAAAGACAGGAAGAACGATCCGAAATTCAGAGGAAGGAACAGATGAGTCACAGGCTTGTGAAACAGTCAGCTTGGGTGTGAGTCTTCACGAGGCCTCAAGGGTTGTGAAGGGTCTACAGCAGCACAACCACAAGACTTCCTACATGCAGACACACGTGCAGGAAAGACTCGGTAGAAGCTTTTCCCCACCTGGTGGTTAACAGGATGTGTTTCATTGTGTATTTAACACACATTTTCATTCACTATAGCTTGCAAAGTGCTGGCTTTGATAACATGGGAGATATGAAGATTAATGCAATACCGTCTGTCTCATAGGGTCTTAAAATCTAGTAAAGGTGATACATTTGTATTCAATCCATAGAAGAGTGTAAGTGGAGGCCTGAGGAGGGGCTGGCAGGTGCTTAGTGTAAATTCATTATGGGGAGCCAGTCATACATGTAAAGCCACAACACCAGTGTTTCAATTTTGCCCCGCTGGAAGGCTCTAGTGCAGAATATTCTGACCCAGGCTTGGGACAGGAGACTGCGGGGGTCTTTCCTCCTTGAGGTGTGATAGATCTTTGACTGCAATTTTAGTAGGAAGGATTGAATTTTCCTTATGGATGCTTTGACCAGAAGTCTGACAATAGCCCATCAAGTAAATGTGCAGCCAAGTGTCTGTGTACTGTTAATCTTACAACTTAGTGATATATGACCACCTAGAAGAATTAACAACCTTCTCAGGACTAAGTCTGGAAAGAGAGGTGCATATTAATTCACAGCAAATCTGCCTCTTGGCCCAACCTGAAAATATACCTCGACACTGATCAACAAATGTTTACCAGCATTTTCTCTGAAATTCAAAGGCAAAAAAAAAAAAAAAGAAAGTATTTTTCAGGGCTTATTTCTCTGTTAATATATTTCTGTCTTGATCTGAAGTGAACCCTCTCCTGCCATAAACAAGAATAATTTGGCTGCTGTGCTTTTGTGCGTCCTGCACCTCTTCCTTGAACAATCTTGATGAGCATGTGGGATTGTCTGCTGCATACCAATAGCCACTCCAAGCCTGAAAAGGAGGTAGTCAAGCCAGCCCACACCATCTGTGGTCTCAGCTAGATTTGTGGCATGTCTCCCTGAGCTGAAGCAAGCCTCCCTCTGTCTCGAGTACATTGAGAATCAGAAATAAAAAATAAATTAAGACAAGTAGGCAAACATTAAAATGAGTTGTTACAGAACATTTGTGTAGATTCCAGTCTTCAATGTCAAGAGAGCATCGTTGTACTATAATGGCATCTTTTCCTGAAAGCACTCCCTTGCGGTTAGTCATAAATAAGCAGCCAGTGAAAGAAATGATAACATGAAAATGGAAACTGAGTCACTGGGAATCTTTATTATCATTTACACAAAGCATCTGTGACTTTGAAGAGCGAAGGGTGAGCAATGACAGTGAAGAAAAGGAGTTCCCGCCACTGTGTTGCTGTCTTGTCTACAGCAACAGAAAGCCTAGCTCCGGTCGGCTGACAGGTTGTCTGGGTAAATAGGTTAGGGCCAGAAATGTTCATTTGTGATGAGAAGTTTCTTACAGCCTGAATCAGGAGTTCCAGAAACACTGACAAGGACAGCAGTGGTTGTATAATTCGATGAGGGCATTTTGTCTGTTTGAAGAGCCTTATCTCAGCTTTTGTCCAGGCAATTTTGAAGGGCTCCCTCCCTCCCCTTTATGAGAGCAACAGCTCTAAATGCAGATAGATACCCTCTAATAAAAATGCAAGCAGAAGTCTTCAATCCTTGTAAGTTCTGGTTAATAATTTGCTTGTATGTACCTTGGCATTTCTATCCAAATTTAGAGCTATTTGTGTACCACCGACATTCCAAAAGTGGTCACAGTTCTACCATGGGGTAGGTGTCCATCACAACCCACCTCTCCAGTGGAGAAAAGAGGGATGCCCGAGGCTACAGGGAGTTCTAAGTCTTGATCCAAGCATGACTCACCTGGAGACACTTGGCCTGCTTCCGCCGCATTTGTAAACGGGATGCCTAAGACTGGAACATATCACAAGGATTTTATTACCTACTAGTTAAAGGTAACTGTTCTTGGGAGAGTTTTCTCTTCAGGGCAATGGATAAAGAGCCCGTGTCTTCCTCTAGTGCAGAGGGTGGTCTGTGGGCTCTTGCCTGTTGAGTGAGCTCAGGCCAAGGGAGGTCTGGAGGCAAGAGTGGGGAACAGAGGCTGATCTGCAAAGCATTGAGTGCTTCTGAAGTAGTGTCATGCATTTGTATTTATGTTTATGGAGGGCATATTTACTTTTTATTTTTGTCTCCTCCTCCCCCATCCCAAGCAGCTGACTTTGACATGTGCTCCATTGTCTGGTCCTGGGTATGTCATTTGTGCTTGCATTTGCTTTGCGGTTTGCTATTTGAAGTATCATTAGTTGCTTCCTCATCCTGGCTTTGCCATCATCCCATTTGCCATCTGGATGGAGCGCATTGCTATAAGCGCTGTAGCCCCATATACACAATTATGTAGTTCCTTACACTGCTGGGGGGTTCGTTATTTCTTTAGAAAACAAGGATGTGATGTGCATAAAAGCTTTCGCTTTGATTTTACCATCCAAAGCATTTGATGAATTCTTTGAGACTATTTCTAGTTGCCATCATCATTTCTTGCGGAAAGTCTGTTATGTATCTCCGTGGCGCTCTACAGGCTGTGACAGAGTTTTCTAAATGGGTGCAATGCTGGCCTTCTAGAAACCTGCAGTCCCAAATGGATGGTCTGAGCACATGCTGGTAATGATACCCAATTGCACAAAACATCTTTTTCTCCAGTGAGTTTTTGTCTGAAGTAAATTGGTAAAATTATTGTTAAATTGGTGTAAGAGAATATAGGCGCTGTTTAGCAATTGGAGCAAATGTTAGAATGGGGAAATAAGGAATTTAAGACATTAAAATAGTTCAGATTGGCCAGACCCATGTGGATCTAGAAAAAATATTATGCTATTTGAAAATAGTGTCATTGAACACGTTGATTTTTCTACAAAACTATCCCTTTTCTATTTATGACCCAATAATTCCAATTGCCCTGGCTAAAAATCTCCAAATCCTCTTTGAGTCTTGCTTCTTTTTCTTCTACTAAATCAAATCTGTCATCAAGTCTCAATATTTCCATTCACAGTATGTCTTAACGTTCATATTCTTTTCATCTCTGTTTTGGTCCTGTTTCTGAATTTGGGCAGCTGTCTTTTAAGAGACCTCCTTACCTTTGGTTTCTGCTTATTTCAATCCATCTGCCCACTGACACTAAGGAATGGCTCTGACATGCAAGTGTCATCAATGATTATATGTATCCCCATCCTTTCTTCACTTCCTGAACCTGCAAATCCCTTTTTTTTTTTTTTACATTCAAGGATATAAATCATATGTACACCTCATGACCTCTTCGATCAAGCCCTCAGCAACTACACTTGGTCTGAATAAAACTTTCTCTGCCTTGATTTGTGTCAGCACCACAGTTACGTAATTAATTGCTTTCTTGATTATTTCAGATATGCATTTCCCCCTCTATTTTAGCTCCAGGTCTTATATTTCATTTTTAGTTACCACCTCACCAAGCATAGAGTTGATTGAACACACATAGTAGGTGGGCCACAAATCTTTGATTGTTTTTCCAGGCATATCTCTAAACCATAAATTCTGAGGATACACAGAAAATTCTTAATGTGCCCAACAACCTACTATATATCTATAGCATATAATTTGTTAAAAATTGTGTTGGCCTATTAATATTTTGCTTTACATGACATCTTGGGTTAGCTGGCATTAATGGCTGAGTTCTGACTGAGAGTGACCTTCATAGGAAATTATGCTTACAGTTCCTGATTTTGATTTGGAACTTTAATATTTTTCTCTATACCTTGGTTGTGAACCGTGATCCATTTAATTAAAATCCACTTTTAGATACAAAAGAAATCAACAATCTGAAGAAACGTGAAATGTCACATTCTTCAACTCTCTCCCTTGAGTGCTCTGAATGTCTGCCTGAAGCATTTGCTGAAGGCATTTATAGGGCCTTTTCACCAGAAATAAAACCTAACACCAGCTGATTCAGACTGGAGATTAGTTCAAATCTTGGACTTGTTTTATTTTCAGTGTCTCTCCATCTTAGCAGCACTATGAGAGCATGTTTTAATTACCATGTGCATCTAGGATGTATACTTTCCAAAGCATAGAGAGACAGAATATCGAACCACCACCAAATGGACAAATGCCCAAGAAATTGGAAAGTATTGCTAAAGAACTTGTTTTATGAAAATGTCCTTCTTTTGCCAGGATCCTCTGTGGTTAGGGTAAGTTTACTGTAAGGCACTAAACATTTGGATGCATTGGAGAACTAGACTCTCTCAGGCAGCCCCAGCCCTCCGTCTAATGAAGGGAGAGGGGAGGAATTTATGATGACTCTTCAGTACCTTGGACAGCTCCTGCTGCCTGCCTGCCTGCCTGCCTGCCATGGAAAAGCTTCATCAACAGATCGCTAATTTCCCTCCTTTGTCCCTGAATAGCATTATGCCTTCTGGCAAGAAACAGTGTGTGGCATCCATCCCGAGGTCTCACCTGTGGACACGTGAAGCTGTCTAACGGCTTCCTGCTTTTTGCCCCACTGGGCTGCAACTGAGCAAGGAGGCAGAGCTGCCCAAGTTGCTAACTGTCTCAGCCTGTAACTCTTGAATGATGAAAAAGATTAAAAGGGAAGGAAAACAGCTATTATATCTCTTTCTTGAAAAAACTTGCACTGCGAAAGGCTCATTAGCATCATTAGTGTTCCATTAACCTCTAGCCAGACAAATAGGCTGGAGGTAATTTCATAGCATGGGGAGAGAGAAAGAAAAAAAAAGGAATTTAAAAATTATCCAGGTGTAGGTGACATTTTCCAGCTACCTCGATTGAACAGTTGGACAGCCCGCAACTTTACTTACTTTAATGCCAGACTGGTGCTGGAGTCTAGCCAGAACTCTGGCTGCTAGGAAGGGCTGTAGGTAATAGCAAGTGGGGAGATTCATTGATTGGGACAAAATGAAATTCATTTTAACACGACACATGAAATCTTTCAAAGGAACACTGTGTGATACAATACAAGCTTTAAAAATGTCTACCACAAAATTATGTTCCATTGTATGAACAAAGGGCATTTTCACCTTATAATTTTTCCCCGTCACATTTTGTTTTATTCTAATCCACCCCTCCCTACCTGGCTCTCCTCCTTTGATCCCCACTTTCACAAAGTTGGCTGCAAATCTGGAAGTTGAATGCAAAGTATTGTTAAGGTGATTCGTCTTTAGGTTTCCTGATAAGAGAGGGCAATTTTTAGATGGAGACATCCTAGATTTTTTTTTCTTGACTCAATCTCAAAATACAAGGTGAATTTTGGTGACTTGGTTTTTCCTTCAATAAAAAGAAGATGCTTTCAGTTTCCTCAAGTACTCTGTGTGATACACAATAGACGTGTAAAGTTTGATCAAGTAGAATAAGTAGTAAAACTATAGTTTCATGATTATCTAATATAAGCCTAAACAAATATCAATACATAAGAAAATGACTATTCATTTTAATTTATGTATTCTCAAAATAGGAATCCCCAGATCACTATCGGAATAAGCAGTGCTGTGGTTTTTAATTAATTCTAGATAGAGCAAGAATTTGCATGATGTCCTTGTTTTTTTTATCCAAGTATGAGAAGTTTATGGCAGTGATTAAAGGCACTTTCATGGGGACAGTCTCCCCGATGGCCACTGATCATTCTCTCTTCTACTCCCCAGAGAGCGGATGCTGGCTCTTTGTTGAGAACTTGACAAATGGCACCTGGGGCTCTACCCCTGCTCCGCAGCCCATGGGTCATACACTTATCTCATTTAGAGAGACTTCAGAGTTTCCACCTGTACAGACACTTAGCCTCAGATAGTCAAAATCAAAATCGGCTTAATCATAGAGCACATACTTCTCTACATAGTGCATATTTGAGTCTTTCTCACTCTCTGAACAATTCTCTTAGCTTTGATGGAGTGGTTTAGCCTTTTTGGTTATAATTCAAGGCCACTGCGTTATTAGTTACAAAGTAAATGCTAGATAAATTTTATCCCCGCCCCCTTGGATCTGGGAAGTACACTTTGAACTTTTCTCTACCTTAGGAGACTTAGGGCAAGGTCAGATGCATAAATAGATGAACTTTTCTGAATTCTCCTTTGACGCTATTAAGCCCTTCCTTTTACCACACAAGTGTTCACTCATTTGCTCCCTCCCTATAAAATGCCTACTCGTTACTAGATATTTTGCAAGACACTAATGATATAAACATCATGAGCCCCCCACTAAGTCCTCCCCATAACCCAATTCTGAGACGATCTCACCCCTTCCCTCTGCCTTCTTTGGTCCCCTGGTCTTTCTTCTGCCCTGTTGCCCCTGGGGAGAAATAGATGTGAAGTTTCAAGTACGATTTACATGAAAAAATCCTCTTAGCCTCAGCAAATTGGGTGAAAAGGGCTGTTTTATGGGAATGCGTGGCTAGGAAACATCTTACTGACTAAAGGAAGAAAAGTATACCACTCATTAGATATTGATTCAGTGAGATGCTGTCTAGCCCCAGTGGAACAGCGGGATGAGCAGGGTGCCAGCTGGAGCCTTGACACAGCATCACATGTAGATCGCCCGTATCTGTGACATTGTTGATTTCCCCTTGGGAATATAATGCATTGTATGAGCTTTGTACTACATACTAGCAACCAGATAAAGAAATATTTGCACAAACCTGGTAGTATTTGAATGCCTAGCATCACTAAGGTAAAATATTCATGTTGCATCCCAATCTTCTCTTTATATTTATGTTTTCATGAAATCTCCTTCCCAGGCTCAAACATCTGCTAGATACTTGCTTCAAGACCCTGCTGTTGCTAACTCATTTCCAGCATCTCAAGAGAACTTTAAGGCAGGTGTTTGAGTGTGTAAGCATATAGTTCATTCCAGACATTGATTCCCTAATATGTTGTCATTTGGTACCATCTTGCTCTCTCTTGTGATTTGAACAAACAAGGAATCATCCTTAGATCTTGTGACTTGAGCATTCATCCAGACCCTTGCATCACAATAAAAAGAGCAGAACATCATTACTAACAGATAAACAACTCCAAAAATGCTTCTGAGAAACTTGCATTTGTAGAAGCATCAACAGTGCTATGTGTCATCTGCTGTAGGTCATGGAGATGGAGGCATCGCAAGGGCCAGCAAATGAGGGTGATTTGCAGACTGGAGAAGTTGTCTTCAGCTTTTTGGGGGGAATTATCACCTGTTGTAGACCTGAAACTAATATCTGAACATTTGCCCCTAGTTTTGTGGATTTGTATTCTGGAGTTTTCAGCCTCCTAAACCTTGTGTTGGCACATTTGGCCTATAAGCGAACTGACTTCAGCCAATTGCATTTACTGTTGCCTGGGTGCCTGGTGTTCAGTGTTCTCCTGTGACTGGCCTCCTTGATGGAAACAAGTACCACTTCTCCATTTAAAGAAACTTTGATCTGAAAGCCTCAAAGGCAAAATAATTAACAACAATTCTCACATCACCAAGTCCATGAAGGTAATTACAGCAGCACCTGTATTTTTTCCAAAACAGTTTATCCCAGATCCAGATAAGTAGAATGATGTCATTCTAAAAGAAATGAATCTAATATGTAGACACAGTAGGGCTCCTGACTTTTATCACTCAGATCACACCAGCAGAAATGAAGACCATCTGGCAACCACCAGACTTATTCCTCCGCCCATATTCTTTTTTTTTTTTTAATTAATTAATTAATTTTTGGCTGCGTTGGGTCTTTGTGGCTACGCGCGGGCTTTCTCTAGTTGCGGCGAGCGGGGGCTACTCTTCATTGTGGTGCGCGGGCTTCTCATTGCAGCGGCTTCTCTTGTTGCGGAGCACGGGCTCTAGGCACGCGGGCTTCAGTAGTTGTGCCTCACGGGCTCTAGAGGGCAGGCTCAGTAGTTGTGGTGCACCGGCTTAGTTGCTCCGCGGCATGTGGAATCTTCCCAGACCAGGGCTCGAACCCGTGTCCCCTGCATTGGCAGGCAGATTCTTAACCACTGCGCCACCAGCGAAGCCCTCCACCCATATTCTTGACTTTGACTTAATTTTATATTTCCTGTAAGAGAAAAATTAAGATTTGTCTATCCTGTTTTTTGAAGTGAATTGAATTTACTGAAGCTAATGCTGAGATGGCATTTGCCTTGAGTCTTTCTTCTACACCACACTCAAGAATTCTAATGGCTGTTGTTAAGAAAGTTAAGTGCAGATTCCTAACTTTGGCCTAAAAGACCCTACTCGACATCAGTTTACCACTTTCTCTGGAAATAACCCCTCTGCTCCAGTAAATCTGTATGTTTTAAAACTATATTAAATGCATGCATATTACTCACTGGCTTTTGAGATATATAGATAGATAGAATTGGATTTGAATTCAGGCCCCATGATTTTCTGAGAATAATAATAATCGCATAGATCACTGTGAGGATTAAATAAGATCCTAATCATAAATTATCTAAGACTCTACTGGATACATAACAGGTAATAAATGAGTCATTAGTTACTATGCATGCATCAAAGAATTTTGGTTGCAAGTTATGGAATCCAATTCAAACTAGCTTAGAAAAATAGTGGGATTTATTAGAAGGATATCTCTTATAACCAAATTATAAGATGGGAAAGTATGCATCTAGATCTCAGAGATAACTGGCATTAGGAACTTAAGTGCTGTTACCAGAACGCACAGAACTCTCTCTCTTTCCTTCTCCCTCTCCCTGATTTTTGCTTGCTCTCTTGCTCTCTCACCTTCTCTTTCCTTTATTACTTCCTGTGTGTTGGATTTCTTTTTAATCTTGTGTTGTAGACTAACCTCCTCCATGTGGAAAGAACACAACAGTTGATGGCTCTTGAGCTTTATTTTGTAATTGACTTACATTCTCTGTGAATCTCAGTGATAAAGTTTCAGGGAAGGTTTCCATTTTGTCCACTTGTATTAGATACCCACCCCTGTACCAATTAACCGTGGCCAGGTGGCAGAGTCATGGAGTATACACATGGGCAGTAAGACACAACTATGTATTGAGAGTCCATCCCACAGAGAAAAGGATTGTCGTTGGATGGGACATGCCAAGGATTATCCATTATAATGATTTTAGAACCTGAGCATGTAAAAATAGCAAAGTTAAATCCCTGCCCTCAAATTACTTAAAGTTATGTGTTGAGGGTTGTGTTTGAGAAAGGTAAAAAGTTGAAAGTGTAGACAAAGGAACTCCTCACTCTGTGGGGTCGGAGAAGGCTGGGGGTCATGACTCATGTGGGACGTGAGCGGAAAGATACGGTGCGTGTATGCACGTGCGCGTGCGAGCGCACACAGCTATGCAGGAGGGAGGTATCGGGGATGGCGATATTCCAGGCAGAAAGAGCTTCATTTGCAAAAGTACAGGAACATGGGAAAGCCTGCGAAACTCCTGGGCGGTTTATATGGCTATTTATAAGATCTCTTAGGCCCTACGGACGTGGAAGAATCTCAGCCTGAAAAGCACAGGAGGGTGCACACCTTGAAATGCCTTTTATGAGACATGATGGGGCTAGATGCTGGATGATAGATGCTGGGATCCATTCAGGGATCTCAATTGGGAGAACGACACAATCAGATGTACTTTTTAGAAAGATCATTTTGAAAGCGTGGAGAACAGGTCAGAAAGGAGCAGGCGGAGAGACCTAGCGTCATCTTATTAACTCAGGTGGAATAAAATGAGAATCTGAACTATGAAAAGTGATTCCAGAGGCGGTAATGAAGCAGAAATGATAAGGCTTGTTGATAAGACTTCAGGGGGAAGACAGAAGCTAAGCGTGGCTCAGGCGTGGGCTGCATGGAATAGGAAATGGGAAGAAGAGGCAGATTTAGGAGAGAAGGCTGTGGAGCTCATATTTGGATGTGTTGACTTTGGGGTGTTTGTGGAACATGGCTTCAACCCACCCACACCTCCCTTTGCTCCCCTACTGTAGATGACGCTTCTTCCATTAGTTCTTTAGACTTGCCGTGAAGCCGTGCACAGACACTGCTTCCTCTGACTGCAGGGCTCTTTCCCCTATTTCTCACCAAGTCAAGGGCAACTCATCCATCCCTGAATTGCAATTTGATAATTTGCAATTTCCTCCAGAAATTCTTTCTTGTTTCTCCTTATCCTATGGTGTTCTGCCCACAGGTACCTCTTCCTTACAAGAGTATCACAGTTACGATTTTTAGATTTTGTTAAAGAGAAAAACTCACCAGATGCTTGTTAAAAACAGCAAGGAAGACTTGATTCAAGATGATTGCAACAGGGGTCAAGACCATCAGAACAGGAGAGAGACTGAACTCAGCTCTGAACACAGGCAGGGCCAGGTGGGGATTTGGAGCCAATGGGCAGGTCAGGGAGTGGATGGAAATGACTAAGAGGAACTTGGTTAGGTATCAAGGGTGGAGGAAGAGGAGCTTGATTAGATGTCAGAGTGGGGGATTCTTGACAAACTGGCTCAACAGGACCCTTTGCTAAAACTGGACATAGCAGGTCAAGGGCAGGGGCCAAAAATGAGGGCTGTTTGAGAAGAGGCTCAGAGGAGCCTAAGGAGGGGTTCTTGCCACTTTATATGGGTGATTTTTGATGATTATTACCTCCCCTACTAGAAAGTAAACTCCATAAGCGTAGAGATTCTGTCAGCAGTACGGGCTCAATAAACATGTTTTTTAAAACCGTGGAACATGATATCAGATTTGGGGCCTTAATCAAAACTTTCTATCACAATATCCTTCTTCAGTCCCCTTCCCCTGTGTCTCTGTCCAACCATAAGCCACTGGGCTTTTTTTAGGGGTTGCTTGAAGCCCCCTCCTCCACAAAGCCTTCTCTGATAGCTTTTGTTGAAACTGTATTCCGTTTTTCCTGAGCTTCAGTAAGTGGTTATTTTTACCTCATTGATCAGGCATTAAATCCTATTCTTCCTTATTTCTGAAGTAATTCAAATAGGTGATTCCTAAACAACTGGGTTATGTATCCTTAGAGAAAAGACGCTTGTGAGAAGCCTTGTGTTTTGCATTTAGGGCCGAGAATGTTGCTGTCACCTGCTAGTGATCAGTCAGTATCTTCAAACAAGTGCGTGAATTCATTAATTAATACAATTGATGCTTAGCCCTAAAGAAGTTTATAAATGATAAAGAGCATAGGATAAATCCTCTTTATTTACAGAAATAACATAGCTTATCTCTCTAGGTAAGTAAAATTCCCTTCAAAGAAATTACCTTGGGAGACAGGACCACTGTCGTTAGAACATATCCACTGCTCAGGACGTACTGAGAATCCTTCTTTAGATTGGAACGCCTGCCTGCCTGACATATTCCCAGATGCTGTCTCTGTATCTGTACTTGTCTCATAGCAGCAATGATCTCAACAGGCAATTGGTCCTACTCCCTTACTATTATCATAAAAAAATGGCTCAAGATCACCTGTTCATTTTTCTTTGGCACTTGTCCTTCAAAATTTAATTGGCTTAGATCCAACAGTTCTATACAGTGGGTCACATCATTCCATTACATCATGATACATTTGGCAATCAGTGTGTATCAGCAGGTTCACCCAGAAAACACATTACTTGATATTAGCTTTCTTATGGGAACTTTTAGAGATTATTTTTAGTGTTGTGATGGATGATTGATACCACTTTCTTTAAAATGTTTCTAGTATAAAATGACAGTAGTTCTGCTATACATATTCAAACATGGGGACCTGATCTTCTATCATCTCTGTTTTATAAGAGTTGGCAATTGTACCCTTCCCTCAAATGATGGTCAAAGCATCTGGATCATTCCGGGGAGGTACATAGACTACCTGCATTCCAGGTGTTTGCCACAAACATATTCTGTCATTTTCTGTTGTTCCACTCTCATTAAAGACCAATTGTTTATCCCGGTTATGTAATTAACCCATTACTTGAATTAAACTAAGGCAACTGCACATTTTAGCTTGTTATCCAATTATCTGTATAGTAACCCCCTTTGGTATTATTACCTAGTTCGTCGTAAGCCATCAGCAGGAGAAACAGAAGATAACAGTTGTTGTTTCTCATTGAAGGGTATCGTCGGGGGAGTGTGCACCGTTACTCCCATCCACTCTGGGCACAGTTTTCAGGGAAGTTTCACGTACTCTCCCACCTCAGGGACACAGCATTCTATTCGTGGGTACCTGTAACCTGCCCATTGTGTGGAAGAGGAAATTATGGCTTGTAGAAGTTATGTCATTAGCCAAAGTAACCAAGTAAGAGGCAAAGGTGGGTCTCCAGCCCAGGTCTGTGCTCCTGAGAATTGATGGAAAACTATGGAGTTTTCTGATGGGCTTCAGTATTGAGAAAAGCTGTGGTTCTCCTGGGAAATGGACTCACTTTTACCTTATCAGCTGCTTGCCTGTAGGAAGTGAGAGCTCTCTTCTCTTAGGCTGACAGCACAGAGTCCAATTCTCTTCCCACTGTTCACGTTCACGTAAGACTTTACAACACGTATCTTTGCACTTTCTCTGTAGTTGTATTTTATTTCTCACTTTTATCTTCACATACATTTTCTCATATGTTTATTTTGTTATGCTGGATCGTAGATACTTTTGCAAGCTGTCACAAACCCAATTTGATAATTTTGGTTTACACATTTTACTGACCTATGCCATTTCCTAAAATCTAGTAAGGTGAGTTCCCATTTTACAAATGAGAATTCAGGCTCACAGAGTGAAATCTGCATATGCAAGATTACCCAGCTAGTAATTGTGGGAAAGAGCTTGTGACATCAGTCTGTCAAACCCAGTCCTATTGTGCAGTATTCCAGCAGAAGGAGGCATTTCCCAAACATTGTTCTCTGGTGCACTAGGGCCTGAGATGTAGTAATAGTTGCTCATAAAAGTAATTATAAAAGGTCTGTAGTCAAATAGCTTGGCCAAATTGTGTATAGCACATCTGTCTTGGGGGGGGTTGCAAAAAAATGAACATTTAAAACTCTCTATGAAGCCCTGCCGTAAATAAACCTATTAAACAAATTTATAAAACACCAGGTTAATCTGGTGTTCTATAAGTTTATTTGGCCCAGAACATTTTTTTTTCTTTTCATTTGAAATATGTATTAACATTTTCCTGGAGATGGCTATTTTAAAAAGCACGGCTTGGAAAATGTTGGTAAGTGAAATAAAAATGTCAAAACAGAAATCCAGGCAGCATCTAAATGCTAGCCCGAGCTCTCTGCTAACCAGTACACGACCTTCCTCCACTCACTTACCCTCTTTGAGTTGTAAGTTCATCCTGTGTTAATTTATGAGCCTGGACTAGATTCTCTGCATTGCCCTTCTCAGCACTAACGTTTTTGATGTCTGACTCTGAGTGCAATCTCATTTGAGGCAGTTTCAAGTGTATACTTAGGCTTGAGGGTTCATGTGGCATCCAGAAGTAAGCTCGAAAACAGCAAAGATTTAGCTCATCAAGTTATACTAAGGCAGTACTTCAACAGCAAAAGGCAGCAAAAGAAAACGGTCATAGACCAGTTACAGGGACAGGTTGAGGGGTGGGGCAGAAGGAACCCAAGGGGCAGTGTAGAATCCTCCTTCTCTCAAGTGGAAAGAGAAGCACAGGTCCTTGGGCAGAATTTTCAGCTGCAAGAAGGAGATGGAGTAAAGAGGAAGATCTTTATCAGACACTAAATTGACTTTTTATTTCAGACTGGAAAAATGGAACTTATCTGCATTTCTTTTCCTGTTTATAATATTCTCCAAATTGTAGGAAGCTCAGAGGGGGAAAAAAAGACATGAAAATGTTGATGTCCCTTGCAAAGTTGAAAAAGAAACATCACATCACATTTTATGTTAGGCTTGTAAAATGGGGGAGCAATAATTACACCTCGAACTGAGAACAGTGTTTGACTGTAATATCTCCTTTCAAGTAGATTCTACTAATTCCAGACCGAGAAAATGAAAGTGTGCTCACAGAAACCATCAGAGCAACACAGATGGAATAAGGTATTTGAAAAATCTTAAAGCTGCCCTTGAATTATCACCTTTGGATCTGCATATTTGAAACATATTATTAAAAGCCTTTTTCTAGCACGGTTTTACACCATCTTCTCAAGTGCACAGAGCAGCATCATTAACTGTCCTCTGTTTTCTGTGAGGACTGAATAAAGAGAAGAGAGATTTCACCAACAGCAGCAAGGATCTGAGTTAGATGTTAGTGAACCTACAGGTTAATTAGACAGTGCATCTAATGCAACCAGCTTCCAAGGATGCCTTGGCTACTGCACATGTAACGTGTACCTGATTTCCTAGATCCAGACAGGACCCAATGAGTCTCTTTTTCCTTCTCCCTTCCCAACCTGGAATACCTATTTATGTCTTTGCCCAAATCCCAACAATTCTTTGAGGTGTCCATAGAGCTTTCTCTTTTTCTTAATATTTTTTATACAGAGGGTTCTCTACTTTATGTAACTATTACATATGGCTCTTTCTTCTACTCATCAATAACATATATTTTGGAACTTTATTGTGTATGTAAATGGAGTTAAGTAGGCTGGCATTCACTGAATTATTAGTTAATTGCTGGGTATGGTTTGTCTTGCCGAATGGATTGAGAGCTCTTCCAAACCTGCTTAACAAAGAGAGTGTCTGCTTTTGTGCTGGGTACTGAAGGGATCCTACAGATAAAGGAAACCCCATTTCTGATCTCAAGGAGCTTATTATCAGTGGGGAATGGCACCCGTGCGGCTGGGGAGGACTCAGAGCAACCTGGAACGTGGGCAGTATAGAGAGAGGGGAAGATATTTTATGTGGGAGAAAACAAGGGGAAGCTTCGCGAAGGCAGATTAATAGCCCTACCATGCAGCACAACGCCTGGCACATAGTAGGTACTCATGAAATACATTTGGTTGCAGGAACAAATGAAGAGATGAATATATTTTGACAGACAATGGCATAAGGGGAGTGGAATTTAAAAGCAGGGATGAACATGAACATTCAAAAACAAGGAGTCCGTTTAATTGGCCTTTACCTGAAGGGAAGGTAAAGGAGATAAACTGGGAAACGTGGGTAGAAACAAGCTATTTGAGTCCTTGATGACACAGTATGTCGTTTAATCTTTATTCTTCGATAATGAAAGCACAGGGGGGCTTTGAGCAGAGAAATGATATGAAGGAGGTTTTTGATGTCAGCGTTTTTATACCACAATTCTTCAGTCAATCTGTTTTGCATGGTAGGGGCTCACTAGCGCCTGAATTGCTGTTTGACTTCTAACAAAAAATGGCAATGTTTTAAGTAGACAATATGAGGCCCATGTTTATAAAAAACACTGACAGAAGAGGTAATCTCACACTCACCGTGTGGAACTCTGCGGAAGCAGGTGAGGCTCAGCCGGCGAGCTGGGATCAGGGCCCGTGTCTCCTGCTTGCAGGCCAAGCGTCGTCCCCCCGGCTGCCCCGACACCCCATTGTCCTTCTGCGGTGATGTTCTACCCACCCCCACGCGGGCTTCCCAGCAGAGCCTGATCTTCTGTTTCATCCTAAAGGTGAACAGGGTGCTTCAGGTTTTCAAGCTCAGACATTCTCAAGCGATGCCTGGGTCAATATTTGCCTCCCAGGTATGAAGTTCTCTGTGTCTAAGCTGAGTCTCTCAGCCGAAGCTTTATGGGAAACCAGAACATGAATTTGAAGATTGACCTTCATCACATTTTAACTATGCATCTTAAAACATTGATGGCTAAGAAGGATGAGACTCGAAGGGTGTCTACTGAGTGCCTTGCGTGTGCGCGTCAGCGTGCCAGGCTCTGGAGCAGAACCATCCAGGTGTGAGTCCTGGTTCTGTCACTTATCAGCTGTTTGTTCCAGACCAGCTGTTCCCCTCAGTTAGCCACCTTCCTTGCCTATAAAGTGAGAACAATAAAATAATAATACATAATAAAATAATAAAACCTCCTCTCCAACTTTCTTCTGCATTGGACGCAACATGGAATCTGGTCTTCCTGCCAGTTGAAAATAACCAAAGCAGGTCTCTGCTCTCAAAGAATTTGCCATCTAGTTAGGGAGACAAGGCAGGAGCATGAAAAAGTTAATTAGTAACAAAGATTAAAATAACAGTTCTGGACAACAGTAGAAAAGATGTCACAAGGCTGTATGAGATTAATTGCCGAATGAATTCTTTACACAATAGGAACTCAAAGAAAGGAGGAATCCTTTAAGATTGGGAAGTCTACCAAGTTCATCAACCCCTCCTTCCTCCCCGCATGTGGGGGAACCCTGCCTGTACACTCAGCAGGCCCGCCTGGCCCCTCACAGCCCATGTGGACCGCCAGCCTCCTCCTGGAACACTGGGCAGCGACCTGGGCTTCCCCTTTGTTGGTTCATGATCTCATCTCCCACAGTAACAAGAGCACGTTCAGGCTAATAGCCTCCAGAATACCTAGAATCTAAGATATCTGTTCCATTAATAGTGCGTTACCAGGTCGTTTTCGATTACAAGTGGCAAAGGTACAGCTAAACTCAATCCAGCTTTTTAAAATGTGAATTTATCAGCACAATGGCTGAAAATATCCAGGGGTGCAATTCCTGGCTGCAGGCACCACTGGCTCTGTGGGGCCAAATGGCCCCATCAGGACTCTGCCTTTCCCCGCCCCTTTGACCTGCTCTCCTCATGGACGACGGGGTGTGTTGGTCTCTGCACAAGGCAGAGTGGCCTCAGTTTCCGCCAGGGCGACAGCTGATGACCACCGGGAACCAGTACAGGCCGTTTCCCCGGCCTCAGGACAGTCCCTTCCAGGATGGTGTGGCTGGGTGAGTGGAGCCATGTGAATGACTGTCCTTTCAGTATATGGGGAGGGGGTTCCCCAGAGGAAAAGATCCAGGGCTGACAAAATAGCAGTACAAGTCCAGGTCACGGTAAATTCTAAGCATCTTAATATTTTCTGTATCAACGGAGAGAGAGGAAAAGCCGCAAAGAAAGTTGTGCTTTAATGACTGTGCACACCAGCTCACTGGGGTGTGCATGCGTGTGCGTGAGCATTTGTACGTGTGCACATGTGTGTGGTGTGTGATGTGTGCCCATATGCGTGCGTGTGCGTGTGTGAGCGTGCGTGCGTGTGTGCAGCAGGCGGGAGCGGGACGGGCCCCAGCGCTGGTGGGTAACTTCCCCCTGAGGCACAGACTCCCCTCAGGCTTCAAAGTCCTGAAGGGAAGAGATGCCATCAACGCATGCAGGCGTTTTTCTATCATTTCTTCAACCCCTGCCATGTCGTAAAGAAATGCTGGGCTTGCATTTTCCAGGTTAGGCGCAGTCTGGGTGGCCGGGCAGGTTGGAGCAGACCCAGCTGCGTGAAGGAGGGGCGCGGGCACGGGAGCCCCCAGCCTAACTGGCACTCCCCCCTCGGGCATCTGCTTGATGACTGTCCAGGCAGGGCTGTCCTTAAACTCCTTGGCCACGGTCGTGTTGTGCTCTGGCCAGACTCTCATTTATAAAAGGGAAGGCTGGTCCAGGGTGAGCTCAAGGTCAATATGGAGACTTTCTGGGTCACTGGCCCGAAGAGGGTACCTGGGGAGGCGCCCAGGCCGGGGGAGGATGGCGGACGTGTAGACAGGACAGCAAGGCCCTCCACCACAGCCTGTGATGGGCCGGCGGGAGGCTGTCACCCACGGAGGCCTCCCAGGTGTAAGGCGGCCCTTCCTGCTCCCGCAGGCCTGGCTGCACACGCGGTAACGGAGGCTCTGGCGGAGGGACTGCGCCGTCTCCAGCTGCACAGTCGGAGTAGGAGTGGGAGGGAGGGGTCCTCCAGACCAGGGGACAGTCCGGCAGGAGGATGCGGGGCTGGGCAGGACTCAGCCTGCAGCATCCCCAGGGCAAGAGCTGGAGCTGAGGAGGGGCCGGCAGTGCTGCATCGCGGACCCCTTCAGGGCCCGAGCTCCTCTCGGAACCCGCAGACAGAGGACTGGCTCCCAGCCGCCCCTGGCGCTCTCCGGGTGCTCTGTCCTCCTGCTCTGGGAGAACTTCTTGCGTTCCGTGGGTGGAGAGGTCCTGGGCACCACTGGCCGAGTGGAGGTGCGGGCATCCCTCTAGGGGCGGGAGCTGAGTGTGGGCGCTGAGCGGAAGCCAGGCTGGCCACTCCCCTGGCCTGTCCCGGAAGCGCTGCGCTAGGCCTGGGCGTTCCAGGACCCACCAGACTTAAGCCCTTGATCTCAAGGTGCTCTCAGCAGGGCAACGAGCTCCAGTAAGTAACTGGGTACAGCACGTCAGAGCCAAGTGGAGGTCTCTGTGACACTCAGGAGGAGGGGCCAGAACTTCTCCTTGGAGGCACTGGGGGTGGCACTCCAGTTGGGGTGGAGGATGGACATTAGGACATTCCAGCCGGGGGGAATGATGGCTACAAAGATACAGGGGGTGTGTGGGGGCTGGTGGGAGGGGGGCTCGGCCGCTGACAGGATGTGTGTGCAGTGGGGGGCCGGCCCCGGGTGTGTCGGAGGGCAGCCCATGATGGCTGCATCAAGATTCTGGCTTTGACCTCAGTTCTCTTCCTGGGAATGAGATTCTTGACTGGGTGCTCAGCACATCGAGGTACCTTCAGGGCCTGTGGTCCCCACACTCCGCCTCCCCTTGGGGCTAAGAGGATGCTTAGGCAGGTCCCATAGCAGGAATGCACTGCATAACTTCTCACTCTACCTGGGAGATTCTGATAGAAGCCACCTTCTGTGACCTCAAGAGGAGAGGCAAATCTACCCAACCCGTGAACATGGAATGCGTGACTGTGTACAAAACACTTCATTCCCTCCCTCACTCACTCAGCCAACCTTCACCAAGCCTGTACTTCACAGCAGACACTCGGTTAGGGACTGAGAAAACGCAGAAAAGCAGACTCAGTTCCTCAGTCGTCGAACTTGCAATCTAGCGGAGAGTCATTCACTTAAGTAAACAGAACTCAGCATCCAGAGAGATGTCTGTTAGGGGTCTACCTGGTGTGACGGAATCCCAGAGGAAAAGGGGGGATTAACTCTTTATAGAACGCCAGGGAGTTTTGGAGGAAGGCTTTCATGGAGGGAAAGTACATTGGGTAGGCTTGCTCTTTCCAGGTGGAAGTTCTCTAAAGTATGCTTTTTGCCATCTCTTCCCCTCCTGTGTATGGTTGTTCCTTCCCCACCAGTGAGCCCTGAAATCATGAACATGAATGAGGACACTGCAGGAGGGTCCTGCAAAGGACACCCACATTGGACTTCAGTTTCTCCTAGTTGCTCTATCACGGGGTGGCTTAGACAGTGGACATTGATTTCTCACAGTTCTGGAGGCTGGGAAGTTCCAAGGTGGAGGCGCCAGTATGGTCAGGTTATGGGCAAGTTCTCTTCCTGGGTTGCAGATGGCCACCTTCTCACTGCATCCTCACGTGGCAGAGTGAGCTGCAGAGAGTGAGCTCTCTGGTCTGTTCCTAGAAGGGCACTAATCCCATCATGGGGGCCGCACCCTCATGACCTCATCGAAACCTCATCCCCCCCAAAGGCCCCACCTCCAAAGACCATCATATTAGGGGTTAGAACTTCAGCATGAATCTGGGAGGGACATGAACTTTCAGTGGTCCCTTCCAGTGCTAAAACTTCTGATTTATATTCCTTTGAATGTAATGTTGCAAACAGTTCCCACCAGAAGCTGGGTAAGGCCTGGAGCTGTGTGCCTCTCTCTCCTCGGTGGGCCCACGCACTTCCCCTTCACCTCTGTCTCCCCTGAACTCAGAGGTGAACAAGTCCTGTTTGTGTCGACACCTCAGATTCTAGGGCAGAGTTTGACGTACAGTAGAAGCCCCCAGTGAGAAAGAAAGAAATGAACAAATAAGCAAGTGGGTACCTGCAAGGTGTTCAAGGGTTAGAAGCGTGACACACCAGCTCCTTCGTGACAACATGGGCTTTGGTGCTAACGTTCTCTCCGTCTTCCAGGCACGCAGGGGCTCCTCAGCGGCCTGGGTGAAGACCCCAGCAAAGTGGGTTCAGTACTTTGCTGGTGTGTGGGCAGGGAGGCACCTGTTTCATGCAATACATGACTGGAACCCCAGGTCCTGTCAGACAAGCCCCTGGTCTCAGGCAGCCTTACACCGAAACATTGCACAGAGGAGGGTGAAGGCTGTTCTAAGGGAAGCAGTTTCCACAAGAAGAGGGAAAAGGCATTCAAGAGTCCCCCGTGCGTGTGGACTCGTGGGCATCCTGCTTCATCCCCCCCCAGGCCCTGCCAACGATGTGTGCTGTGCGGCCCCCACACCAGCTGCAGACACTCTGCTCAGGGCATTGTTAGAAGTGAAGGGCCTCAGACCCACTGAAGCAGAGCCTGCATTTGGACAAGCCCCCTGTGGGCGGGTGGTGGGCACCTCATCATGTGAGAGGCACTGCCCTGTGGCCGCATTTTTGTGGATCCAAGGTCAGCTCTGCACATCTGGCTGTCTGTATGTCCAGCTGGGGTGCTGTAGTTCTGCCTACAGACTGGTCAGTGGGTCTTGGTGCGGGGAGCGGGCGAGTGGAGGCCCTGTTCATATCCCTGGGGTGAGTTTTCCTTTCCCTTACACCCTCGGTAAGATGCTCGTCCTCGTGTCAAATTAATTCTATTAGATTGTATTGCTAATGTGGTTGAAGTTCAAAGACTTTGCCTGTGAGCCGTTCATTTAGCGGGGAGAGCAGAGCCCGCCCTTGGTCCCCTTGGAGAGGCGGCCCGGCTGGCCCCCGAGGTCTTCAAGTAGCGCCAGCAATCCCCGCAGCAGGCTGGAGAGGGTCAGCGTGCCGATGGTGCCTGGGGCCTTAGCGAGCGATCTCGTAGTTCTTTCCAAACAGAGGGTGGTGACCGCTTTTAGGAGATCACACGATGGCCTGGTCCAGGAGATGAGATGTGAACCCAGACTTGCCCATCCGGGGCCTCCCTTGGTCCTTGTCATTCGAGGGCGCCCCCACTGTGCTCTTCACACGGTCCCCACAGTCACTTTCCTGTCACCCCAGGGCAAGGTTGGGGTATTCCAGGTAGTTATTTTCTTTCTCCCTATGTATAGAGGGAATTTAAAGGTATTTTAAAGATTTTTTTTAATGTGGTCCATTTTTTAAAGTCTTTATTGAATTTGTTACACTATTACTCCTGTTTTACGTTTAGGTTTTTTGGCCGCGAGGCATGTGGGATCTTAGCTCCCCAACCGGGGATCGAACCCGCACCCCCTGCATTGGAAGGCGAGGTCTTAACCACTGGACCGCCAGGGAAGTCCCTAAATGTATTTTAAAAGAAATCAGATTGGAGATCACAAATTGAGTTCACAAAAATGAAAAATTAATAGTTAGAAATGATCTTCAGTACCATCTATCCCAGCTACCCATCAAAAAGGTGGGCTTCTCTAGAGCATCCCTGCATTGTGGATGTCTGGCCTCGAGCACTGCCAGGAAAAGGAGACTCTTCTGTCGTGAGATAACCCCGGGATGAGCTCTGATGGGTCATTCCTTCCTTCTCTTGAGCAGAAACGTGACTCCCTTGGGTTTTACTCTGGCACAAAGTGTGTATCAAAGAAAGGTATCTGCAGTGACGTAAAATACACTCGTCAACAGCAGATGTCCTCACGGGGGGCACAGTTCAGGAAAGCTGGGTGAGGCAGGGGCGGGGCTGTGCCTGGGCAGACAGAGCACTGGCCGGGGGGGAGAGGATGAACCCGAGGGAGGACGGACAGGGGCCGTTTGAAGAACCCAGGGAGGTGGGTCCACCAGGTAAGAGGCTTTTCTCTCTGGACTTCTCTACAACATGCCATCCACAACCCCACAGTGTGTGTGCTTCCTGTTTCTCATGCAGTGGAAGAAGAGCATGGAATGAGGGATGTGGGGTGTTGTGGTGGAGCTCAGCCTTCCATGAGATTCTGGTTTCACGCTTCCAGTTTGGAGGGACCACCAGGATTATTAAAATCCACGGGCAGGGAGCGCCCTCTGGTGTTTGAGAAGCGCCAGTGCAGTTCCTGGAGAGGAGGCGGCACCGAAGAAACTGCTCAGGGGACCAGGGCACGTTAGCAGAGGCAGCGTCCAGGGCTGCCTCCTTCCTTCTCCGGATGGAAGAGGAGCTGGGGGCCTGGACAGGGTAGTGGAAGGCCCTCAGCCTCCAAATCCCACTGCCTGTTACTTTCTGTTTTCCCCGGTGCAGGCCAGAGGGTGAATCTTACGCCCTCTTCACAGCGGGTTATCCTTGCTGGTTTGCAGAGGACGCTCCATTCCTCCATCCGCGTCCTTTGATGTCACTCCCCACCCCGGTCACTGCACACGGGCCATGAGTCTTGTTACCGCTGCGGTCACACGTCGGGTGAAAACTGTGCAGACGTGGGCTGTTGTCACTTTAGGTCAGCGATGCTCTGAGCCGTCCTCGTTCCCGTTCACCACCGGCCCCTGGTTCGGAGGTTGTGCCCCTCGCCCTGTGCCCTGTGCGCCGAGCCTGTTGCTCTTCATCCCTGCAGTGTCTCCACCCGTGTGCCCCCCACCTGTGGGCTCGCCATCACCCAGTGACGTGCAGCTTGAACGTTTCCAGTCCCCTTCACTGCAGCAGCCCTACAGGGGACACCCCTGCCAATGTCCCTTAAGGACTGGGGGCTGACATAGACCCAGAAGTGAAAATGCTGGATTGTAGGACTATTAAATTATATTCCTTCCTGAAACTAAGTGCTACCCGATCCCTCGCCAGACTTCCTGTGTCCCCTACAACCCTTGATATCTCCAGCTGTCCAATCTTTGCCAGTCAATTATCTGTAAAGTGACCTGATTCCACCTTCTCATCATTTTAATCTGCATTTATTTGATCACCTGTGAGATAGGGCTGTCTTTCGGTGGCTGATCGCCATTTGAGTGTGTAAAATAGCTAGCTAGTGGGAACTTGCTGTATAGCACAGGGAGCTCAGCTCAGTGCTCTGTGATGACCTAGGTGGGTGGGATGGGCGTGGTGGTGGGAGGGAGGTCCAAGAGGGAGGGGCTATATGTGTACATATAGTTGATTCACTTCGTTGTACAACAGAAAACACAACGTTGTAAAGCAACTATTCTCCAATAAAAAAAATTGTCCATTCATATATTTTTTTTTCTTTTTTCCCCAAGGGCATGACTTTTTTTTTTTAAGATTTATTTATTGATTGATTTGATT